>NC_057872.1:16613382-16919215 GCF_019740435.1 Gambusia affinis | reverse complement strand
ATTATCATTTAAACATGACCGGAAAACAAAAACATTTCAAAACAAAAATTATTTTTGTGACCTCTGGAAACATTTCTTAATATCTTTAAAATGATAGCAGCACAAACAATAAATGTTGCTACAAAAACCAGCTACACAAACTTTGGACAAACTATTTTTGTCTGATTTGAAGAAAGATACATTCATTTGACAGCATAAGAGTTGAATTAATTTTTGCTGTAAGATTATCTAAAATTTGTTTTAAAATATTCTCATGAATTCCAGTAGTTAATAGTATGCGGAAATGCTCTGCTTAATGCTCTTAATGTTCTGCTGAAGGGCAATATAGTATACAGACTTCATAATCTGCACTTTTTTGGTTGAATGCAGTATTTATTTACACTTTGGTGTTTTTATTCAAGTACATTTGTGTTAATGGAGACTGAGAATCCATTATATTTTTGTTTTTGGTTGTTTTGTTTATTTTATCAATTCCAGTGTTGTGTTCCTTTGAAAATAATATGTATTTATCTTTGGCAGAAAATCGCATTCATTATTACTTCATTTCCATTAAATCAGTGTACAAAGGTCTTCAAACAATATTATCGTTTATCGCAATAATTTTTGGGACAATTAATTGGTCAACAACATTTGTTATCGTGACAGGCCTACCTACCGAAACACTTTTTCTTCAGTAATTATATGTAACAAATGAAATCTCGTACAAGGGAACACAAGAACTGTAACATGTAGTTTACATTGAAAACAAAACCACATTTATTCCTGTAGTTTGAGTTGCAGGTTTGTGAGGGCTGATCTAAAACCTTCTTCTTCTTCTTCTTAAGTTGTGTAGAAGTCGGTGGCTTTTTAATGATGAATGTACAGCATCGATGAAGCACAATTTTACAAACAAGTCAAATGGTTTGCTTATAAAGATCTTAAACGTTTGGTATTGACAAATGGTGGGAACTGTTTTACGTTATAAATCTGACATTTTGTAATTTTAACATTAAACCCACACATGTGGTAGCATTTACTGTTGCTCTCCATCGTTATTGCTTTTGTTACACTTTCCAGTTAGCAGCAGCTCTAAGCGGTAAAATATTTCATTTTGATTGAGATTTTTGTACAAATTAAACCGAAAAATGGCTAATATGTTTCAAAATGGAATAGTCAAACAACCACGGTCGACTGTTTTTAGTTTAGCCGTTGCCACCTGCAAAAAAACTTGGCAGAGAAATTCTCTGGTGCAGATAAGCTACTATAAAGTGGCCACTGGTTCAGAAGTGCAATAGATATCTATATGTCAAAACATTTAAAGCAAACTACTGGATGATCTGAACCTGGGTTATAAATTCAAACTTTAATTAATCAAGAAGTCGGAGGAAACATTTAATAAATTTCTGTAAGTCCATCACACATTTTTCTTGGCTTTCTGAAATCCTTTTTCTTTTCTTTCAGACATTAAAATAGAAAGTGGGTCATTTTGTTTTGGTGTGATATTTGTTAATGTAAAACATCAACTTCAGCTCTCCCTTTACCCAAACCTTTTGAGGGCATTTAGCAGTCCTGTGTGCTTCAATTAGCAAAGCTTTTGACCAACCACTTGTTCTAAGGTGGAGTCTTTGTTTTTGTTTTACGTTCTTTTTGGTAGTTTCATGTTTGTGACTCTGCAAAATGTAGGACAAACAGGCAGCATCTGTTTTTCTGTTTGATTCTATTAATTATTATTCTATTTTTAATTGCTCATTTTGAATTTGTTTTTCTCACATTCCATAAAGATCGGCCAGAACAAAAAGCCCTTGTCAGTAAAAGCTCTGAGTCCAACTCACAAGGAGATGCTCCAGTCATTAATTTAACTCTGAAAACCAGTTTCTGCATCGACGGCGTGCCTCGTGTTGCCTGCAGCGGCTCAGATGAACTGTCTGTCGGTTCTGCTCCCATGTTGACTCCAGCATTGATGGTTTACAGCCACAAACTTCAGTGGCTGAGACAACCGCCTTGTTTTGTTTATTTTTTAGGAGATCTGCAAGGACGGGCGATGAGTGTATGTCTGAATTAACATCCAGTCAAACTGAAGAACAATGTTCTTCAAAAAGTAATAAACAAAATGTTTTCCAAAAGGTAAAGAAATACCAACATGCTAACTCTGCTCTCTGTGTATTTTGGACTGATGACATCACAAGAGGTACAAATCCAAAACTAATCAGCTGGTGTTAACATGTATTGGCAGATTGGCACATTCTGACGCCTGGGAGTTGCATTTAAGTTGCAATGTGTTCATTATGTGTTAGAGCCACATTATTACAGCTTTAAAAGCTACATAGTACAAAACAAACATGAAAGTCTTCTCTTGGTGATAAATTAATTATAAAGTGAGTTTGATTTTTATAGAAACGTTTGGTTAACAGATTAAAAACACTGTGTGGATATCTGGTACTAACAGCACATTTATGGTTAAATAATGACTATTGCATAACTAAGCACTTTATTATTGGCAAAATGTAATAAATTTATATGTATTTATAAACATACTTTTATAAACTCTAAGATCACAACATGCTCCTTTGAGATTTTTAAGATTACACACATTTCAACTCATGCAAGAAAACTTTAGAAATAAAACACAATGCAGCCGTTCTTAACTTGAACAGAACTGTATTTTTATTAGACTTTGCAGAACAACTTTTAAGCATCATAAACAAGGTTCATGAAAGAAGAAATGCCGCAACAATACAGCTGAAAACTATAATGTTATATCACAAAACTGTAAAAAGATCAGATCACTTAATTGAAAGCTAAACTTTTATCAAAACTGATAAAGTTAAAGCTGTTTTGATGGCTGTAAAAGTTCCAACAATATGAAAAAAATAAAACAACAGAAGAAACAGGTGAAGATATTTCATTTCTGTTTCTTCAGTTTTGTTTTTCTTTTCTTATCGGGGTTTGGAACAATTCTCTTTACTTTCAGAGGCCGCAGAGAGCAGGATAAGGCAGAGTCTGTGATTTCAGATTCAATCTCCAGTTTCCGTTTTTCTGCTCTTCTCCCACCTTCTTCCTCCTTCCCCTCCTTCATCTGCTCCTCTTCCTCTTCCAGGTCAGCCGTGAGTTCAGCTGGCACTGCAGCTGCTTCATCTGTCAGCCAATCAACTTCCAAGGAAGGCACTCTGGGTTTGATGGCATCCACCACGTCTCTGAACATCTCCTTGTGTTCAGAAAAACACCGTCTGAATCCCAGAGCGAGGACGCTTTGGAGCACCAGGTGCTCCGCCACGCTCTTGCTCAGGCGGGGCACCTGGCAGGCCGGCACGTCTCTTGTTGCACTCAGAGCGATCAGGTGGTTCGTCATGAGCTGCGGTCTGACGGACTTACAAACAAGCAGCAACTGGAGCTGGTTCCTCTCTAGTGCCTTGGTGACCTCGTTGATGCCGATGGCCAGCTGCCGTCTGGCCGCCGTATCTGTCCAGCCGTTTAAATTCCTGATCCCTTTGGAAGTCCTACACTGAAAATCTTGAATCGCTCTTAGTCTGATCCCTCTCCAATGGCAACCTGTCCTGGGAAACCTCACTAAAGGCTGAACCTCAAGACAAATTCTCCATCTGGTTCATAGGGATACTCAAACCCCTCCACCACGTTAAGGTGGCGATTCTGCGGAGGGGTCACCAGCCGATCGCGATGGATGTTTAATCCAAGGGATCCCCCATCCTGAGCAAGCACAAGGCGACAGTGGAGACGATAACTCCCTTTGAAAGGAAGAAACCTCCAGCAGAACCAGGCTCAGGATGAACAGCCATCTGCCGAGGCTGACTGGCTTCAAGAGGGCAAAAATAAAGAAAAAACACACACACACAAAGACACACATTAAAACAAAGCTGTAAATGAGTCAATGAAACAAGAAAAACACAGTTTTGACACCAGCTACCACCCACTGGCGAGACCAAGGCTCCGACACCAGCTACTGGAAACTGGCGAGGCCAAGGCTCCGACATCAGCAACCGGAAACTGGCGAGGCCAAGGCTCCGACATCAGCAACCGGAAACTGGCGAGGCCAAGGCTAAGACATCACCAACCGGAAACTGGCGAGGCCAAGGCTCCGACATCAGCAACCGGAAACTGGCGAGGCCAAGGCTCCAACAACACGTACCAGCCACTGGCGGGGCCAAGGCTCTGACACCAGTTACTGGAAACTGGTGATGCCCAGACACCAACAGCAGCCACAGGCCACTGTCGAGGTCCAGGCTCCAACACCAGCTACCAGCCACTGGCGAGGCCGAGGCTCTGACATCAGCTACCGGAAACTGGGGAGGCCAAGGCTCCGACATCAGCTACCGGAAACTGGTGATGCCCGTACACCAACAGCAGCCACCGGCCACTGGCGAGGTCCAGGCTCCAACACCAGCTTCCAACCACTGGCGGGGCCGAGGCTCTGACACTAGTTACCGGAAACCGGTGATGCCCGGACACCAACAGCAGCCACCGGCCACTGGCGAGGTCCAGGCTCCAACACCAGCTTCCAACCACTGGCGAGGCCAAGGCTCTGACACCAGTTACCGGAAAGTGGTGCTGCCCGGACACCAACAGCAGCCACCGGCCACTGGAGAGGTCCAGGCTCCAACACCAGCTTCCAGCCACTGGCGAGGCCAAGGCTCTGACACCAGCCAGCAGGCACTGCTTCCCAGGTTCTGACAGCAGCTACCGGAAACTGGTGATGCACAGACACCAACAGCAGCCACCGGCCACTGAAGAGGTCCAGGCTCCAACACCAGCTACCAGCCACTGGCGAGACCAAGGCTCCGACAACAGCAACCGGATACTGGAGAGGCCAAGGCTCCGACACCAGTTACCAGAAACTGGTGATGCCCGGACACCAACAGCAGCCACCGGCCACTGGAGAGGTCCAGGCTCCAACACCAGCTTCCAGCCAATGGAATGGCCAAGGCTCCTATACTAGCCAGCAGGCACTGCTTCCCAGGCTCCAAAACCAGCTTCCAGCCACTGGCGAGGCCAAGGCTCCGACACCAGTTACCAGAAACTGGTGATGCCCGGACACCAACAGCAGCCACCGGCCACTGGAGAGGTCCAGGCTCCAACACCAGCTTCCAGCCACTGGCGAGGCCAAGGCTCTGACACCAGCCAGCAGGAACTGCTTCCCAGGTTCTGACAACAGCTAGTTGTCATGAGGACTGTGTTTTACTCTTTAAATAAATATTACTAAATAAATTAAACATGTACAAAACAGATATAAAGGATGGTGTCCTCTTCATGGCGCAATAACTCCATGCACTCTAAAATTGTAGAGGCATGTGTAGTCCAGTTGGCCCCAGTTGCTGTTCACCTCTAGGCTCACATAGGTGAAGGAGTCGGTTTTATCATCCTGTGAGCCAAGAGAGATAAAAATTAGGAGGGTTAGATTGATAATCCATAGCTACAAATAGAAAAGACAATGGAAACATAGGAGATCTGAATAAAGTGCATGGAAGCCTAGTTCAACTGTCCTTGCTGTAAATATATTTTGCATAGATTTATCAAGATATAATGGAATTATGCTAAAATCTTCCCAACTAGAAAACAAAATGTTACCTAGTAACACTGGGATAACATTGTTACTAGGTTTCTTTTCGTGAGGCAACACGTATTGTTTCTTTTCGTGAGGCAACAAAAACGATTGTTTTATGATAACAAATGGATGTATTTTGTTGTCAAGACATAATAAAAGTTGGTCTAAAGAACCTTATCTTGTATGTTAGGAAAAATTACCAATATTTATAACTGGTCAGTCAATCTGGGCTTCTGTAAGAACTGTTGTATTTGGTTAATAAAACATTAATTTGACATATTTACAGGGAGTTTGAAGGTCTGTATCCTGTCACCATCTTCTTCATATTGGAAAGTTCCCAAGAAACTCTCCTCATCGTTTATATCCTTCTTCCCCTGAGACAAAATTAGATAGAAATACAGCTCATTATCCTGTTCTTTCTAAATATGTGAAAGTTAGTTGGTGTATCTAAAAACATCATATGCTGAGATAAGCAGAAAATTCATTTGTGCAGGCAGAAAGTTTGCATGAGATCAGGTGATATCTAACTGAATCATTGCTAACACATTATAAAGCCTTTTCTTCTACAGTACAGGTGGACACATATGTGATACGTGTGGTGTTGCTTGACTTACATAGACAGAGAATTCCCTCGGAGCGCTGGAGACTGTGGAAGATGGGGATATCGCTTTAGGAATATGTCCCAGCGACACATGAGTCACAGTGGCTCTGTGGGACAGTTGGATGGATAAACGTCCCGGGAATCCTGTAAAGGCCCAGCATTCTCCAGGGTTCAGACGAGTTCTTCCCTGAAAACAGAGTACAAAACAAAGTTTAAGCGGGTACAAAGACTAAGAGAAATCGAAATGGTAAAGTCTAATATTTTATCAAATAGAAACACCACTTTGCCTAATATTCATTTAATGTTCTGAGTGTTGTTCGGACCTGAATGACAATGTTTGGGCCTATGGATTGTTGCTGTTGTTGGGAAGTTATGCCCAAAAATCTGCATGGTCTGGTGCGCTGATATGTTTCGGAGGTCATTGTGTGTACAAGTCTTGCACCTGCACAAAAAAACCAGAAATATTGAGTTAGGAAACCTTAATACTAAAAATTTGCAATCTGGTTTATGATCTTATTTCTAACAGCTCACCTTGAGACTCCAGAGCAAAGTTGGGCCACAGATCTGCAGGTGGTAGAAGGTAGTCGATTTTCTTTTTTATCTTCTGCAGATCTTCGTTGTAACCCTCCTGGAGCTTTTCTTGATCCTTATCCAGAGACAGAAAGTTTGTCACAACATTGAAATTAACAGCTTGTTCAGGATATTTAAATCAGAGTTAAGATTAGGAAGAGAAAACCTACCATGTCCACTGGTGTTAGTTTAACTGGCTCTGAAGATCGGAAGTGCAGAGCAGAAAATAGGCAGCTACATCCTGATGAACATGAGCAGAAGATGACAGTTAGTGACATAGCAAAAATACAGACTTTCGACAACACTTTCAAATTACTTGTTTGTGGAAGGAGAGTATTTACCAGACAACAGCAATATGAGGAAGATGATCCCACGACGTATCAAAGGGGCAATCTCCTCTTTAACAATGAAATCCTCATCATTGTCTTTTATTCTCCTGTTTAAGAGGCGCTTTCTTTGCCTACCCCTGGCCCAAGAAGGAAAAAATACAAGTGTTTAAATATGCGCATTGATCAGCAGATGACAGTTAAATTTAAGAGCTAAAAAAATAATAATAATATACTTGATTCTTGTCTCTCGATAGGATATTGTTGGTTCCCCATCGGAGTTATAATATCCATTAATCGATAAGCGAAGGCTTCGTTTCATTACAGCTGCACAAAAAGAAAAAAAACAAAGTCATGGAAGAGGGGTTGCTGATTGACACTAAGCATCTTAAATACACACACACACACACACACATATATATTTATTAGTGGGACAACTTCGCTGAAACACGTTGTTTGAGCTTTCACGGTGTCCGTAGTTCTGTAGATGAAAGCGCTGAACAAGCGCGTGCTTGTTATGAGCGCTGGGGGAACCTTATTTGATGGGGAAACGTGAATCAACGTAACACCTGTTGAGGTGGGTCAGGTTTGGCCTGTGTATTGTCTTGAAGCCTTGGCACCTTGTTAAACTGTGGAACAGATTGGTTTCCCCCTCACTTGCACACTTTGTGATTTTGAAGCTGTTATGTATTTTTTTCGGTCTGATAACTAATTACAAAGAAAAAAATGTTAAGGAGAAGTATTTTTGCCAAGCATGTTCACTTGTCTAAGGTCAATTATTTAAATTTGGTTTGCAGATCATTTATGTTTATGCCCAGAGTGAAAGTAAAATTAAGATTTAAGTGCTGAAGGCCTTAAACATTGCAATTTAGCAAATTGTTAATATTGAGTACAGTCTGGGGTGTGGGGGCTTCGCCCAGGATGCCAAACAGGTTAGGATCGCCCCAGGACAGAAGGCCAACTTTATAACGGTTTTACAAAGTCAGATTTCAGGCCGGATCACTAGATGATCAGATTATTTCTCTCCTATCACAGTGAATTTAATACTTAAAGTGAGAAAACCATAAACTGGCTTTAAAATGTGTAAAACGTCTTACTATTTTGATCCTGTTTTCATGTTTACTCAATGAAGTTGTCAAATATGCAAAAACAACAACAAAAAAAAAGGTGCTAGAAGCACAACTGAAACTTTCGATATTTTCCTCAAAAGTAAGTAAAATGATTTGAGCTGAAAAACAAATTACTCACAACCTTAAACAGAAAATGGGTTTGCAGTTTCTGTTGAATCACCTCCTCAATTGCTGAGGTGCATTTATGTGTTATTTATGTTTTCTTAGAGTTGGGACACTCATGTTACATGACTTATATAGGCAGAAAAATATTTTGGAGCGCTGCAGATTGAGCCAATTGGGGGGAAAAATCTTGTGAATATTACCCAAGGACACATGAGTAATGGAGACTCAAAAGTAACTAAAATAATTTGATGTTGTGCTAAAAAACAGATTTCTCACAGCATATCATGTGGAAACTATTTTTAACGTTGCTGTCACAATTTCCTCAAAAATCTCACACAAAATTAGATCTGTTTTTTGTCACTAAATTAAAAAACAAAAATACTTACTTTCACCGTGTTCCACCATGGTTTAGTTGAAATATCAGGTCTTCGAAGTCTGACTTTCTCCTTGAACTGAATTGCAACAAATGTGAGAAATCTGAGTTGGAACTTCTCTCTTATTGACAAAAGTTCCAAAAGCGCCTGATGACACATCAGCCTATGTGACATCACAACATTAAGCAGAGCCTTTCCGCATATAATAAACTACTGGAATTCATGAGAATATTTTAAAACTTATTTTAGATAATCTTACAGCAAAAATTTATTCAACTCTTTTACTGTCAAATGAATGTATCTTTCTTCAAATCAGACAAAAATGGTTTGTCCAAAGTTTGTGTAGCTGGTTTGTGTAGCAACATTTATTGTTTGTGCTGCTATCATTTTAAAGATATTAAGAAATGTTTCCAGAGGTCACAAAAGGTCAATCTGAAGTCTGGTTAAACTTTGTTTAATATCTTCAAAGCCAAAGCAGCACAATCAAAAATGTTTGCTCCACAAACCAGAACAAATGTAGTCGAGATGATTGATGCCCAATTCTTCTAATTTGCAGGTGGGAGAGTTCAGTCCCATACTTATTTGGAAATGGCAGCACTATTTCCTATATTACTCAAAGTTTCAATTATTTTTCTATTGAACTGTTTTTGTTTTCCAGTCATGATTAAAAGAAAAATAATACAGCAATATATTTGTAAATAAATTGATTTTACCCTTTTTACGCCTTTTTTGTTATTATTAATGTGCTGCTGTAAATTAGTTTGTAATGAAAATGCGTTACATTGAAAAGTTGATAAATTAGTTCATACTAAACAAATTGTATGACTAAATTCATGCTTAGAATGGTTAAAAAATGTTGAAATTCAATCAGTGTGTGGCATATATATTACTTTATATTTACACACATGGCTATCCATACAGGCAAAATATCTAAGTAAGGAAGTGAAGAACCTTATGTTCAACAAATTTATGTATTTTGTTGTCAAGACATAATAAAAGTTGGTGTGAAGAACCTTATGTTGTATTGTTAGGAAACATTACCAATATTTATAAAAGAGACAGTCACTCTGGGCTTCTGTAAGAACTGTTGTATTTGGTTAACAAAACATTAATTTGACATATTTACAGGGAGTTTGAAGGTCTGTAACCTGTCACCATCTTCTTCATATTGGAAAGTTCCCAAGAAACTCTCCTCATCGTTTATATCCTTCTTCCCCTGAGACAAAATTAGATAGAAATACAGTTCATTATCCTGTTCTTTCTAAATATGTGAAAGTTAGTTGGTGTATCTAAAAACATCATATGCTGAGATAAGCAGAAAATTCATTTGTGCAGACAGAAAGTTTGCATGAGATCAGGTGATATCTAACTGAATCATTGCTAACACATTTTAAAGCCTTTTCTTCCACAGTACAGGTGGACACATGTGTTGTGTATGGTGATGAATGACTTGCATAAACGGAGAATTCCCTTGGAGCACTGAAGACTGTGAAAGATGGGGATATAATTTTAGTAATATGTCCCAGCGACACATGAGTCACAGTGGCTCTGTGGGACAGTTGGATGGATAAACGTCCCGGGAATCCTGTAAAGGCCCAGCATTCTCCAGGGTTCAGATGATTTCTTCCCTGAAAACAGAGTACAAAAAAGAGTTTAAGTGGGGTACAAAGACTTAGAGAAATCGAAATGGTAAAGCCTAATATTTTATCAAATAGAAACACCAGTTTGCCTAATATTTAATGTTCTGAGTGTTGTTCAGACCTGAATGACAATGTTTGGGCCTATGGATTGTTGCTGTTGTTGTGAAGTTATGCCAAACAATCTACATGGTCTGTTGCGCTGATATGTTTCGGAGGTCATTGTGTGTACAAGTCTTGCACCTGCATAAACCAGAAATATTGAGTTAAGAAACCTTAATACTGAAAATTTTCAATCTGGGGTATGATCTTATTTTTAACAGCTCACCTTGAGACTCCAGAGCAAAGTTGGGCCACAGATCTGCTGGAGGTAGAAGGTAATCGATTTTCTTCTTCATATCCTGCACATCTTCGTTATAATCCTCTGGGAGCTTTTCTTGATCCTTATCCAGAGACAGGATGTTTGTGACAACATTGAAATTAACAGCTTGTTCAGGATATTTAAATCAGAGTTAAGATTAGGAAGAGAAAACCTACAATGTCCACTGGTGTTAGTTTAACTGGCTCTGAAGATTGGAAGTGCAGAGCAGAAAATAGGCAGCTACATCCTGATGAACATGAGCAGAAGATGACAGTTAGTGACATAGCAAAAATACAGACTTTCTACAACACTTTCAAATTGCTTGTTTGTGGAAGGAGAGTATTTACCAGACACGAGCAAGATGACGAAGATGATCCCACGACATATCAAAGGGGCAATCTCCTCTTTAACAATGAAATCCTCATCATTGTCTTTGTGGTTGTCTGTTATCTTCCTGTTTAATGGGCTCTTTCTTTGCCTACCCCTGGCCCAAGAAGGAAATATTACAAGTGTTTAAATATGGGCATTGATCAGCAGATGACTGTTAAATCTAAGAGCTAAATAAAAAAAAGAAAAACACCTTATATAATATACCTGACTCTTGTCTCTCTGTAGGAAATTGCTAGTTCCCCATTGGAGCTATAATATCTGTTCATCATTAAACAAAAGCTTCATTTCATTATAGCTGTAAAAAAAAGAGAAAAAACAAAGTCATGAAAGAGGGGTTGCTGACTGGCACAAAGCATCTTAAATACACACACACACACACACACACACACACACACACACACACACAGACATGTGACCGGTGGACTTCTGCCTTTTGTGTGTCATGTGGTGATCGGAAAAATCATAAAACTCCGAGTCAGGGTTTGGAGGCGGTCTCCGTTTGTGTAATCTGTCAATCGGTAAATATTAGCATCAGCACATAGCATGTGCTCCAGTTCTCCGACCCGATCTATACAAAATAATAGTGTTAGCATACATCAAATGTTATAAAGGCGAAATAACAACTCAAATGAAAATATCCAAACATCTATCATTAATACAGAAGGAAAAATAAACATTTGAACAGCATAAATGAAAGGATTACAAAGGATTATAAAACTTACCTCTTCCCAGTGGAACGAGTAGCAAAAGGGAAGAGGAAATTAATAACTTAATATTTATAATGGTCCTGGAGGACCCTGAACAAAAGAAGAAGAAAGAAGGGCGGAGCTGGAGGACCTTTTCCAAACCTCTGTGACCACACACGACACGAACTGAGAAAAGTCCAACAGGTTCGATCGGTTCGTGTGTCCAGCGACACAGCAGGAGCAACACATCACACACGAACCGATTCCAGAAGAAAATCCAGTAAAAACCCCAACATACAATACATTAATTTAGAATAATCAAACACAGAGGACAATGTAGAAGCAGTAGTGATAGTTTGTGGACTCATTTTAAGCGATAATAGACGTAACAAAAAGAAAAGGGGTTTGATAAAAAGGCAGCGGAAGCAGCCGCTCTATTTGCTGCACTATTATTTGGAGGTGAGTTATGTTTTTTTGTAGTTAACATTCTTAACTGAATAAACATAATCACATATAATAAACATATATATAAATTACCTTTACACATAGTAATAAATATTTCCACATGTCAGTCCACCGAACTCTCAGTTGCCATGTCAACTGTTTGGGATTCCCGCCTTTCTTACCTCACGCTCTCTGATTGGCTACTTTTCATATTCAGGGGCGCAACTACATACTTTCTGAGGTGTATGCGAACAAGTCATCGGCCCGCCCGCCCCAATGACATAAACTTGTAGACTCATCTTTAATTAACGTATCAATAATAAATGTACATATATGTGAATAAATTGCTGCCTGTAGGGCAATTAAAAAAGAATGAAACGAAAAACAGGGCAATATTTCATAATTTAATATATTTGAGCCAAAGAGCCACTTCTGTTAGCCCGTGTCTAGAACTGCAGGTCTGAGGTATTTTGTTAGCATGTTTTCTATCATTCTTCAGGTTCTGCGGTGTTCCTCTCCTGACCCATTCTGTCTCATATCAAACAACCCACTGAATAGCCTATCGCCGACACATTTTTTAATGCTCCAATTAAACGTCACTGTGACTGTTTAGCCTGTGTCTTCCCACTACCATCTGTATTTTTGCCAGAGGTTTTGCTTCTAAGGACGGTATAGTATCGGGTGGACAGTTGATAGCAGCTCACCGCGGCTGCGTAGTGTCCGTCTCTAAGCAACCGTGACAACAGCGGCAGTTCGTGGGAAGGGAGGAGGGGGATCCTATTTAGGTCCCGCAACGACATTTTAGCTGACCTTACTATTTCCCGTGATTTGTTTTGGTCATTATTATTACACTTATTGTTGAGCTGGCGATTTGGTGACTTTGATGCCCAGAAACTTAGATTTGAACTGCTCGGTAATGGACCTTACCAAGCTCCGCCCACAACCGACCCACGTGACCGCAAGTCTCACAAGCAAAGCCTCGTAGCGCATTGTTTCTATGTAAACATGACTCCATTAGTGCATAATTTCTACCGGATTTTCACAATATATAGGCTACTAAAATGGACAGAGGAAATACCAAGTTCACGTCATCATCTGGGAGGAGGTTACTGGTTTCTCAGTCACAAGCTGGTTGCAAACCTGAGGTTAGCAGGTGTCAGTCGGTCAGTTATGGTAGATCTGAAATTTGGTTTGATGACCTCAATATGAGAAGCTACAGACTGATAAGAGGAACCAAAGAGCTCTGTTACGGTAAAGAAGCCATTTGTTTGTTAAAATTTTATGAAATCTATTTGTTCTTTTTGATGTTTGTTATGAATGACGTATAGTCACAAACAAACAGGGTAATTGGTCCAACGTTTAGAAACTACAGCGGCTGTAATGAGCCACAGCAAATGTAAACAAAGGTAAAATAACCCGAACAGGTGATCAACTCAAAACCATTCGTACCTTTTTAGTCTGTCTCTCTTTGTAGTTTAAGCACACTTGTTACCGTATCAACCGCCTGCCCATAAAACGAGCAAAGATTACGTTAAAAACATAACATTCACTCCGTTACGATATCAAGTTTCCAGGCTTGATATTTATTTCTGGATTATTAATCGCTTCCCTGAACACAGCGATGGTTGATTGACCAGCTGTACTTTGTGCTAGAGTGGCTAACACGAGTAACAGTTTAGTCCAAAGCGTTTTCTGCTAAAATAAAATCTTTAGTGTGTGTCAGATACAGTACACGTTGCATATTGATCTGTTTAGCTAACGTAAGACTGTGTAGCAGACAGTCTTCAAGGTGTAGAAGTTGTATCAGAACTGCTATTATGCGGTACTTAGCTAACGGGAAGCTAGTGTTTGTGAGACTGCCACCCACGTGACCACGTAGAATGAGCATCAGCCAATGAAAAGCGGCCCCTCTGGTAAGGTCCATCTAGGGTGACCAGACGTCCTCTTTTTCCCGGACATGTCCTACTCTTCAGACCTAAAAAAGTGTCCGGGGGGAATTTAAAAATCGTCCGGGATTTTGGTGAACTGCCTCAAAACACATTACATAGTGTTACCTCCCCCCGTTGGCGCATGTTTGTCCGCCGATTCTACCCCCCGCCAACAAAAAAAAGAAGTGTCCCCCTTTTCAGAAACCCAAATCTCGCAGTTGATGTGGAAAAAGCACCAACCAACCTCCAAATGGAGCTGATTGAACTCCAGTGTGATGAAACGCTGAAGTCAAACTTTGATGCTGTTGGGGCCGCACAGTTTCCACAGTTCATCCCTGACACTATGCTTCAGCACCGAAGTTGCTCAGTTGCTCTCCGTGTTTGGTAGCACTTACCTACGTGAGCAACTTTTCTCCTCAATGAAAATGACAAAATCGTCTCACAGGAGACGTCTGACTGACGAACACCTTTGTTCAATAAAGAAGGTTTCCTCAGCTCAAACCCTGAGCCCCGACATTGATGAATTGGCATCCAAGAAAAGATGCCAGGTATCTGGCTTTGCTGCATCAGAGTAGATCAGTGTAGTGAAACCTGTTTAATTTAATGTTATTCAATGTTGAGTTCATCTATTGAGGCCACCTAGTGGTAAACGTTATAATTTTGTCTATTACTGGTTAACTGACGCCATCTTGAGGTCACTTTTATTACTACGGTTTGTTTACCGAAAGGAAGAAGGTCTGTTGATCCGTCTGCTCTGAAAGAAACCTTTTTTGTTGTGTTTTCTTCAATCTGAGTCCAAAAAAAGGGAAAACGGCATCGTCTGTAAGTACTGTTCTAATGTGCTTGTCATATAAATCATAATTTGTAACCGTTGACATATTTTATGTGAAGCTAGAGATTTTTTACATGTGTTAGCCTAGCTAGCATTCATTTTTTCTGTACCTTTGTATGTTACAGTTTTACACGATTCTCATTAAACCCTGCTAAAGAACCAAATGGAGTGCTTCTTGGTGGACGGATGGGAAAGTGTTTAGCTACCTGTATAGCTGAGTTACTGCTAAACGTCACAGTGCTTAGCGAGGCCAGGACAGTAAAAAGACGTCCCACGCAGAAAAGACAAAGGATAAAGACAACTTCTGAGCCATGGACAACAAAGATAATGGACAGAAGGCAAGTGATGAGCAATCAAATAAGGACATGGATCAAAATACAGTGTACTACGTCCGTTCCGTAGCCTCACGGTCATCTACGTGCTCCTCAGTCAGTTTGGCCGCAGCTAAAGCAAGAGCTAAGGCTGAAGCAGCTAAAGCTAAATCGGAGTTTCATGAAAAAGAGACATATATTCAGATTGAGAAGATAAAACTTGAAGCATCACTGCGTGCAATCACTCTTCAAAAGGAAGTTACAGCTGCTAATGCTGAAGCAAAAGTGTTTGAGGCAGTAGCAGCAGACATAGAAGAAGGAAAATACAGGGAGACATCCGAGCGCAGCCGGAGCGGCAGAGGTGAGAGTGAGGACACGGTGGGCTGGAGGAGGTTGACAGAGGAGGTGAAGGCCAAAGTAAGTTGATGGCTCAACATCATTCACACGAGAATTTCCTACACAACAGTTGGTTATAATGTCCAAAAAATAAAAACTGATCAAAAAGGTAATGTCCAAAATTCCCGGATGAAATAATAAGAATGAAAAATGTCTGTCAGTGGTCTCACACATAACCAACTGTGTGTGAAGATATGAGTGTTACATGCCTACCACACCGCAGGGTGCAGCAGGACTCCCAATGGAAAAGAAGAAATCCAGTCCTTTCTCTAAATCCAGTGTAATGCCCAGCGCCATCAAGGTCATAGGAGGAATCCACCTCAGGAACAATCCAGCATACAAACAAAAAACAAACAACCTGACCTACCAACAGACAGGACCAGCAGAAATATAGGAATTTTATTAAGCTGTTCTAGTTTTAATCCTTTTTCAAACACAATAATAAAACGTTACATTTTACTGAAACTTGACAAAGGTTTACATTTGAATAATTAAATGACTCAAATAAAGGCTATTTTTTTTTTAATAACAATGTGATAAACAGAACAAAAACCCAAAGAAAGGCTCAGAATATGCTCACCAATCTCAATGCGACACGTTTGGGACAACTGACTGTGGCTCTCGGTCCGGATGCGTGGGGCACTAGATAGTGTAACATCCGCACTCTTTTGGTTGAATGCAGTATTTATTTACACTTTGGTGTTTTTGGTTGTTTTGGTTATTTGATTAATTCCAATGTTAAGTGTTCTTTTGAAAATAATGTGTATTTATCTTTGGCAGGAAATCACATGCATTATTACTTTATTTCCATTAAATCAGTGTAAAAACGTCTTCAAACAATATTATCGTTTATCGCAATAATGTTTGGGACAATTAATCGCTCAACAACATTTGTTATCGTGACAGGCCTACCTACCGAAATGCGTGAATAATCCATGTAAAACATCCGACCTTCCGAAATCGTCAAAATCGTCAACATTTTACGGTGAATGAACCTGCCCAACTCGTCAATATATGACAAGTCAGGTGTGAGAATGTGTTGGCATCATCTGAACCTGGGTTATAAATTCAAACTTTAATTAATCAAGAAGTCGGAGGAAACATTTAATAAATTTCTGTAAGTCCATCACACATTTTTCTTGGCTTTCTGAAATCCTTTTTCTTTTCTTTCAGACATTAAAATATAAAGTGGGTCATTTTGTTTTAATGTGATGTGCAGCTAAATGTATAGAAGTTGTGATATTTGTTAATGTAAAACATCAACTTCAGCTCTCCCTTTACCCAAACCTTTTGAGGGCATTTAGCAGTTCTGTGTGCTTCAATGAGCAAAGCTTTTGACCAACCACTTGTTCTAAGGTGGAGTCTTTGTTTTTGTTTTACGTTCTTTTTGGTGGTTTCATGTTTGTGACTCTGCAAAATGTAGGACAAACAGGCAGCATCTGCTTTTTCTATTTGATTCTTTTAATTATTATTCTATTTTTAATGGCTCATTTTGAATTTGTTTTTCTCACATTCCATAAAGATCGGCCAGAACAAAAAGCCCTTGTCAGTAAAAGCTCTGAGTCCAACTCACAAGGAGATGCTCCAGTCATTAATTTAACTCTGAAAACCAGTTTCTGCATCGACGGCGTGCCTCGTGTTGCCTGCAGCGGCTCAGATGAACTGTCTGTCGGTTCTGCTCCCATGTTGACTCCAGCATTGATGGTTTACAGCCACAAACTTCAGTGACTGAGACAACCGCCTTGTTTTGTTTATTTTTTAGGAGATCTGCAAGGACGGGCGATGAGTGTATGTCTGAATTAACATCCAGTCAAACTGAAGAACAATGTTTTTAGTTTAGAACCATTGTAAACTGTGAAAAAGCTGAAGAACCTGTACCAGCATCATTTAGTCATAAACCCAGTGCGAATACCAGTCTGTTTCAACACATCAGCTATACCAGCATGGATATTTGATTGAATAAACTCTTACATTTTAAAAAGGAACGTGGCTGAGATGGAGCTTCTTTTTTCTGTCATTGCTGAGATTTATTTTACAGATGTCCTCCTGTTAGGACTCTCTTTTTTTTTCCTCCACTAATGAAGTTTTGATTTCCTCTGAAGTAATAAACAAAATGTTTTCCAAAAGGTAAAGAAAAACCAACATGCTAACTCTGCTCTCTGTGTATTTTGGACTGATGACATCACAAGAGGTACAAATCCAAAACTAATCAGCTGGTGTTAACATGTATTGGCAGATTGGCACATTCTGACGCCTGGGAGTTGCATTTAAGTTGCAATGTGTTCATTATGTGTTAGAGCCACATTATTACAGCTTTAAAAGCTACATAGTACAAAACAAACATGAAAGTCTCTTGGTGACAAATTAATTATAAAGTGAGTTTGATTTTTATAGAAACGTTTGGTTAACAGATTAAAAACACCGTGTGGATATCTGGTACTAACAGCACATTTATGGTTAAATAATGACTATTGCATAACTAAGCACTTTATTATTGGCAAAATGTAATAAATTTATATGTATTTATAAACATACTTTTATAAACTCTAAGATCACAACATGCTCCTTTGAGATTTTTAAGATTACACACATTTCAACTCATGCAAGAAAACTTTAGAAATAAAACACAATGCAGCCGTTCTTAACTTGAACAGAACTGTATTTTTATTAGACTTTGCAGAACAACTTTTAAGCATCATAAACAAGGTTCATGAAAGAAGAAATGCCGCAACAATACAGCTGAAAACTATAATGTTTTATCACAAAACTGTAAAAAGATCAGTGAAAAAAATAAAACAACAGAAGAAACAGGTGAAGATATTTCATTTCTGTTTCTTCAGTTGTGTTTTTCTTTTCTTATCGGGGTTTGGAACAATTCTCTTTACTTTCAGAGGCCGCAGAGAGCAGGATAAGGCAGAGTCTGTGATTTCAGATTCAATCTCCAGTTTCCGTTTTTCTCAGGTGGTTCGTCATGAGCTGCGGTCTGACGGACTTACAAACAAGCAGCAACTGGAGCTGGTTCCTCTCTAGTGCCTTGGTGACCTCGTTGATGCTGATGGCCAGCTGCCGTCTGGCCGCCGTATCTGTCCAGCCGTTTAAATTCCTGATCCCTTTGGAAGTCCTACACTGAAAATCTTGAATCGCTCTTAGTCTGATCCCTCTCCAATGGCAACCTGTCCTGGGAAACCTCACTAAAGGCTGAACCTCAAGACAAATTCTCCATCTGGTTCATAGGGATACTCAAACCCCTCCACCACGTTAAGGTGGCGATTCTGCGGAGGGGTCACCAGCCGATCGCGATGGATGTTTAATCCAAGGGATCCCCCATCCTGAGCAAGCACAAGGCGACAGTGGAGAGGATAACTCCCTTTGAAAGGAAGAAACCTCCAGCAGAACCAGGCTCAGGATGAACAGCCATCTGCCAAGGCTGGCTGGCTTCAAGAGGGCAAAAATAAAAAAAAACACACACACAAAGACACACATTAAAACAAAGCTGTAAATGAGTCAATGAAACAAGAAAAACACAGTTTTGACACCAGCTACCACCCACTGGCGAGACCAAGGCTCCGACACCAGCTACTGGAAACTGGCGAGGCCAAGGCTCCGACATCAGCTACTGGAAACTGGCGAGGCCAAGGCTCCGACACCAGCTACCGGAAACTGGTGATGCCCGGACACCAACAGCAGCCACTGGCCACTGGAGAGGTCCAGGCTCCAACACCAGCTTCCAGCCACTGGCGAGGCCAAGGCTCTGACACCAGCTACCGGAAACTGGTGATGCCCGGACACCAACAGCAGCCACTGGCCACTGGAGAGATCCAGGCTCCAACACCAGCTACCAGCCACTGGCGAGGCCGAGGCTCCGATATCAGCTACCGGAGACTGGTGATGCCCGGACACCAACAGCAGCCACTGGCCACTGGAGAGGTCCAGGCTCCAACACCAGCTTCCAGCCACTGGCGAGGCCAAGGCTCTGACACCAGCTACCAGCCACTGGTGAGGCCAAGGCTCTGACACCAGTTACCGGAAACTGGTGATGCCCGGACACCAACAGCAGCCACCGGCCACTGGAGAGGTCCAGGCTCTGACACAAGCTACCAGCCACTGGCGAGGCCAAGGCTCTGACACCAGCTACTAGCCACTGGCGAAGTCAAGGCTCCAACAACAGCAACCGGAAACTGGCGAGGCCAAGGCTCCGACACCAGTTACCAGAAACTGGCGATGCCCGGACACCAACAGCAGCCACCGGCCACTGGAGAGGTCCAGGCTCCAACACCAGCTACCAGCCACTGGCGAGACCAAGGCTCCGACAACAGCTCCCGGAAACTGGCGAGGCCAAGGCTCCAACACCAGTTACCAGAGACTGGTGATGCCCGGACACCAACAGCAGCCACCGGCCACTGGAGAGGTCCCGGCTCCAACACCAGCTTCCAGCCAATGGAGAGGCCAAGGCTCCGATACCAGCCAGCAGGCACTGCTTCCCAGGTTCTGACACCAGCTACCGGAAACTGGTGATGCCCGGACACCAACAGCAGCTACCAGCCACTGATGAGGCCAAGGCTCTGACACCAGCCAGCAGGAACTGCTTCCCAGGTTCTGACAGCAGCTAGTTGTCATGAGGACTGTGTTTTACTCTTTAAATAAATATTACTAAATAAATTAAACATGTAGAAAACAGATATAAAGGATGGTGTCCTCTTCATGGCGCAATAACTCCATGCACTCTAAAATTGTAGAGGCATGTGTAGTCCAGTTGGCCCCAGTTGCTGTTCACCTCTAGGCTCACATAGGCGAAGGAGTCGGTTTTATCATCCTGTGAGCCAAGAGAGATACAAATTAGGAGGGTTAGATTGATAATCCATAGCTACAAATAGACAAGACAATGGAAACATAGGAGATCTGCATAAAGTGCATGGAAGCCTAGTTCAACTGTCCTTGCTGTACAGTAAATATATTTTGCATAGATTTATCAAGATATAATGGAATTATGCTAAAATCTTCCCAACTAGAAAACAAAATGTTACCTAGTAACACTGGGTTTTATTTTGATTTGTATCTTTTCGTGAGGCAACAAAAACGATTGTTTTATGATAACAAATTGATGTATTTTGTTGTCGAGACATAATAAAAGTTGGTCTAAAGAACCTTATCTTGTATGTTAGGAAAAACTACCAATATTTATAACTGGTCAGTCAATCTGGGCTTCTGTAAGAACTGTTGTATTTGGTTAATAAAACATTAATTTGACATATTTACAGGGAGTTTGAAGGTCTGTATCCTGTCACCATCTTCTTCATATTGGAAAGTTCCCAAGAAACTCTCCTCATCGTTTATATCCTTCTTCCCCTGAGACAAAATTAGATAGAAATACAGTTCATTATCCTGTTCTTTCTAAATACGTGAAAGTTAGTTGGTGTATCTAAAAACATCATATGCTGAGATAAGCAGAAAATTCATTTGTGCAGGCAGAAAGTTTGCATGGGATCAGGTGATATCTAACTGAATCATTGCTAACACATTATAAAGCCTTTTCTTCTACAGTACAGGTGGACACATATGTGATACGTGTGGTGTTGCTTGACTTACATAGACAGAGAATTCCCTTGGAGCGCTGGAGACTGTGGAAGATGGGGATATCGCTTTAGGAATATGTCCCAGCGACACATGAGTCACAGTGGCTCTGTGGGACAGTTGGATGGATAAACGTCCCGGGAATCCTGTAAAGGCCCAGCATTCTCCAGGGTTCAGACGAGTTCTTCCCTGAAAACAGAGTACAAAACAAAGTTTAAGCGGGTACAAAGACTAAGAAAAATCGAAATGGTAAAGTCTAATATTTTATCAAATAGAAACACCACTTTGCCTAATATTCATTTAATGTTCTGAGTGTTGTTCGGACCTGAATGACAATGTTTGGGCCTATGGATTGTTGCTGTTGTTGTGAAGTTATGCCAAAGAATTTGCATGGTCTGGTGCGCTGATATGTTTCGGACGTCATCTTTTGTACCAGTCTTGCACCTGCACAAAAAAACAGAGAAATATTGAATTAAGAAACCTTAATACTGAAAATTTGCAATCTGGTTTATGATCTTATTTCTAACAGCTCACCTTGAGACTCCAGAGCAAAGTTGGGCCACAGATCTGCAGGTGGTAGAAGGTAGTCGATTTTCTTTTTTATCTTCTGCAGATCTTCGTTGTAACCCTCTGGGAGCTTTTCTTGATCCTTATCCAGAGACAGAAAGTTTGTCACAACATTGAAATTAACAGCTTGTTCTCAAGTTTGTTCAGGATATTTAAATCAGAGTTAAGATTAGGAAGAGAAAACCTACCTTGTCCACTGGTGTTAATCTAACAACTGGCTCTGAAGATCGGAAGTGCAGAGCAGAAAATAGGCAGCTACATCCTGATGAACATGAGCAGAAGATGACAGTTAGTGACATAACAAAAATACAGACTTTTGACAACACTTTCAAATTGCTTGTTTGTGGAAGGAGAGTATTTACCAGACAACAGCAATATGAGGAAGATGATCCCACGACGTATCAAAGGGGCAATCTCCTCTTTAACAATGAAATCCTCATCATTGTCTTTTATTCTCCTGTTTAATAGGCGCTTTCTTTGCCTACCCCTGGCCCAAGAAGGAAAAAATACAAGTGTTTAAATATGCGCATTGATCAGCAGATGACAGTTAAATTTAAGAGCTAAAAATAATAATAATATACTTGATTCTTGTCTCGCGATAGGATATTGTTGGTTCCCCATCGGAGTTATAATATCCATTAATCGATAAGCGAAGGCTTCGTTTCATTACAGCTGCACAAAAAGAGAAAAAACAAAGTCATGGAAGAGGGGTTGCTGATTGACACTAAGCATCTTAAATACACACACACACACACACACATATATATATATATATATATATATAGAGAGAGAGAGAGAGAGTAAAGTGGGACAACTTTGCTGAAACACGTTGTTTGAGCTTTCACGGTGTCCGTAGTTCTGTAGATCTGAACAAGCGCGTGCTTGTTATGAGCGCTGGGGGAACCTTATTTGATGGGGAAACGTGAATCAACGTAACACCTGTTGAGGTGGGTCAGGTTTGGCCTGTGTATTGTCTTGAAGCCTTGGCACCTTGTTAAACTGTTGAACAGATTGGTTTCCCCCTCACTTGCACACTTTGTGATTTTGAAGCTGCTATGTATTTTTTTCGGTCTGATAACTAATTGCAAAGAAAAAAATGTTAAGGAGAAGTATTTTTGCCAAGCATGTTCACTTGTCTAAGGTCAATTATTTAAATTTGGGTTTGCAGATCATTTATGTTTATGCCCAGAGTGAAAGTAAAATTAAGATTTAAGTGCTGAAGTCCTTAAACATTGTAATTTAGCAACTTGTTAATATTGAGTACAGTCTGGGGTGTGGGGGCTTCGCCCAGGACGCCAAACAGGTTAGGATCGCCCCAGGACAGAAGGCCAACTTTATAACGGTTTTACAAAGTCAGATTTCAGGCCGGATCACTAGATGATCAGATTATTTATCTCCTATCACAGTGAATTTAATACATAAAGTGAGAAAACCATAAACTGGCTTTAAAATGTGTAAAACGTCTTACTATTTTGATCCTGTTTTCATGTTTACTCAATGAAGTTGTCAAATATGCAAAAAACACCAACAAAAAAAAAGGTGGTAGAAGCACAACTGAAACTTTCGATATTTGCCTCGAAAGTAAGTAAAATGATTTGAGCTGAAAAACAAATTACTCACAACCTTAAACAGAAAATGGGTTTGCAGTTTCTGTTGAATCACCTCCTCAATTGCTGAGGTGCATTTATGTGTTATTTATGTTTTCTTAGAGTTGGGACACTCATGTTACATGACTTATATAGGCAGAAAAATATTTTGGAGCGCTGCAGATTGAGCCAATTGGGGGGAAAAAATCTTGTGAATATTACCCAAGGACACATGAGTAATGGAGACTCAAAATTAACTAAAATAATTTGATGTTGTGCTAAAAAACAGATTTCTCACAGCCTATCATGTGGAAACTATTTTTAACGTTGCCGTCACAATTTCCTCAAAAGTCTCACACAAAAATTTGATCTGTTTTCTTTGTGTCACTAAATTAAAAAACAAAAATACTTACTTTCACCGTGTTCCACCATGGTTTAGTTGAAATATCAGGTCTTCGAAGTCTGACTTTCTCCTTGAACTGAATTGCAACAAATGTGAGAAATCTGAGTTGGAACTTCTCTCTTATTGACAAAAGTTCCAAAAGCGCCTGATGACACATCAGCCTATGTGACATCACAACATTAAGCAGAGCCTTTCCGCATATAATTAACTACTGGACTTCATGAGAATATTTTAAAACTTATTTTAGATAATCTTACAGCAAAAATTTATTCAACTCTTTTGCTGTCAAATGAATGTATCTTTCTTCAAATCAGACAAAAATGGTTTGTCCAAAGTTTGTGTAGCTGGTTGGTGTAGCAACATTTATTGTTTGTGCTGCTATCATTTTAAAGATATTAAGAAATGTTTCCAGAGGTCACAAAAGGTCAATCTGAGGTCTGGTTAAACTTTCTTTAATATCTTCGGCGCTTGGTAACCCCGACGGCGCTCTATATGCGCCGTCGGTGTTACCAAAACCTGAGACCGCTGTGCCGGGTTTCCCGACTTGTCGGAGCCCAGGATCAAGTTCCTGTTAGGATTGGCCTGGTAAACGCCAGGTCGCTTGTGAATAAAACTTTTATTCTTCGGGACTTTTTTGGTCACCAAAACCTGGATTTTCTGTGTGTGACTGAGACGTGGCTGAGTGTTGGTGAGTCCAGTGCTCTATCTGAGCTTGTACCAGCGGATTGTTTTTATTTTAACTCACCACGGGCCTCGGGGAGAGGCGGAGGCACAGCGACTGTTTACAGTCAGGACTACAAATGTAAGCAGTGTTTTTTATAGAAATCATTCCCCAGTTTTGAGATTACGTCTTTTGAGATGAGATACATAGACCCAGTTTTCTGTGCTGTCGTCTACCGGCCCCCCAAATATGATAAGGATTTTATAAGCGACTTTTCTGATTTTTTATCTGGGATTTTAACTAACTATGAACATGTTCTTATTGTTGGGGACTTCAATATACACATGTGCTGTCCAAATAAGCCTCTGGTAAAGGACTTTTTAACCCTTTTGGACTCTTTTAACCTGGTACAGTCCGTATCCGGCCCTACACATGAACATGGACACACACTGGACCTGGTCATTTCCTGCGGTCTGCCTGTGACTAACTTGGAAATCTGTGACTCTGTGTTTTCGGATCACCGGCCTGTTTTATTCACTGTTACTTTGACACCTACCTCAGTAAAAACTCGCACTGCTGTTCGGCGCCCTGCTTTTCTTCAGCTCTGTGGATCATTTGACTTCCTCCACTTCGATACAGAAGAGCTCTGGTCCTGGTTTCATTCTTCCTGTCAAACCATCCTGGACTCGGTTGCTCCATTAAAAATCAGGCAGCCCAGGATTAAACCTGAGCCTTGGTTTGATGACAGAACTCGTGCTGCAAGGAAGGAATGTCGTCGTGTTGAACGCAGGTGGAAAAAGGATAAACTGCAAGTTACTCTTCAGATTTTAAAAGACTGTTGGCGTCGCTACCAGAGCACAGTTAAAGAGGCAAAAAGGGAATATTTGGCAAATATCCTTTCTTCAAACAGTCATAATCCACGTGTTTTGTTTAACACCATTGACTTTGTGCTAAATAGTTCTCAGAATGCCTGCTTGGAAGCTTCTCCTGAGGTGTGTGATGATTTTATACGTTTCTTTATTGAAAAGGTTGGTAGTACCAGGGCTCGTATCACAGCTCCTGACTGACCCTTCGATTTCAGTCCCCTGCTCGGCTGCTTTCAATCAGTTTGAGCCTGTGACTGTCTCACTGTTAGAGGATGTGGTTGGCCACATTAAGCTATCAGGTTCCCCCTGGGATCCTGTGCCTCCACGACTTTTTAAAGATATTTTTCCTAGTATAGGGCAGCCTGTTCTTGCAATTATAAATAGCAGCCTGTCTTCGGGTGTGGTTCCCGCTAGTTTTAAACATGCAGTAGTGCAGCCACTGCTTAAAAAACCTGGCCTTGATCCTACTGTTCTGGCTAACTATCGGCCTATTTCGAAGCTGCCTTTTCTTTCTAAGGTCTTAGAGAAAATTGTGTATTGTCAGCTGACACAGTTTTTAGATGACAATGGCATCATGGAGGTATTTCAGTCAGGTTTTAAAACTCTCCATAGTACAGAATCTGCTTTGATTAGAGTTTTTAATGACGTCCTTCTTGCATGTGATTCTGGTCACCATGTTGTTCTGATGTTACTTGACCTAACTGCTGCTGTAGCTGAGTTAATTTTATTTATTTATAATCTATTTTATTTTATGAACCTTCTCAAAACATTTTTATTTGCTTTTCTTAGTTCTGGAATTGTATTTTATTTTGGCGGAGAAGCTTTTATTTTTTTTGTTTCCTGTTTATGCGCTATATCCTGTGTGTTCCCGCTGCCCTCCTCAGTTCGCGCCAAGCTGCGCTGAGGAGAGGTAGGTGTACAAAGTTGTCTTTCATTTGTCTATTAAAATATTGAAAACGTTCAAAAAATATGTTGTAAACTCATGTATATATATTTATGTTTAGCGCAGCACTATACTGGGCATTTGTCTCCCACATTGGTGACACCCTTCAAGTTTTCTTTGTCAACGTGGTTATTTTTTTATTTATTTATTGTTTTTCTTTCGGTTGGTTAGGGTGTTTGGGGGAAATCCGGAGCCCAGGAGCCTCAGTATTTAAAATGTTCTTGTTTTGAACAGGTATGTGTGTTGTTTCTTAAATTAATTTATTTAGTATATTTCTATGTTATGGTGGAAAATTGTAATTATTTCTTTATTATTATTTCTGTTTAGGTTTTATTTTAATTGTTTTGTATGACTGTAGATTTATTTTATTATTGAATCAGAGAATTTTAGTTTTGTTTAATGCATTTCTGTGTGAGTTCGCGCCAAGCTGCGCTGAGGAGAGGGTGTTTGGGGGAAATCCGGAGCCCAGGAGCCTCAGTATTTAAAATGTTCTTGTTTTGAACAGGAATAAAACAACGCAGAGTTGATTCCAGAGTGATTCCGGTGTGATTCTTCCTACAACCGCTACATTTGGTGCCGTGACCCGGATCCATTGGTTAGCCACTGCCGACCGCCGAGGGTTCAGCTGTGTGCTAGTGACGCTGATGTCATCCAGTTGGTCGACCTGTGGATCTTGTTCATTACTGTCGAGGTTACGATCGCTTTTATGAACACAGAGACTTTAAACAATCAGTCAAATCACTATATTAGTTTGTCAAAGCCATTTTTTTGTGAACTGTGAAACCCTTTTGGTAATTTTTTTTTACATTGCTGCTTTTGTACTGCGTACAACATGGCAGGCAGAGGTCATAGTACCTTTAATGTTTTCACACCAGTAATTGGGCGTGGTAGAGGGCTGTTAGTCCAGAGTAGTACTCAAATGATTGATGAGGGTTCATCAGAAACAGAAGAGATTATTGAGATACCTCAGCTGGAGCCCCAGTTTTCCACCCCTGTAACTAATAATGAAAACACCATGCAACAGTTACGTGACCTCATTGGTGAAATAGGGAGCCAAATTGGTGAGGCCATTACCAGCCGTTTGTTACACAGTGGATCTCACCCCACTCCAGAGAAGTCTCCACCATCACAGTGTGTGCAAAATGAGACATCTAACACAGTTATTGATCTGTCAAAAATGAGCCTGGTGGTGAAACCAGATATTAGGGAACCTCCTATTTATCGTGGTGATGGTGATGATAAGATCTCTGTTCATGAGTGGATAGAAATGATGGAGGTCTACTTGCGTAAGAAGGGATTTTCAGCTGAGGAAAAAACTGACGAAATCCTGAACCACCTGCTTGGCAAAGCAAAGAGCATTGTAAAGATCGGATTAAAGAGTAGTCTTTCTACCACACCTTTAAACCCTGAGGCAGTTTATAACATTCTGAGGCGCTATTTTAGCGACATTCCTGGGTCTTGCTTACCACTGGCTGATTTCTATGCCACTCAGCCGATGGCAAATGAGACACCAGTGGACTACTGGGTTAGACTTAACACAGCTGCTGAAAATGTTGACAGACACTTGAAAGATCAAGGGAGCAGCCTGAATAAAATGGATGCAGAAATAGCCATGATGTTCATCAGAAATTGTCCTGATCCTAGTCTTGCCTGTGTTTTCAAGTGTAAGCCCACCACTAAGTGGACACTCACTGAGGTGCAGGAGGCTATCGATGAGCATCAAAGAGAGCAGCAAGTGAAGAGACCACAGGCAACTGCAGCAAAAGCTCTCCAGATTGCTACTGCAACAGCAGCACTTGACCATTCAGAGCCTGAAGTAGAACGTAGGCAAGTGAACACTGTCAAAATTACTCCTGTCAGTTTTCCCAGCTCGAATGATCGTACTGCAGAGTCAGGTGCTCTGGAACGGGTGTTAACTATGCTTGAGAGAGTATTAGAACGCACTGCCCAACCCGTTGGTGATACTCAGCCTCAGTTTTTCCCTACCACTCGGCCTTCTCCATGTCAAGTATGTGGCAACAGTAACCACTCTACAAGAACACACTGCATGAGAGAGAGGAGATGCCTGGCCTGTCTTGAGATTGGACACCAGCGAAGAAACTGTCAAAAAATCACAGACTCTCAGCGAGTTGGAGGCTCAGCTGACCAGGGAAACTAAGCCACTCACATTCGGGAGGGCACTGTGTGAGTGAGTATGATGGGTCCCTCGCCTCAAAAGAAGATATACAATCTGTGTATGCAGAAAGTTTGAAATCTGCTCCATCTAATACTTTTGTGTTGTTTCAAAACATAGCCAGACTAGACAAGGCTGACAGCCTCTTTTACACTGATGCACAGGTTGGGGATAAAGTGTCATTGCAAGCCCTTTTAGACACTGGCTCCATGGCCTGCACTATCAGTGCAGAAGCTGAACAACTTCTTAAGAATGCAGGGCTTGCATCCCAACCTGACTCCAGCCATAATGATATTGTTCTTGTAGGTTGTGGAGGAGTTCAAGTAAAACCCAAATGCATCCATGAATTGAAAATGGAAGTGTATGGCTGTATATTTAGTGTTCCAGCTCTAGTGGTCCCTGGACAGAAAGATCAGCTAATTCTGGGCACAAATGTCATCAAACACCTTTTAAACCAGTTCAAACAGTCTCCTCACTTTTGGCAAGTCATGTGTAAACCAGAATCTGCCCAAACACCAGAAGTAATACAGTTTCTTAGTATGCTGTCTGGTATTGAGAGATGGAGAGGAGGTGTAATCCCAGATTTTATTGGAACAGCTGAACTGGTGCAGGCAGTCACTCTTCTCCCAAAGCAAGAACATTTGATTTGGGGTAGACTCCCCAAAGATTCGCCTCTCTCTGAGGGCAGTGCCATTCTAGTTGAGCCATCAGCCAAAACACAGATCCATAAGAAAGACATTATTGTCTGTAGATCGGTGGCTTCCATGAATGGTGACAGGTGGGTCCCAGTGCGTGTCCTTAACACCTCTGATAAGGCCATCACATTAAAACGTCGCACCAAAGTAGCAGAGGTGTCCACCTGTATAGCCCTTGAAGACCTGGATGTGACCCCTGACCAGGTGCTAGACGCTAAAGTCAGTACCAATAGTCAGACATTGAAAAATGACAAAACAATCGGCTCTGACTCTCCCTGTACCAGCTTCCGCAACACCCTGAGTGACTTGGGGCTGGAAGACCTGGACATTGACTCTTGTGAGGTGTCTGATTATTGGAAGTCAAAACTGTTGCAGCTGATTCAGGAATATGAAGGCATTTTTCAAGAAGCAAACTTGATTGTGGGCTGGCCAAAGATTTTGTCCATCGATCCGCCTTTCAGATGATCGACCATTCAGGCTTCCATATCGACGTGTTCCACCAGGGCAGTATCACAAGACAAGTTCTCACAGAAATGGAAGAACGGAAATCATTCGCAAATCCAACAGTGAGTGGGCGTCTCCTGTAGTGCTGGTGTGGAAGAGGAATGGAGATCTAAGGGTCTGTGTGGACTATCGCTGGCTAAACGCCAGACAGTTAAGGATGCTCACCCGTTGCTGTCAGATCAATCAGACTGCTTGACAGCTTTGGGTGGCAGTGCCATATTTTGTGCCATGGATCTCACCTCTGGTTTTTATAACATTGCCATGGCAGAGGATGATAGAAAACTAACAGCCTTCACCACACCCATGGGGCTGTATGAGTTTAACAGGCTACCTCAGGGCCTCTGTAACAGTCCTGCCAACTTCATGCGCCTCATGATGAACATCTTTGGTGATCAGAACTTCTTGACGCTGCTTTGTTATTTGGACGATTTGCTTGTATATGCTCCTGATGAGGCAGAAGCTCTGAGGAGGCTCGAGATTGTCTTCAGCAGGCTGCATGTCCATGGCTTGAAACTGGCTCCCAAGAAATGCCAACTATTCAGGAGGAGTGTGAAGTTTTTGGGGCATGTTGTGGGTGAAAATGGTGTGTCAACCGATCCCGATAAAGTTCAAGCAGTTGTTGCTATGACAGAGTCTGATCTGATGATGGAGGATGGTGTTACACCCTCACAAAAAAAGATCAAGTCATTTTTGGGGATGGTGATGTATTACCAGCAGTTTATACCAGACTGTTCACGCATTGCCAAACCATTGTTCACTTTGACTGCCACACCCAAAGGAAGAAAAATGAATGGACGGGGTCCAGCAGCTTTTAAGAAGTTACATCCACATGACTGGAAAGAGGAACATCACTGTGCATTTGAAGACCTAAAAAATGCACTGTTGGAGACTGTTGCACACCCTGATTTCAGTCGCCTTTCATTCTGTCTACAGATGCCTCACAGGATGGGTTGGGGGCTGTTTTGTCTCAGATTCAGGAGGGTGAAAGTAGAGCACGACCCATTGCCTTTGCCAGTAAAGCTCTAACGCGTGCCCAGAGTAACTACCCAGCTCATCGCCTTGAGTTTCTGGCGTTGAAGTGGGCTGTTTGCGATAAATTCAGTCACTGGCTTAAAGGGCATACTTTCACTGTCTGGACTGACAATAATCCCCTGACATACATCCTCACAAAACCCAAACTTGATGCATGTGAGCAACGGTGGGTTGCTAAGTTAGCACCATACAACTTCAGCATCAAGTATATACCTGGCAGTAAAAACATCGTTGCTGATGCTCTCAGCAGAAAGCCCTTTGCCCAGGATCGTGTCTGTCAGCGGATTTTGAATGAACCATATGATGACCTTGTGCGGGAGACGCAACAAGTGCAAGAAGCTTTAATTCAGGAAACATTCAGGATTGGTGTCAACCACCAAAACATGCATCATACAGGCCCATTGGGTGAGCTGGAAAGTCAGTCCCTATCTGACTGTGAAGTGTCTGCAGTATTAGCCGGTCATCTGGAGTGGGATGAAGGTTTTAGGCAGAGAGTGGTTTCATGGCTGGCCCAGGATCTGGAGACGTTGGCTCTGCCAGGTGAAGACCCTCTGCCTGTTTTTTCACTTCAAGAGCTTCATGATAACCAGAGGAATGATCCTGTCCTGTCCCATGTCATCCCATTTGTCAGCCGAGGGAGACGACCGTCAAGACGAGAGAGCTGGGTTGCCTTTGAAGGTGCTCAAAATCCTAAAACAGTGGGAAAAACTGAAGATGCAGGATGACATCCTGTACAGAGTTTGCAAAGACCCATTGACAGGGAAAAGCGACATCAGTACATGACGCCTTCCTCTTTGATAAGCCAAGTTCTCACTGGTGTGCATGATAATGCTGGCCACCAGGGTCAGAGTAGAACCTTATACCTTTCAAGACAAAGGTTCTTTTGGATTGAAATGGAAAGAGACGTCAGAGACTATGTAAAATGTTGTGGCGTTGTGTTGTTAGTAAGACATTGGAGCCTGAGGGAAGAGCACAGCTCGAAAGCATCAAAACCACAAGCCCCTTGGAGTTAGTTTGTCTGGACTTCTGGTCTGCAGAAGACTCTAATGGAAAGAGTGTGGACGTGTTAGTGGTGACAGACCACTTCACTAAGATGGCTCATGCCTTCAAGTGTTCAGACCAGTCCGCAAAACAGGTTGCACGTCAGCTGTGGGATAAGTACTTTTGTGTATATGGTTTCCCGCAGAGAATACATTCAGACCAGGAATTTTGAGAGCCAGCTTATCCAAGAGCTACTTCAGATAGCAGGTGTGAAGAAGTCCAGAACAACACCCTACCATCCTATGGGGAATGGTCACACTGAGAGGTTCAACAGGACTTTAGGAAATATGATTAGAGCACTACCTCCCAGAGAAAAGCAAAGGTGGCCTCAGATGCTGCAAACACTGACCTTCGCTTACAACTGTACTGCTCATGAGTCGACCGGCTATGCCCCATTCTTCCTTATGTATGGTCGGGTTCCTAGATTACCAGTAGATGTTATGTTCCACAGTGTGGAAAGAGACAATGACATCACAGATTATGACAGTTATGTTAAAAGGATGAGAGATGACCTCAAGGAGGCTCTTTGTGTTGCTCAAGTTCATGCCAGTGCAAAACAACAGCGGCAGGCTGAGCTCTACAATAAGGGTGTGAAAGGTGCTGACATTGAAGAGGGTGATCAAGTCCTCTTAGCCAACAGAGGTGAACGTGGGCGCAGAAAACTTGCTGATAGGTGGGAGTCGACCCTGTACACAGTGATCTCAAAGGATTCAAGATGTCACACCTACCGCATTAGAAACCCTAACAACGGACATGAAAAAGTGGTTCACAGAAATTTGCTCTTGCAAGCGAGTTTCCTGCCAATACATGTGGATCATGACGCAGAGCCTTCATTTTCCAGTGTTGGTCAGGAGTCGCAAGAGGAAGAAGAAGGCGATAGAAGTCTGTTTTTGGAGGAACTTGAACTTCACAAATCCGAGCGCACTGCTAGCTGGGTTGCAGAGGTCACTCCATTGGAGAACTCCTCAGAAGTAGGGGACACCGCCCTCAATTCCCCTTCAGTTCCTGTTGCTGAGCCTGAGCCTCCGATTGCTGAGCCGCAGAGGAGCGACTATAATGGAGTAACTGTTGGAACTGGATCAGATGGTTGTCTTGGAGGAGCACCAGAGGGTTCATTCAATGTTCCTCCGGCAGATAAGGACAATGGACAGAATGACATTACTGGAGGACAACTGGAGATAAGCAGCAGTCAGTCTCAGGATCCAGTCTCTGCAAGGGAAACTACTGTGAAAGTTGTAGACACTGATGCACTGACAGTAACTGCACCCATTGACCAAATTAGGACCAGAGTGGGCAGGGTAGTGAAACCAGTGAATAGGTTGATTCAGACTATGACACAGAAAACCAAACAAGGAGGTTTTATGGTTGGTGGGTTAGCTAAAACCCTGTTCCAGTAACAAATTTTTGTTCATTTTGGGATATTCCTGTTCATTATGAACATGAAAGTTTCTTTTATTACTGTCATTCTGTGTATCAAGATACCTGTTATTTGGTAATCAGGTTGGGAATGTGTAGTCGGCACGTTTTTATGCAAAGTGGACATTAAAAGTCTGGCCAACTACTTAATGCCACTTTTCTATCGACATGTAGAAACCCTTGGGTGCATGGTGATTATCAAAGAAGTATAGCTAAGTTCAGCTGATGTTATCTTGTATGCTGCTTCCAATCTGACCTGTGACTGTTTTGAGAAGTTCAGGGGGGAGTATGTAGCTGAGTTAATTTTATTTATTTATAATCTATTTTATTTTATGAACCTTCTCAAAACATTTTTATTTGCTTTTCTTAGTTCTGGAATTGTATTTTATTTTGGCGGAGAAGCTTTTATTTTTTTTGTTTCCTGTTTATGCGCTATATCCTGTGTGTTCCCGCTGCCCTCCTCAGTTCGTGCCAAGCTGCGCTGAGGAGAGGTAGGTGTACAAAGTTGTCTTTCATTTGTGTATTAAAATATTGAAAACGTTCAAAAAAATATGTTGTAAATTCATATATATGTATTTATGTTTAGTGCAGCACTATACTGGGCATTTGTCTCCCACATTGGTGACACCCTTCAAGTTTTCTTTGTCAACGTGGTTATTTTTTTATTTATTTATTGTTTTTCTTTCGGTTGGTTAGGGTGTTTGGGGGAAATCCGGAGCCCAGGAGCCTCAGTATTTAAAATGTTCTTGTTTTGAACAGGTATGTGTGTTGTTTCTTAAATTAATTTATTTAGTATATTTCTATGTTATGGTGGAAAATTGTAATTATTTCTTTATTATTATTTCTGTTTAGGTTTTATTTTAATTGTTTTGTATGACTGTAGATTTATTTTATTATTGAATCAGAGAATTTTAGTTTTGTTTAATGCATTTCTGTGTGAGTTCGCGCCAAGCTGCGCTGAGGAGAGGGTGTTTGGGGGAAATCCGGAGCCCAGGAGCCTCAGTATTTAAAATGTTCTTGTTTTGAACAGGAATAAAACAACGCAGAGTTGATTCCAGAGTGATTCCGGTGTGATTCTTCCTACAACCGCTACACTGCCTTTGATACAGTAGACCACAACATTTTAATATCGCGATTACACCACATTGTTGGTATTGATGGCACTGTTCTTAAATGGTTCAGGTCTTACCTGGAGGAGAGAACTTTTTCAGTGAATATTAGTGGCTCTAAATCATCTCTTGCCTCAATGTCTTACGGTGTCCCACAGGGCTCAATTCTTGGCCCACTGCTTTTCTCTCTTTATATACTGCCTCTGGGTTCTATCCTTAGGAAACATGGGATTTCTTTTCATTTTTACACTGATGATTGTCAGATTTATTTGCCCATAAAGCAGCAGGATGTACAGTCAATCAAACATCTCCTGGCTTGTCTAGGAGATATTAAAGCTTGGTTGGCCTTGAACTTTTTAAACTTTAATGAAAACAAAACAGAGGTGATGGTGTTTGGACCCAGTGGCTCCTGTGAGTCCTCCTCTGTGAGTCCTCCTCTGTTGACCTGGGATCTTTGGAGGAATATTTTAAACCTGTTATTACAGATCTTGGTTTTAAAGTGGATAGTGATTTTAAAATGGACAGCCAAATTAGAGCCGTGGTTAAGTCCAGCTTTTATCATTTAAGGCGATTGGCGTCAGTGAAATTGTGACCCCCACAAAGTGTGGACACATTTGTTTGATTAAATTGTGATTTTGGTTATTTTGAAGTTTTGGAGCAGTGTCACGCAGTAACACGGGTGCGCCGCTAGATGGCAGAAGCGGGCTCTTGCGGGACTGACGGTGCATCATTGCGTTGTCGAGGAAGCTCCCCTCCATTCGGATGAGAGCTACCAGCACAGCAACACCGTCTCCTGTGGCTCATTTGTTCTTTTCCTGTTAAAAACAGGTTGGTTCGGGTCTAAACTGAAAACTGTTATGTAATAGACATAGTCGTTCTACTAAGTGTCGTGACGTTGGTCCCCTGTGTATTTGGTTTGTGTTATTTTATGTCGCCATTTTGCGGTTTGCTAATAAGCTCTCGGTTAGCTGCTCGGAGTATTTCTTCAGATGGTACGCGAAGAATGCGTATGTTTTATATCGCCGTCTGTAATGTGCATTTATTTACAATTCCTGATATAGTAATAAGCTGGTGTTGTGTTATAGAGGAACTAGTGGAAGTGTGAATGTATAGTCACAATTTTCAGGGTTGTATGATGACTTTATTGTTATAATCTGGATTAAATTCGGATGAGAGCTACCAGTACAGCAACACCGTCTCCTGTGGCTCATTTGTTCTTTTCCTGTTAAAAACAGGTTATTTGCATCTGTTTGCCTGTCCCTCCACCCGAGACCTGCAACAGATTCATGGGGGCTCGCCCGGGATCGGCGCCACTGCTTTAGGTGTACCGGCTGCTGATCCAGTGATACATGAACACAGGGACCAGGATAACCACCTGCTGCTGTAGTGAGGTGCCATCCAGTGTGTGACCACAGAAGCAAGGCGACGCGACTGCTGCTAAGGGGTTGGCCATTTGGTGTCCAGGGAAGAGGACCAGAGGAAGAGGGTCTTGATCTTCAAGGGAACCAAACTGGTACCCGGGGCTGCACGTCAACGCACACCATGTCAGTAACACACAAGGAACTGATCTGGGGCATCAAAAAGAATCTATTCCAGCTGTCTGGTTCTCAAGCCTATGAGGTTGCTAGGACGTTAGGAACAGAGCAGCCTGGAGCTGACAAGCTGAGTTCAGCTGATGAAGAAAGCTGCATAGATTATATCCTTACATTTATGCAGTCTGAGGACTTGGCCAAGTCTGAGGATGAGGGTTTGGGTCATTTGTTGTCATTGAATGATGTTTTGAGTGTGTTGGAAAAGGATGATTCAGTTGAAATGCCTATCATTTCAGATAATGATTTGCAAACATCCACCTCGACAGTACACATCGCATCAACACATTTCACTACAAAATCGCAAAATCCCAGCTCACACACTCACAGGGCCACGCCAAATATGGAACAGCTGCAACTGATGTATGAAGAGCATCTGCCGAGGCTGACTGGCTTCAAGAGGGCAAAAATAAAAATCGCACACACAAAGAAACATATTAAAACAAAGCTGTAAATTAATCTATGAAATAAAAACAGTTTTGACACCAGCCAATGGCGAGATCCAGGTTCTGACAGCAGCTAGTTGTCATGAGGACTGTGTTTTACTCTTTAAATAAATATTACTAAATAAATTAAACATGTACAAAACAGATATAAAGGATGGTATCCTCTTCATGGCGCAATAACTCCATGCACTCTAAAATTGTAGAGGCATGTGTAGTCCAGTTGGCCCCAGTTGCTGTTCACCTCTAGGCTCACATAGGTGAAGGAGTCGGTTTTATCATCCTGTGAGCCAAGAGAGATACAAATTAGGAGGGTTAGATTGATAATCCATAGCTACAAATAGACAAGACAATGGAAACATAGGAGATCTGAATAAAGTGCATGGAAGCCTACTTCAACTGTCCTTGCTGTAAATATATTTGCATAGATTTTTCAAGATATCATGGAATTATGCTAAAATCTTTTGATTTGTTTCTTATTGTGAGGCAACAAAAACGATTATTTTATAACAAATTGATCTATTTTGTTGTCAAGACATAATAAAAGTTGGTCTATAGAACCTTATGTTGTATGTTAGGAAACATTACCAGTATTTATAACAGGGTCAGTCACTCTGGGCTTCTGTAAGAACTGTTGTATTTGGTTAATAAAACATTAATTTGACATATTTACAGGGAGTTTGAAGGTCTGTAACCTGTCACCATCTTCTTCATATTGGAAAGTTCCCAAGAAACTCTCCTCAAATTGAAACATCCTGGGTTGAGACAACTCCTTTTTCTTTATATATATATATATATATATATATATATATATATATATATATATATATATATATATATATTTACATAGATGGAGAATTCCCTCACAGCCCTCGAGACTTTGGAAGATGGGGATATCGCTTTAGGAATATGTCCCAGAGACACATGAGTCACAGTGGCTCTGTGGGACAGTTGGATGGATAAACGTCCCGGGAATCCTGTAAAGGCCCAGCATTCTCCAGGATTCAGACGAGTTCTTCCCTGAAAACAGAGTACAAAACAAAGTTTAGGTGGGGTACCAAGACTAAGAGAAATCGAAATGGTAAAGCCTAATATTTTATCAAATAAAAACACCACTTTGCCTAATATTCATTTAATGTTCTGAGTGTTGTTCAGACCTGAATGACAATGTTTGAGCCTATGGATTGTTGCTGTTGTTGGGAAGTTATGCCAAAAAATCTGCATGGTCTGGTGCGCTGATATGTTTCGGACGTCATCTTGTGTACAAGTCTTGCACCTTCACACACACACACACACACACACACACAAAATTAGATTAAGAAACCTTAATACTGAAAATTTTCAATCTGGTTCATGGTCTTATTTCTAACAGCTCACCTTGAGACTCCAGAGCAAAGTTGGGCCACAAATTATATAATATAATATCCGTTCATCGTTAAACAAAAGCTTAATTTCATTACAGCTGCACAAAAAGAAAAAAAACAAAGTCATGAAAGAGGGGTTGCTGACTGGCACAAAGCATCTTAAATACACACACACACACACACATACATGTGACCGGTGGACTTCTGCGTTTTGTGTGTCATGTGGTGATCGGACAAATCATAAAACTCCGAGTCAGGGTTTGGAGGCGGACTCCGTTTGTGTAATCTGTCAATCGGGAAATATTAGCATTAGCACATAGCATGTGCTCCAGTTCTCCGACCCGATCTATACAAAATAATAATGTTAGCATACATCAAATGTTATAAAGGCGAAATAACAACTCAAATGAAAATATCCAAACATCTATCATTAATACAGAAGGAAAAATAAATATTTGAACAACATAAATGAAAGGATTACAATGGATTATAAAACTTACCTCTTCCCAGTGGAACGAGTAGCAAAAGGGAAGAGGAAATTAATAACTTAATATTTATAATGGTCCTGGAGGACCATGAACAAAAGAAGAAGAAAGAAGGGCGGAGCTGGAGGACCAAACCCCTTATAGCAGGCACAGAGGGCACAAGGACAGACAAGTATAAGGGGACAAATAAATTAATGAAAACATTTTGTGAAAATATACAACTAACAATATAGACCCCGTTACACAGAGTATATATATATATATATATATATATATATATATATATATATATATATATATATATATATATATATATATATATATATATATATATATATATATATATATATATAGGGGACAACTTCGCTGAAACATGTTTGAGCTTTCAAGGTGTTTGTAGTTCTTGAGAGGCCGCACCAGAAATTTTCCAAACCTCTGGGACCACACACGACAGCTGAGAACTATGCTCATTTGTTTTCTTGCTGTTGGAGCATTTTCCTGCATGTCAGCTAGAACAATTTTATCTATTATTTTTTCTTCTTCATCTTATTTTAGGAATTTTCCATTTCCATGTTATCCTGTTGCTGCTTCTTTTAACATTTGATCAGCTGACCTGTTGTTATTATAGAACCTCATCCTTTCCTGTTGTCATGTTCCGTGTTTTTCTGTGTGTTTATTTAGAGATTTCTGTGTTTCTACGTCTCAGTGTTGTCCTGTCTCCCTTTGATTATTTGCAGGTGTGTCTCGTCCCCTGATTACCTCATGTGTATTTAGTGTCACCTGTGTCTCTGTGTCCTTGTCGGGTCCTCGTTGATTGTCGCTTCATCTCTGTCTGCCTCTTCTGTTTGCCACGCATCTTATGTTGTTACCGGTGTGAGCCCTGGGTTCCGCTCAGCCGTGCCGCCAGAGTTTTGTGGACTGTTTTGGAGCTGGAATTATTATTAAAATTGTCTTTTCATCCACTTACCTGGGTCTACGGCGTCTACCTCACCACCTACACCAAACCACATTACCTGACAGAAGGACCCGACCATACCTAGGTGAGGTAGCGCACCATCATGGACCCAGAAGGTTTGAAGGATCTTACCTTAACTATTAAGGGATATGTGGAAGCGATGGCTAAACCTTACGCCGCCGGCAGACGGCTCAGGTTTGCCATTCGCATGGTTCTGGGGTTGGAATACTGGATTCCGTGTCTTCCGCACCTGGGGTTGGTGGAGTTATGGCAGGAGGCAGAGCGGGAACACCAGACAGCTCTGGCCATCTTGGAGGGAGACCCTCTGCCTCGTAAGTCGGACATTCCATTCTTCGGCTCCACCAACCCAGCTCCTGTGTCTCCGGAACCGGAAACCCAGGAGCTGAGAGTTTCATATTTAACTCTAGGTGTTTTGCTGCCCCAAATGAATCTTGATATTATCTTGTCCCAGGTCGCAAATTGTGTTTGAGGAACCTCTATTGGTAATGACTGGAACAAATGTAGAAGTTTTGCTTGCACATTCATTTTAATAGTTTCAATTCTTGAGTTCAGCTCCAAGGGCAGAGTAGTCCACCTATCTATATCTTTTTGTATCTCTTGCCTTTAAATATGTGCATTGATAAGCAGATGACTGTTAAACTTAAGAGCTAAAAAAAAAAAGCTTATATAATATACCTCACTCTTGTCTCTGTAGGAAATTGTTGGTTCCCCACTAGAGTTATGGTATCCATTAATTGTTAAACGAAGGCTTTATTTCATTACAGCTGCACAAGAAGATAAAAACCAAAGTCATGGAAGAGGGCTTGCTGACTGACACAAAGCATCTGCAATACATACACACACGCACAATATAAATCTATATAGAGAACAAATTTGCTGAAACACGTTGTTTGAGCTTTCAAGGTGTTCGTAGTTCTCGAGATCAGTGGTCCCCAACCCCTGGGCCGCGGACCGGTACTGGTCCGTGGACCAATTGGTACCAGGCTGCATTAGAAATAATTTTTGATTTTCCAAATCTCTATGACCACACACGACACGAGCTGAGAAAAGTCCAACAGGTTCGATCGGTTCGTGTGTCCAGCCACACGGCAGGAGCAACACATCACACACGAACCGATTCGACTCACGAACATCCCGATTCCAGAGAAAAATCCAGTAAAAACCCCAACATACAATATATTCATTTAAAGTAATCAAACACTGCGACAGACTGGCGACCTGTCCAGGGTGTACCCCGCCTCTCGCCCGGAACGTTAGATGGGAGGGTTGCACCAGCCATTAGGGACAAAGGGTGAATAGAAAATGGATGGATAGATGGTAATCAAACACGGATGACGATGTAGAAGCAGTAGTGATAGTTTGTGGACTCATTTTAAGCGATAAAAGACGTAACAAAAAGAAAAGGCGTTTGATAAAAAGACGGCGGAAGCAGCCGCTCTATTTGCTGCACTATTATTTGGAGGTGAGTTATGATTTTTTTGTAGTTAACATTCTTAACTGAATAAACATAACCACATATAATAAACATATATATAAATGACCTTTACACATAGTAATAAATATTTCCACATATCAGTCCACCGAACTCTGAGTTGCCATGTCAACTGTTTGGGATTCCCGCCTTTCTTACCTCACACTCTGATTGGCTACTTTTCACATTCAGCGGTGCAACTACATACTTTCTGAGGTGTATGCGAACATGTCATCGCCCCGCCCGCCACAATGACATAAACATGTAGACTCTTCTTTAATTAACGTATCAATATAAATATACATATATGTGAATAAATTGCTCCCTACAGGGCAATTAAAAAAGAATGAAACGAAAAACAGGGCTATTTCATAATTTAATATATTTGAGCCAAAGAGCCACTTCTGTTAGCCCGTGTCTAAACTGCAGGTCTGACGTATTTTGTTAGCATGTTTTCTATCATTCTTCAGGTTCTGCGTGTTCCTCTCCTGACCCATTCTGTCTGATATCAAACAACCCACTGAATAGCCTATCGCCGACACATTTTTTAATGCCCCTATTAAACTTCACTGTGATTGTTTAGCCTGTGTCTTCCCACTACCATCTGTATTTTTGTCATAGGTTTTGCTTCTAAGCCAGGACGGTGTAGTATCGGGTGGACATTTTAAAAAGAGGCGGGTCGATATAGCAACTCACCTCGGCTGCGTAGTGTCCGTCTCTAAGCAACCGTGACAACAGCAGCAGTTCGTGGGGAGGCAAGAGGGGGATCCTATTTAGGTCCCACAACGACTATTTAGCTGTAATATTATTTCCCGTGATTTGTTTTGGCCATTATTATTACACTTATTGTTAAGAAGTGTGTTGTAGGTGTGTCTATCAGACATTTATAGCAATACGGAATAAATCGAAGACAACAACCACCTGTTATTTTAGGCTAGCTTAAGCTAATGTGAATATTTAGAACTCTCTTATTGATACACTGACATTACTTACTTACCTACTATCTTTCAACTACTTTGAATAGCTTTTCTTCGTCTCTCCAACATCTTTATTAACCCATCATTTTTATTAAGGTATGTGTGACTGCACACATTCAGGAAGGAGCAATGAGGGAAAGAGCAAATCCCAACTGTAGTGGCAATTTAAGTGTGATCGTAGGTAAAACGCTACTGTGCGGCTCTCCTCCTCTTCCTCGTATTGTGAGTGTGCGTGTGCATGCGTTTGTGTGGATTGGCAGGTAAGAATTAACTCTCATTGTAAGCTCCAGTTGGAATCAAACCTACAACCTTCCGATTGCAAGACGACTACTCTACCATACAGCGCAGTTGCCCAATGGTATTTAAATGCCATGCAAGGTATCTGAACCGCTCTCTGGATCATAGTAATGCTCCTATGTCAATAAATACAAGCAGACTTACCATTCCATAAACATCTTTAAAGGTAAAATATACATGCTTAATGTTGCCAGGACCCTTTTACTTACGTATCCATGTTTTGAAAACGGACCCTCCAGATAGGGAAATAGGGCAACGATCCCCTGAGCATACATCACTCTGACGCTTTTAGGAGGGGATGATCTGATATATGATCAAACAATGAGTCACTAAATTGATGTTTGAAAAAGTAATGAACAATTCAAAACCAAAATGTTTCTTTATAGTCTAAGTGTATGATTCTTACCCATGTGCTTCTGTCATTGCAGCTGTAAGGATGTTTATCATCTGTCTTCTGGTTGCATCTGTCAATCATTTGGCCAGTGGCTGGTGTCGAAGCCTTGGTCTCACCAGTGGGTGGTTGCTGGTGTCAGTTACAGCTTTGTTTTAATGTGTTTCTTTGTGTGTGTGTTTTTTCCATCCATCCATCCATTTTCTTTACACCCTTCTTCCCTAAATGGGGTCGGGAGGGTTGCTGGTGCCTATCTCCAGCTGCGTCTCGGGCGAGAGGCGGGGTTCACCCTGGACAGGTCGCCAGTCTGTCGCAGTGTGTGTTTTTTTTTTTTTTTTTACCTTCGGCAGATAAAATCAACTGCAATCAGATAAATCAACATTTTTTTAACCAGTCCGCCTCGCCAGATGGCTGTTCATCCTGAGCCTGGTTCTGCTGGAGGTTTCTTCCTTTTAGGGGGAGTTTTCCTCTCCACTGTCGCCTTGTGCTTGCTCAGGATGGGAGATCCCTTGGATTAAACATCCATCGCAATCGGCTGGTGACCCCTCCGCAGAATCGCCACCTTAACGTGGTGGAGGGGTTTGAGTATCCCTATGAACCAGATGGAGAATTTGTCTTGAGATTCAGCCTTTAGTGAGGTTTCCCAGGACAGGTTGCCATTGGAGAGGGATCAGACTAAGAGCGATTCAAGATTTTCTGTGAAGGACTTACAAAGGGATCAGGCATTTAGGAAATGGACAGGATATGATGTTTCTTCCTGTAATTTCTTTGAGATTTTTCTTGCACTTCCTTACTTAGATATTTTGCCTGTAAGGATACCCATGTGTGTAAATATAAAGTAATATATATGCCACACTCTGATTGAATTTCAACATTTTTTAACCATTCTAAGCATGAATTTAGTCATACAATTTGTTTATTATGAGCTAATTTATCAACTTATCAATGTAACGCATTTTCATTACAAACTAATTTACAGCAGCACATTAATAATAATGAAAAAAGCACAAAAAGAGTAAAATCAATTTATTTACCAATATATTGTTTCATCATTGTCTTTTAATCATGACTTGAAAACAAAAACAGTTCAAAAGAAAAATAATTGAAACTATGAGTAATATAGGAAATAGTGCTGCCATTTCCAAATAAGTATGGGACTGAACTCTCCCACCTGCAAATTAGAAGAAATGGGCATCAATCAACTCGACTACATTTGTTCTGGTTTGTGCAGCAAACATTTTTGATTGTGCTGCTTTGGCTTTGAAGATTAAAGAAAGCTTAAAGGTCAGAGGTCAACCAGCCCCCCACTGTTCCATTTTTTATCAAATCAAAATTACTAAAGGTAGTCAGGTTGATTGACACCATCTTATCTGATTTGCAGAAGGTGGGTGGGGCAGATTGACCATTTCTTAATATCTTTAAAATGATAGCAGCACAAACAATAAATGTTGCTGCACAAACCAGCTACACAAACTTTGGACAAACCATTTTTGTCTGATTTGAAGAAAGATACATTCATTTGACAGCATAAGAGTTTAATTAATTTTTGCTGTAAGATTATCTAAAATAAGTTTTAAAATATTCTCATGAATTCCAGTAGTTAATTATATGCGGAAAGGCTCTGCTTAATGTTGTGATGTCACATAGGCTGATGTGTCATCAGGCGCTTTTGGAACTTTTGTCAATAAGAGAGAAGTTCCAACTCAGATTTCTCACATTTGTTGCAATTCAGTTCAAGGAGAAAGTCAGACTTCGAAGACCTGATATTTCAACTAAACCATGGTGGAACACGGTGAAAGTAAGTATTTTTGTTTTTTAATTTAGGGACACAAAGAAAACAGATCAAATTTTTGTGTGAGACTTTTGAGGAAATTGTGACGGCAACGTTAAAAATAGTTTCCACATGATAGGCTGTGAGAAATCTGTTTTTTAGCACCACATCAAATTATTTTAGTTACTTTTGAGTCTCCATTACTCATGTGTCCTTGGGTAATATTCACAAGATTTTTCCCCCCAATTGGCTCAATCTGCAGCGCTCCAAAATATTTTTCTGCCTATATAAGTCATGTAACATGAGTGTCCCAACTCTAAGAAAACATAAATAACACATAAATGCACCTCAGCAATTGAGGAGGTGATTCAACAGAAACTGCAAACCCATTTTCTGTTTAAGGTTGTGAGTAATTTGTTTTTCAGCTCAAATCATTTTACTTACTTTCGAGGCAAATATCGAAAGTTTCAGTTGTGCTTCTAGCACCTTTATTTTTGTTGTTGTTTTTTGCATATTTGACAACTTCATTGAATAAACATGAAAACAGGATCAAAATAGAAGTTTTACACATTTTAAAGCCAGTTTATGGTTTTCTCACTTTATGTATTAAATTCACTGTGATAGGAGATAAATAATCTGATCATCTAGTGATCCGGCCTGAAATCTGACTTTGTAAAACCGTTATAAAGTTGGCCTTCTGTCCTGGGGCGATCCTAACCTGTTTGGCGTCCTGGGCGAAGCCCCCAGCCCCCAGACTGTACTCAATATTAACAAGTTGCTAAATTACAATGTTTAAGGACTTCAGCACTTAAATCTTAATTTTACTTTCACTCTGGGCATAAACATAAATGATCTGCAAACCCAAATTTAAAAAAATTGACCTTAGACAAGTGAACATGCTTGGCAAAAATACTTCTCCTTAACATTTTTTTCTTTGCAATTAGTTATCAGACTGAAAAAGATACATAGCAGCTTCAAAATCACAAAGTGTGCAAGTGAGGGGAAAACCAATCTGTTCCACAGTTTAACAAGGTGCCAAGGCTTCAAGACAATACACAGGCCAAACCTGACCCACCTCAACAGGTGTTACGTTGATTCACGTTTCCCCATCAAATAAGGCTCCCCAAACGCTCATAACAAGCACGCGCTTGTTCAGATCTACAGAACTACGGACACTGTGAAAGCTCAAACAACGTGTTTCAGCAAAGTTGTCCCACTTATATATATATAATATATATATATATAATATATATATATGTGTGTGTATTTAAGATGCTTAGTGTCAATCAGCAACCCCTCTTCCATGACTTTGTTTTTTCTCTTTTTGTGCAGCTGTAATGAAACGAAGCCTTCGTTTATCGATTAATGGATATTATAACTCCGATGGGGAACCAACAATATCCTATCGAGAGACAAGAGTCAGGTATATTATATACGTTTTTTTTCTTTTTTTTTTAGCTCTTAAAATTAACCGTCATCTGCTGATCAATGCGCATATTTAAACACTTGTATTTTTTCCTTCTTGGGCCAGGGGTAGGCAAAGAAAGCGCCTATTAAACAGGAGAATAAAAGACAATGATGAGGATTTCATTGTTAAAGAGGAGATTGCCCCTTTGATACGTCGTGGGATCATCTTCCTCATATTGCTGTTGTCTGGTAAATACTCTCCTTCCACAAACAAGTAATTTGAAAGTGTTGTCGAAAGTCTGTATTTTTGTGTTATGTCACTAACTGTCATCTTCTGCTCATGTTCATCAGGATGTAGCTGCCTATTTTCTGCTCTGCACTTCCGATCTTCAGAGCCAGTTGTTAGATTAACACCAGTGGACATGGTAGGTTTTCTCTTCCTAATCTTAACTCTGATTTAAATATCCTGAACAAACTTGAGAACAAGCTGTTAATTTCAATGTTGTGACAAACTTTCTGTCTCTGGATAAGGATCAAGAAAAGCTCCCAGAGGGTTACAACGAAGATCTACAGGATATGAAGAAGAAAATCGACTACCTTCTACCACCAGCAGATCTGTGGCCCAACTTTGCTCTGGAGTCTCAAGGTGAGCTGTTAGAAATAAGACCATAAACCAGATTGCAAATTTTCAGTATTAAGGTTTCTTAACTCAATATTTCTGTTTTTTTTGTACAGGTGCAAGACTTGTACACACAATGACCTCGGAAACATATCAGCGCACCAGACCATGCAGATTTTTTGGCATAACTTCCCAACAACAGCAACAATCCATAGGCCCAAACATTGTCATTCAGGTCTGAACAACACTCAGAACATTAAATGAATATTAGGCAAAATGGTGTTTCTATTTGATAAAATATTAGGCTTTACCATTTCGATTTCTCTTAGTCTTTGTACTCCACTTAAACTTTATTTTGTACTCTGTTTTCAGGGAAGAACTCGTCTGAACCCTGGAGAATGCTGGGCCTTTACAGGATTCCCAGGACGTTTATCCATCCAACTGTCCCACAGAGCCACTGTGACTCATGTGTCGCTGGGACATATTCCTAAAGCGATATCCCCATCTTCCACAGTCTCCAGCGCTCCAAGGGAATTCTCTGTCTATGTAAGTCAAGCAACACCACACGTATCACATATGTGTCCACCTGTACTGTAGAAGAAGGGGCTTTAAAATGTGTTAGCAATGATTCAGTTAGATATCACATGATCCCATGCAAACTTTCTGTCTGCACAAATGAATTTTCTGCTTATCTCAGCATATGATGTTTTTAGATACACCAAGTAACGTTCCTTTAAAAAGAACAGGATAATGAACTGTATTTCTATCTAATTTTGTCTCAGGGGAAGAAGGATATAAACGATGAGGAGAGTTTCTTGGGAACTTTCCAATATGAAGAAGATGGTGACCGGATACAGACCTTCAAACTCCCTGTAAATATGTCAAATTAATGTTTTATTAACCAAATACAACAGTTCTTACAGAAGCCCAGATTGACTGACCCTGTTATAAATATTGGTAGTTTTTCCTAACATACAAGATAAGGTTCTTTAGACCAACTTTTGTTATGTCTTGACAACAAAATACATCAATTTGTTATCACAAAACAATCGTTTTTGTTGCCTCACGAAAAGAAACAAATCAAAATAAACCCCAGTGTTACTAGATAACATTTTGTTTTCTAGTTGGGAAGATTTTAGCATAATTCCATGATATCTTGATAAATCTATGCAATATATATTTACAGCAAGGACAGTTGAACTAGGCTTCCATGCACTTTATTCAGATCTCCTATATTTCCATTGTCTTGTCTATTTGTAGCTATGGATTATCAATCTAACCCTCCTAATTTGTATCTCTCTTGGCTCACAGGATGATAAAACCGACTCCTTCACCTATGTGAGCCTAGAGGTGAACAGCAACTGGGGCCAACTGGACTACACATGCCTCTACAATTTTAGAGTGCATGGAGTTATTGCGTCATGAAGAGGACACCATTCTTTACATCTGTTTTGTATATGTTTAATTTATTTAGTAATATTTATTTAAAGAGTGAAACACAGTCCTCATGACAACTAGCTGCTGTCAGAACCTGGGAAGCAGTTCCTGCTGGCTGGAGTCGGAGCCTGGACTTCGCCCGTGGCCGGTGGCTGCTGTTGGTGTCCGGGCATCACCAGTTTCTGGTAGCTGGTGTCAGAGCCTTGGCCTCGCCAGTGGCTGGTAGCTGGTGTTGGAGCCTGGACCTCGCCAGTGGCTGGTGGCTGCTGTTTGTGTCCAGGTCTTGCCAGTTTCTGGTAGCTGGTGTCAGAGCCTTGGCCTCGCCCGTGGCCAGTGGCTGCTTTTGGTGTCCGGGCATCACCAGTTTCCCGTAGCTGTTGTCGGAGCCTTGGCCTCGCCAGTGGCTAGTAGCTGGTGTTGGAGCCTGGACCTCGCCAGTGGCTGGTGGCTGCTGTTGGTGTCCAGGTCTTGCCAGTTTCTGGTCGCTGGTGTCAGAGCCTTGGCTTTGCCAGTGGCTAGTGGCTGCTGTTGGTGTCTGGGCATCACCATTTTCCGGGAGCTGGTGTCGGAGCCTTGGCCTCGCCAGTGGCTAGTAGCTGGTGTTGGAGCCTGGACCTCGCCAGTGGCTGGTGGCTGCTGTTGGTGTCCAGGTCTTGCCAGTTTCTGGTCGCTGGTGTCAGAGCCTTGGCCTCGCCCGTGGCCAGTGGCTGCTGTTGGTGTCCGGGCATCACTAGTTTCTGGTAGCTTTTGTCAGAGCCTTGGCCTCGCCAGTTTCTAGTAGCTGGTGTAAGAGCCTTGGCCTCGCCAGTGGCTGGTAGCCGGTGTTGGAGCCTTGGCCTCGCCAGTGGCTGGTTGCCGGTGTTGGAGCCTTGGCCTCGCCAGTGGCTGGAAGCTGGTGTTGGAGCCTGGACATCGCCAGCGGCCAGTGGCTGCTGTTGGTGTCCAGGTCTCGCCAGTTTCCGGTAGCTGATGTCGGAGCCTTGGCCTCGCCAGTGGCTGGTAGCTGGTGTTGGAGCCTGGACCTCGACAGTGGCTGGTGGCTGCTGTTGGTGTCCAGGTCTTGCCAGTTTCCGGTAGCTGGTGTCGGAGCCTTGGTCTCGCCAGTGGCTGGAAGCTGGTGTTGGAGCCTGGACATCGCCAGCGGCCAGTGGCTGCTGTTGGTGTCCAGGTCTCGCCAGTTTCCAGTAGCTGGTGTCAGAGCCTTGGCCTCGCCAGTGGGTGGTAGCTGGTGTCATAACTGTGTTTTTCTTGTTTCATAGATTCATTTACAGCTTTGCTTTAATGTGTGTCTTTGTGTGTGTGTTTTTTATATTTTTGCCCTCTTGAAGCCAGTCAGCCTCAGCAGATGGCTGTTCATCCTGAGCCTGGTTCTGCTGGAGGTTTCTTCCTTTTAAAGGGAGTTATCCTCTCCACTGTTGCCTTGTGCTTGCTCAGGATGGGGGATCCCTTGGATTAAACATCCATCGCGATCGGCTGGTGACCCCTCCGCAGAATCGCCACCTTAACGTGGTGGAGGGGTTTGAGTATCCCTATGAACCAGATGGAGAATTTGTCTTGAGGATCAGCCTTTAGTGAGGTTTCCCAGGACAGATTGCCATTGGAGAGGGATCAGACTAAGAGCGATTCAAGATTTTCAGTGAAGGACGACCAAAGGAATCAGGCATTTAGGAAATGGACAGGATATTATATTTCTTTCTTTAATTTCATTTAGATTTTTCTTGCAGTTCCTCACTTAGATATTTTGCCTGTATGGAGAGCCATGTGTGTGTGTTTGAACTTGGCAGTTTAGAAAAACCTGGTAAGTTTGATAAAATTGCAGGTTATCTATCAAGATCCTGATAGGTTTGCAGTGTAGATAAAGCCTTCAGTGCGCCGAAGGCTTTGATAGGTTCAAACACCTATCAAAGACAAAATTAATTAAACACAAGAAAGACAAGAGAGATGGATTCTTTGTACTCGCGAGGAGAACAGACAGAGATGTGCTTTCAGTTACAATCTCCTACTGCTCTGAAATCACATATGCCTGCTCCTCTCTTTTATTGCATTTAGGATCCCTATCACATTGGGCGCTGCAACTCTCAAAGGGCGGGGAAAACAAATCATCACATAGTTGCAGCGCTAATGACAATCACTATCTAGACACATGTTATCTACACACTAGATTCTTCTGTTCCAGGCACGGCGTCGAGCAGACAAGTTGTATGTCTTCACGGTGATGGCTTTGTTGCTATCTAATAGGTCAAGGAGAGCAGAGTTTCCGGCCGGGCCGCAAACTCTGCTGGAAGCGGTTGTCACTGCTTTCTCTCAGGAAGGCCTCAGGAAGGAATCAAAGTTATTCAATACACAGAAACATTCTTTGTACTAAAATTAAAATGAAGTAAAAGCATATAAGTAAAGCATTATAAAGATATAACTATAAGACTACATGAACAACAAATAATTTGATAATACCAATAATACAATTTACCCAACATTTCCCCCCTGTTTATCACATATTTGTTCCACTTCAAACAATTTTCAGCTGGGAGTTTATTTTTTGGAATGCAAATATTCTTACACTCAAGGGTCACACCCAGTCCAAAGGCCAGGTTCTGGATACCTGTCAGGAGAATCCTCATCAGAGTATTCTTTGTCAGTTTCAGAATCTTTGGCTAATAAAGGATACATCTGTGCCATCCGGGGTCCTCCATGGGCGAAATCGCTGTGGTAATGAGACAGTTAAACAGAGAACGCAGGCAAGGAATAAAACAACATCCACACAAGGTTAAAATTGCAGCAAAGACTGCAACTGATACCAAGGCAGAGGACACAAGGTTTCGGTACTTCCCAAAAGCATCCATCCATGCGTCCCACATGGAAGTATCCACTCCAGAGAGTTCCTTCATTTTGCCATTCAGGGTACAGAGCCCTGCAATGGCTTTCTTCAAGCTCCCATCAACCGCTGTGTTGTTTGGCAAAAAGGGTGCAGCAGCTTTTCACCGAAAACTGTGCATACCCCTCCTTTCTCGGCCAACAGCATGTCAAGAGCGATGCGGTTCTGAAAAGACATCAGTGAGGTAGCAGCCAGCTGTTCATGGACTGCCTCGAAACCATCCTGTGTCCTGTTGCCCAGCCTTTGTACGTTGTAATGGATGTAATTAATTCTGTCTACGTTCTTGTTTACCGTGTACCACCAACAAATTGTAGATTCAAAGCCAGCCGCAACCTGGTCGACTAGTCGATATTCATCAGGTCCTCCATGAGGGACACCGATGGCATCGATGTATGTAGGTTCAGCATCTGTATTTTTCCATGTCACTTCACGTTTCTGTATGTGATGCCACTGTTGAGGTAAAACACTAGACAAAGTGTTAATTAGGTCTTTAGCAGATATAGGATAGACAGATACAGGTAATAACAGAGAAACTAATGCACAAAATCCTGTTACCTTTCGAGGTAATCTATCAAAAAGTCTGTCATCACCACAACACCACCAAACATCTGCACGAGAAACAGGGTTAAAATCATTGTTTACAGTGATTACAGCAGTACACATAGTTTCAGACAGATTTCCCAATCTTTTCCCGTCCCTGTTATATTTACACATGTGAAGTTAGCTGGAGCTATTTTCTTAGAAAATAAAGGTTTCTTGTCATCTGCTGCAGTAAGGGGAAATATAGAATCATAAGTCACACAGGTGCTATAGGATTAGTTTTAGTCATTACCTCTAATAAACATTGTGATGTTTGCTGGAGTCACACAAAGTAGAGGCCTTGGTTCCATACAGACTACACAATCTTTTTTAGTCATTTTGCAGCTTGTTCTACCATTAACAACCAGTTATTATAACAACCCAGGAGACTGAAACAATAGTAGTAGAACGAGGTGGAATACACACTTGAATCCCTACTCTCATTCCATGAGTAGGGCTACAAGAGTTCTTCCTTGCATAAAGTTTCTCCACATGAAAACACAGCAAAAACCCAAAAACAATAAAAACAAAACAATACATTTATTTATCATTTTGCTAAATTTGCAAACTTGTTCTGCTCCTAAAGACACTACAGGGTTGTGGACAATCTTCACCAGTTTCAGACGGCTAAACCTCTATTTAGTTTAGTCCCCTGTTTACCTGGGCTTTGCCCTGCAGGTCGGTGAGCGTCCCAAGCTTGTCTTCTTCTTTTTTTTTTTTTTTTCTTTTAGCTACTTTTGAAATGAAATGACCTTTTTGCAATGTATTAAATGTACCCTTTTTTAAATTTTTATTAATTAGGGTTGTGTTTAGTGCAAATTAAACAGGCTCTACAAATTTTTTTTTTTTTTTTTTAATAAGAAGTAAATCCATAAGTAGTGTAACGTTGATGTATCTGTCCTACCATCCCCCCTGTTGAGACATGCAAAACGCCATGGCTCAATATTGCAGCCCACTTATATATGTTTTTTGGTAGGATAGGTTTGTTTGCAGGTCACTTATAGATTTTATCTTCTATTTTTGCTCCACTTTTTATCCAAAAATCTTTTTCATTTTTAGGACTTAATTGTTGCATGTCTTTTAGGATCTTTTTTTTCATAAGTTTGATTTTTTCCATATGTAAGACGTTTATTTGTCCCTCCTCTGCCTTTCTTTTTTTTTTTTTTTTTTTTTTTTTTCCATCTTGTCAGCGAAGGCATTCCCTAGAGACACTTTATCTTTCCCTGTGGTGTGTGCGGCACATTTACAAATTGCTAGTTGTTTTGGTAGCTGCACAGCTTGTAGTAAATCTTCTAATAGTTCTGCATGAGTTACTGGTTTTCCTGTAGAAGTTATCATACCTCTATTTTTCCAGTACTGTGCAAACGTGTGGACTGTTGCAAAACGCATTTTGACTATCGGTGTAAATCGTCACTTCTTTATCTTTCTTTGAGGAACCATCAACAAAAAGTATTTCACCTTGATCTAATGGTAGATCTTTTAAATAATTTCTACTCTTTGCTGTTTGTTCTGCCATTTCCTGACAATCATGCTTTGTACCATCATCTGGAAGAGGTAACAAGTTGCAGGATTTAAAACTGTGCATCTTTCAATAGTCAGATGAGGTTGAGATAAAAGTGTGGACATACATGAAAGATGCTTAGCAGGTGATAAGAAAGTCATATTTGTCTGCAATAATATTGCTGAAACTGCATGTGGTACTTTTAATGTTAATGGATGAAACAGTACAATAGGAGCACTAACTTCTACTGCCATAGAAGCAGCAATCACAGCTCTCACACAGTGAGGCAAGGCGCACGCCACACTATCAAGCTTGGAAGAGAAATATGCTATCGGTCTCATTTTATCACCATGTTGTTGAACTAGTACCGAGGTCATAAAATGACCTTTATAATCCACCATCTGGACAAAAGGTTTTGTATAGTCCGGTAAAGCAAGCGCAGCACTTGACACGAGGGCCTGCTTTATTTCACATAATGCTTTTTCTGCTTCCTCTGTCCATTCCAAAGAGGAAGACATTTTCAGATCTTTTTCATACATTAGTTTGTTTAAAGGAGCCACAATTTCTGCATAATTAGGCACCCATTTCCGACAATAGTTAGTTAACCCCAGAAAAGACATCATCTGTTTTTTTGTTCGTGGTTTAGGTGTTTGGAGAATTGTTGTTTTTCTATCCTCCATTATGGTCCGCCCTCCTGCACTTAAATTATGACCCAAATATTTTACTTGTTCTTTACACAGTTGGAGTTTATCTTTATTGACCTTATGACCTTCCTCAGCTAGATGTTTTAGAAGTGCTATAATTACTGGTTTTATACCCTCCTGTGCATCTGGTTTTAAAGGGTATTGCTTGACTTTTTGGTCTAAACTCTGTTTTGGGTCTAATTTGCACTGGTAAGGCTCCCTTTACAAGACCCACGTCCGTGGGCCCCTTTTGACCATAGTTTATCAGGAACGTCCTTTAAGAGAACTTCCTCTTCTTCTGTAAGTAGCATTTGTCAGTGTTGTTTGGGGTGCAAATGTTGCCCGTTTTGCACCCTGCTGTCCAGAACAATGCTTTTCTAGTTAACCCAGTGGAAGCACTAGTTTCTATGTTTGAGGAAGTAGCCACCCAATCGGTAGCTGCTTCTCCTTCCTCAACAAGATTACCTAATTGCTTCCACTGTTCACCTTTTTGTTTAAACAGAGACACGTGCGGGGAGGTCCACGTTCTGTCTAAAGATTTTAATTCATCAGGGAGAGCGACAGCTGCAACGGCGGTGTGTTTTGTGTCCGAGTATAGATAAGTCACTGTGATCTTAGCTGGAGTGACCTTGTTGAGTCTGTCTTAGTAGTTCTTATCAGACCCAGGCACATTCTTGTACCAAAGAGTTACGTGTCCCCAGGAATGTTTTTTCTACATGTTGTTCTGCATGCACCAGTGTCGCAAAGGAAATCTACAGGTCTACTATTTATGAAAAGAGTTATTTTCTGGTCTTACACTGTCCATAGATAATAAATCCTGAAGATTTAATTGGACCTCTTCTTCTCTTTTTAATGCTAATTCTAACCAAAATTTAACATCATCATACCCTTCTTTGCACATTTTCTTTGGGTTTGACTTTGTTTTTTTTTAATTTTTTTTAAATAAAATTTGGTCCAGTTTTTCCGACTCCTAGGGAATCCTATAAACTGGAGATCTGTTCAGTAGGCCAGCAATTAAAAATACCTGTAGTGGTAACCTCCACTTCTACTCTTTCGAGTGGGAGGTTCTTTGCCTCTGCATCCAAGACAGGTTTGCTGGTTACAATCCTACTGTTTTATATGAGATAAAACACCAAGTGGTATTTATACCTCCAATCACACTCACAGTCACACTTTCCACGGAATTTAAGCGCCTGTTTCTCGCAGGACTCCGCCATCCTTTTTCCACGGAACTTAAGCGTTTATTTCTCGCAGGACTCCGCCGTCCTTTTTCCAATTATAATTTAGTGAGAACTCAATTTAACGTTATTTTTAATTGTTAATTTTATGTTGAATCGTGTTTTTACAAATAAAATTTGATTTATTGAGTAATTTTATTTCTCTGAAATGTATTATCCAAATAAAATTTGATAGATCAATTTTATTTATTATTATTTATTACCTAATGGATTAATTTTTTGTTTACAACAGGACCGCACCAGGCTCCGTCCACCTATTTCCACGAAATTTTGCGCAAGGACTTCGTTCGTCCTTCACGGATTTTGTGCACTATCTTTTACCTGTTAGGGTCTAGAATTCACAGGGTTTTCTTATTCGCGCAATGACCCCCAGTCATTCGCCACACTTTTTCTATTCGCGCAATGACCCCCAGTCATTCGCCACACTTTTTAACCAAGAATCCACTCACCCTCCGTCTTTCCCTCGGAGTCTTCAACCTTCAGATCCCAGCAGGCAGGCCGAGCGCCAGCCCTTGAACAGGTTCTCATAAGTTTCCACTAGGAAACCTGCCGTGCGCACGGTCTTTACTGGGGTCCACCATACCTGCTGGAATCCTTCCGGTATATTGACCTCCGGCTCTCGAAGGACCAAGTTAATGTCAGGTTCAAACACCTATCAAAGACAAAATTAATTAAACACAAGAAAGACAAGAGAGATGGATTCTTTGTACTCGCGAGGAGAACAGACAGAGATGTGCTTTCAGTTACAATCTCCTACTGCTCTGAAATCACATATGCCTGCTCCTCTCTTTTATTGCATTTAGGATCCCTATCACATTGGGCGCTGCAACTCTCAAAGGGCGGGGAAAACAAATCATCACATAGTTGCAGCGCTAATGACAATCACTATCTAGACACATGTTATCTACACACTAGATTCTTCTGTTCCAGGCACGGCGTCGAGCAGACAAGTTGTATGTCTTCACGGTGATGGCTTTGTTGCTATCTAATAGGTCAAGGAGAGCAGAGTTTCCGGCCGGGCCGCAAACTCTGCTGGAAGCGGTTGTCACTGCTTTCTCTCAGGAAGGCCTCAGGAAGGAATCAAAGTTATTCAATACACAGAAACATTCTTTGTACTAAAATTAAAATGAAGTAAAAGCATATAAGTAAAGCATTATAAAGATATAACTATAAGACTACATGAACAACAAATAATTTGATAATACCAATAATACAATTTACCCAACAGTTTTATCTGCAATTCTCAAGTTATTGCACTGCTCTGCTATGCATTGCTATGGCAGAAAATAACTCAGAAAATAAGTAGCTAAAATAATTATTTTATGAAAAAGGGTAATATTAGTGCATCCCCCCTTCTCCCACCAAACATGAATCCTGCAAGCAACAAAAATAATTGCTGCTCCAGTTTATTTGATTTGGTGTATAAAACCCTGACAATAATGCTCCAGAGTTTTGTCTGCTCGTCTTATCAGTAATTGTCATGCTACCTCCTTAACGGTAGTGGGCGCTGTTTCTGAATGGAAACTTTTAAACTCTAACAAGATGGCAGCGCCCTGTTAGCCCCGTGCAGAACTGAAGACACGAATCGACATAAAAAAATAAAGATAAAGTAAGCGTGACGGCATAAATGTAGGTATGTTTAAAACACTGAAGTGCTTCTTTTATGTGTTTTATATCGTTAACGTGTGAAAGGACAGCGAAAGGTAACGTTAGTTAATTTAAATCATAAATATGTCAATATGAACCCATTTTAAAATTGTCTCAGAATTACAGCTTCTGAAACCTGCTGTAACAAATCCGAACAAAGACAGTAGGACATTTTTATAACAATAAATTGTATATATTGTTTCTACAAGGAAGTGACGTTTAATACCGAATTGTTTAGCAATAATGTTATATTAAATAACTGATGGTTTTCTCAATAACAGCTGTCTGACACTGAAGCCTGCAGTTACAAAACCCAAGGAAGGAAAATTAAGCTTTTTTTTTATATCGATAATCTGGATTTTATTTTGTTCTTTTCAGGCATGTGGCATTTAAGTTGACGTTTCAGAGAACTATTTATCCGAGTCAGTTCACAGAAACAGAAAAAATCTAGACTCTTGTATATATGTTCTCGCCGTCTGGATGACTGTCAGATTTATTTATCTAGCTAGTCAAACTGTCTTGATTCCCTCAATGCATAGATGGCCATAAACTTTATAATTTTTAATGACTGCTGGTGCAAAAGAAGCCTCATTATGAAACTGGAGAAGCTTATTCATCAAATTTGTGTTACTGTCATTAGAACAGAGAAAATTATACAGGTTGAGGAAAGGATGGATTAATTTAATTTGGAGCAAATCAGCAATGGTTTAAAAATAAAACAAAAAATATACTTAGGAATCCAGAGACAGCCTCAAAGACATTACATAAAGATCATAGTGAGGAATGTTGCTGGAAATACAGAAAAGCTTCTGTGTTAAGTTGATTTTTGTTGTTTTTTGATCTAGATAAGCAATGACATCTTCAGCAAAACCATCTAAGAAAGATCTCAAAAAGCACATCCAAAGTAAGGCCTCCTTCACATCACCCTTCAGTGCAAAATGGAGCCCACTTTTACCGAAAGACACGGATTTTATCCTGAGAACTTTAAAGGACAAAATAATTGCCACAGGCCTGAAGAAGGAAGAGGTGAAAATGCCTCACCAGTGGAGGAAAAAGAAGGAGAATAAACCAGATGCTGCTGTGGAACCTGTTCCCCAGGCGAGTGAGGAGGCCCAGGGGCCCAACCCGACCAGAAACGGCTGGACAGATACGGCGGCCAGACGGCAGCTGGCCATCGGCATCAACGAGGTCACCAAGGCACTAGAGAGGAACCAGCTCCAGTTGCTGCTTGTTTGTAAGTCCGTCAGACCGCAGCTCATGACGAACCACCTGATCGCTCTGAGCGCAACAAGAGACGTGCCGGCCTGCCAGGTGCCCCGCCTGAGCGAGAGCGTGGCGGAGCACCTGGGGCTCCAAAGCCTCCTCGCTCTGGGATTCAGACGGTGTTCTTCTGAACACAAGGAGATGTTCAGAGACGTGGTGGATGCCATCAAACCCAGAGTGCCTTCCTTGGAAGTTGATTGGCTGACAGATGAAGCAGCTGCAGTGCCAGCTGAACTCACGGCTGACATGGAGGAGGAAGAGGAGGAAGAGGAGCAGATGAAGAAGGGGAAGGAGGAAGAAGGTGGAAGAAGAGCAGAAAAACGGAAACTGGAGATTGAATCTGAAATCACAGACTCTGCCTTATCCTGCTCTCTGCGGCCTCTGAAAGTAAAGAGAATTGTTCCAAACCCCGATAAGAAAAGAAAAACAAAACTGAAGAAACAGAAATGAAATATCTTCACCTGTTTCTTCTGTTGTTTTATTTTTTTCATATTGTTGGAACTTTGACAGCCATCAAAACAGCTTTAACTTTATCAGTTTTGATAAAAGTTTAGCTTTCAATTAATTGATCTAATCTTTTTAGTTTTGTGATAAAACATTATAGTTTTCAGTTGTATTGTTGCAGCATTTCTTCTTTCATGAACCTTGTTTATGATGCTTAAAAGTTGTTCTGCAAAGTCTAATAAAAATACAGTTCTGTTCAAGTTAAGAACGGCTGCATTGTGTTTTATTTCTAAAGTTTTCTTGCATGAGTTGAAATGTGTGTAATCTTAAAAATCTCAAAGGAGCATGTTGTGATCTTAGAGTTTATAAAAGTATGTTTATAAATACATATACATTTATTACATTTTGCCAATAATAAAGTGCTTAGTTATGCAATAGTCATTATTTAACCATAAATGTGCTGTTAGTACCAGATATCCACACGGTGTTTTTGATCTGTTAACCAAACGTTTCTATAAAAATCAAACTCACTTTATAATTAATTTATCACCAAGAGACTTTCATGTTTGTTTTGTACTATGTAGCTTTTAAAGCTGTAATAATGTGGCTCTAACACATAATGAACACATTGCAACTTAAATGCAACTCCCAGGCGTCAGAATGTGCCAATCTGCCAATACATGTTAACACCAGCTGATTAGTTTTGGATTTGTACCTCTTGTGATGTCATCAGTCCAAAATACACAGAGAGCAGAGTTAGCATGTTGGTTTTTCTTTACCTTTTGGAAAACATTTTGTTTATTACTTCAGACGAAATCAAAACTTCATTAGTGGAGGAAAAAAAAGAAACTCCTAACAGGAGGACATCTGTAAAATAAATCTCAGCAATGACAGAAAAAAGACGCTCCATCTCAGCCACGTTCCTTTTTAAAATGTAAGAGTTTATTCAATCAAATATCCATGCTGGTATAGCTGATGTGTTGAAACAGACTGGTATTCGCACTGGGTTTATGACTAAATGATGCTGGTACAGGTTCTTCAGCTTTTTCACAGTTTACAATGGTTCTAAACTAAAAACATTGTTCTTCAGTTTGACTGGATGTTAATTCAGACATACACTCATCGCCCGTCCTTGCAGATCTCCTAAAAAATAAACAAAACAAGGCGGTTGTCTCAGCCACTGAAGTTTGTGGCTGTAAACCATCAATGCTGGAGTCAACATGGGAGCAGAACCGACAGACAGTTCATCTGAGCCGCTGCAGGCAACACGAGGCACGCCGTCGATGCAGAAACTGGTTTTCAGAGTTAAATTAATGACTGGAGCATCTCCTTGTGAGTTGGACTCAGAGCTTTTACTGACAAGGGCTTTTTGTTCTGGCCGATCTTTATGGAATGTGAGAAAAACAAATTCAAAATGAGCAATTAAAAATAGAATAATAATTAAAAGAATCAAATAGAAAAAGCAGATGCTGCCTGTTTGTCCTACATTTTGCAGAGTCACAAACATGAAACCACCAAAAAGAACGTAAAACAAAAACAAAGACTCCACCTTAGAACAAGTGGTTGGTCAAAAGCTTTGCTCATTGAAGCACACAGGACTGCTAAATGCCCTCAAAAGGTTTGGGTAAAGGGAGAGCTGAAGTTGATGTTTTACATTAACAAATATCACACTAAAACAAAATGACCCACTTTCTATTTTAATGTCTGAAAGAAAAGAAAAAGGATTTCAGAAAGCCAAGAAAAATGTGTGATGGACTTACAGAAATTTATTAAATGTTTCCTCCGACTTCTTGATTAATTAAAGTTTGAATTTATAACCCAGGTTCAGATCATCCAGTAGTTGGCTTTAAATGTTTTGACATATAGATATCTATTGCACTTCTGAACCAGTGGCCACTTTATAGTAGCTTATCTGCACCAGAGAATTTCTCTGCCAAGTTTTTTTGCAGGTGGCAACGGCTAAACTAAAAACAGTCGACCGTGGTTGTTTGACTATTCCATTTTGAAGCATATTAGCCATTTTTCGGTTTAATTTGTACAAAAATCTCAATCAAAATGAAATATTTTACCGCTTAGAGCTGCTGCTAACTGGAAAGTGTAACAAAAGCAATAACGATGGAGAGCAACAGTAAATGCTACCACATGCGTGGGTTTAATGTTAAAATTACAAAATGTCAGATTTATAACGTAAAACAGTTCCCACCATTTGTCAATACCAAACGTTTAAGATCTTTATAAGCAAACCATTTGACTTGTTTGTAAAATTGTGCTTCATCGATGCTGTACATTCATCATTAAAAAGCCACCGACTTCTACACAACTTAAGAAGAAGAAGAAGAAGGTTTTAGATCAGCCCTCACAAACCTGCAACTCAAACTACAGGAATAAATGTGGTTTTGTTTTCAATGTAAACTACATGTTACAGTTCTTGTGTTGCCTTGTACGAGATTTCATTTGTTACATATAATTACTGAAGAAAAAGTGTTTCGGTAGGAGTCTGAAACACTTTTTCACAGTTTCTAATCCTACATAGGCCTAAAACAGCCACATGACTGACCACAGTGATATGAAAACAGAGGGAAACAATAAACGGCGCAGCGGCACGATGGCGGACTGGAGAGGATAAACACGTAAAGAGGCGACAGCCTCGTTGATCATCATTTACATAGGTATATGAACAGGTATTTCATACCAGCCCCCTGCTGACAATGTCTGTAGAGAATGAAGAAATAGAAACAAAATTCACAATGCCAAGGCATCCTCTGGAACGTCCGAGCGTCGTGTTTTAGGAGCGGGAGCGCATGTCAACAGCACTGTAACTGTAAGGATATCTCAGGCATAGCATGACTTCACATTCAGGATGATGATTGAAGAGTTTTCACCTCCGGGTGGACCGCAGGAGTTCTTAATGAGACCACCGCCCGGTCACGAGGTTGGCTGACTTGTGGAAGATGTCACTGTTGAGCTCGGGCGACCCGCAGGTCCAAGTGAGGAGAGTCCAGAAGTTAACGACGCCTGTTCGTGTCGTAGCAGCGGTGAAACGAGCCGCTACTGCAGGACGAGACCGACCTGAAACACGAGCGTCAGCAGATTATTGGATGAGCTCTGACACTACATTTAATCACTTAACAAACAAACTAACCAACACTGGAAAGATCTGATGTCAATAAATACAATGGAACTCTTAATAAAGTTCACCTTAAAACTTTAATTGTTTTCAGAGATTCAATGCATCATCCTTGTGGAACAGTTCATATTAGTGCATCACTAGTTTTAGTTTCTGTGTTCAGTTTATAACATAAAATACCAAAGTTCACAATGAGTCTGAGTTAGCCAATCCTACAGGCGGCGGTCTGAAGGAAGCAAGAAACAAAGACAACGAAGGAAAATAAATCAGACAAGAAAATAAGATATGGAACACAACGAAAGAAGAAGCAGAAAAAGAGGAAGACGGAAGGAAAGAAGAACTGGCAAAGACGAAGGGAAGTGAGATAGGAAATCTGGCGAAAGAATAAATAAAAAGAACAACCAGGACATTTAGGCAGCGAGGGAGAGAATAGATCATGAAAGTACAAATATTAACCATTATTAAGATGCCGCTGACCTTATCAGGATCCATAGGGGGACATTTCCAATTGTAGAGGTAATACTGCAGATTTCCGTCTCCTATGCCGAACTTCAGCTTCTCCAGAAACACCTTATTCTCCATCAGATCCAAGGCATTGAAAACGTCAAAACCTTTCTGTCAAACACAGACAACAAACACCGAGATGACGAGTCACCTTCTTAGGTTTCTACATTTAATTGTAAACAGTTCAGATATGTACATACACCGTTTAAAAAGAGACATCACATTTTGTCCCTCAGTCTGTCAATAAATCAAACTAAACATTCCCTGTTTTTTATTTGCTAAATACAAGATTTTTACCTTTGTCCAGATTAAATATCTCAATTTTACTGAGGGCCTGACATGCTGCTTTTATGAGCAATAAAAAAAAACAACAAAAAAAACAGGTGAGATTTTATTATCACTGTCATCGAATAATTTTCTATTTGTAGTGTCATTTTAAAATGATAATATTTAATGACAGAATTTCCTTCTCCGTTTGCTTCAGTTTTACCAAGCCGCCAACAAACCTGACTAAGTTTTATTTTGGGGTCAAAATTTGAGCAAAATCTTGCGGAAGGAAAACCCAAGTTATACCAGATATAAAGAAAATGTATGTAAATATACTAAATTTGAAGAAAAGGATCTAAACACTCTCAGAAAATATTCTCTCTCTTTCTTTACTCAGATATGCAACAAAAAAAGGATTAATTTGGTAACAATAAATGATCAAAACCACAAACAGTTTAATGTCAGACAGTGATGAAAACTATGCTTAAGTGTTTTTGTGCAACATGTATAAATATCTGTCATTAACTGTGTTTTTTTGGTAGGAAGTAGATTGTTACCATTTTTGCCAGGATCAGCGCATCATTCATTAAGTCCAGTAGTGGCGTTACAGTATGAACACTGTAGAATGAGTAAGCTGCCTTCAGGCTCCTATGTAGAGGATGATGCATCACAGTTGAGGGTAAAGTGTAGAAACTAGTGAAGTCTGTCAGTACGCCACCTGCAGTCTGAAAGGGAGAAAAGCACGTCTTTTCATAAGAACAGCAACAAAAAGAGTTGAGGACAGGAAGTAGACGTACAGACCTCTACAACATAAGTGTCAATTATGTTTTCCTGTGGCAGGAACCAGTGAGCAACTTCTTCTTCTGCCATGGACGGTGCGAGGTGGAAACGTCTCAGGTATTTCTGCAACAGCTCAGTGACCTGGTGGAGGTCACGTCTCTCCATCAGCCGCAGGCCTCGAGTCTTAGTGCTCTTCATGCAACAAAGGAGCAAAAACGTTTGTTTTATTTCCTCTTGCTAGAAGGAAAAAAGTGAGGTAAGTGTAACCATTTACATCTGGTAGCCTGTAGAGCTTCATGGTTCTTTGCAACGTCATGTTTCTGCTAAGATGGGAAAATTTCACTTCCACGAGTTTCCTCGGGTTCAACGAACGATGCCAGTACCTGACGGGGGGGAAAAAAACAACAAAAAAAACAGAGTAACAAAATGGGAAGATGCCGTGCCGCCATGTTCTCATGTTCTACATGCAGTACGGTTCATCATACCTGCATGTAGACACGGGTTTAGGGAGCACAACTCCGGCTGTATACACCGCCTGGAATATTCCCTCCAGGTTCACCCTCCGTGTTATCTCTCGGATCAGCACAGGAGCAACACGCTTGGAACGCAGCTTCTTATGAACACATAGGAAGTTGATTTCTACCATCTTCTTTGTCCTGCAGCAACAAGGAAAAACCAGGATGGAATCACTGCCTGAGTTGCTGCAGAACCTTTAGACCCGGTTAGCTGAGCTCACGTGTCATAGACGCGTATGTCTGCAGGGATGGCACTGATGAATCCAACGAGCTTCTTATTCGAGGACACTCGTACTCCACAGTGCCACTGCGGTAACCAACCAGGCGGACGCAGAGCCCTGAGGGACAGCGACATTTTCAGCAAGTGGATAATAAAGTGAAAGTCAAAGGGCTGGTGAGGAGTTTACACTGACTCGTCACGAAAATTTAATTTGGAGCTTTTAAGGATTCACTTGAACTTTTTTTTATCGTTTCAGCATGGAGCAATTACGCAGCAGAAAGCTTCAGTGATTACCGTGCATTTTATCTCAACCATACAGGCTCAAAAATATGCCAAACCCTATAATCCGTCTTTTTGTTGTCGGCACGATTTCGCTCAGTCGCTTTGGTACATTTCTCAGAAAAGAAGTAACTTTTTGGCCATGACGTCGAGCATCGTTCTTGGAGGATTCAAGGTGAAGCTTTAAAACCCAAGAACAGTTATCCAGCTGACAGGCACGGTGGGGGTAGCATCATACTGAGGGTTTGACTGTTTCACAGCAAGTTGTTAATATTTCTGGACGATAAATTGTCCCAGAAGTTATTGAGGAAAGCAATAGTGTTGTTTTGAGACCATTTTCAAGAAATATGTTAATTGTATAATAACACAAGTAGAAAAATATCAATAAATTTTTATTCCTAACCAACAATTTTCACTGGAAGACATTTTATATATTCTAAACAAATAAAACAACTGAAACAAAGTGAATGGACATGAAAGTCTCTATAAACAAAATTATTCCTGAAACGTTGAGACCAATGTATCAGACTGAATTTGTCTGAATTTTTTCATCTGAACAAGAGAGAGAGAGGCATGAGAAAAACAATCGTGCAAATGAAAATCACACAGAATCGGTTTTGTAGCACTTAAGGCAAACTAATAACAATAAAGCATATTTCTATTCTAACATTAAGCTTCTGAAATGGCCCTGATCTCAACCCATATTGAAAATTTGTCGTTTGATCTTAAAAGCTGGATCTGCGCCAGCGAGCCGGTCAATTATAGTCAAGTACACCAACTCTGTCAATAATGACGGTTAAATAGCCACACAAAAATATAACAGAACCTTGTTGATGTCTACAAAAAGGATGTGGCGTCTCTGCAACTTACTAAAAGAGAGTTAGTGAGTTAGTCATTTTCACACCAAGTTCTATTTAAAATTACTTAAAGTTTGTCCTACCCTAAAATTACATACTGGTTCAAATGAAACCAAAGCAGACATAATATCATGATATTCATTGAGTGTATGTAAACTTCTCACTAGCACTGTAAACAAACGCAGAAGGTACTTACCATTTGAGAAAGTTTGGTGAATAATCAAATCTGAACATGTTGTCATCATCCTCCACATAGTTTTCATTTAACAACGTGTACAACTCTTTCAACTACAACCAGAAAGACACCTTGAATTAGATCATTATTAGTGACCTCATTAGTTTCTTCTACCCAATGCAAGCATCCCACTTACTACATCTGCATTACTAAGATCCAAAGTGTCCCACATAAAGCCTTGAGGTAAAGAATATGGCTCCTGTCTGATGTTTTCTTTGTCAGCTTCAATTGGACCGTGGCTTGTCACGACTTCATCTACAAACATAGCACATCTCTCTCTCAGTGGTGAATTATTTTCCAAACAACACAAGAAGAAAGAGAACATTTTCTGTATTTTAAATTACAAAAAGGGGAAGAGTTTTTTTTTTTTTTTTAATAACACTGCAGAAGAGCTGAGAGGTTAAATCCTGCTTGTGTTGGTCCATAACATGAGCCCTGCTACAAAGACGGCCAAGAGTTGGGATGGAACCTGCTTAATATAATGACTCACAAAGGAAAAGCTTGGATGTGCAGTATAGCTAACACTCTTCTGCAGCACTGAGCAACTCAGGAGGATGGAAGAAAAGTCATTAGTTAGGAAATTAATGCCCTTCGTAAACAGTTGCTAAACAAAACAGCGTTTACTGCAGCACAGTGGCCATTGATTGTACTTTTATTGGCTGATTTTATTTGAAACTTACTTAACTTTGGGACAGGCTGGGTGTCCCAGAACTGGTATTTGTGCTTGGTTGCCTCGTCGATACTCTTTGCTGGACCCTGGCAGGACAGCAGTTCCATGGCTCTTTGGATGTCCTGGAGCTTTTGAATGGGCAAGCCAGGGTTCTGAAAGCATAAAAAAATGACATATATGTAAGTCTTTGAGCTGCTTTGGTCATGTAATTTGTTTCCTGCAGAATGTGCAATGGTTTGACTGCTTTTATTAAGCTAATTTGGCTTTCTGGATTCAAGCCTAATTTACAGAATAAGTAGGAGTTGAGTAAGCTTGGTGCCGATTATTATTGCAAACAAATGTATAACCTGACGTTATAGCTTATCTGTAATGCATTACAGAAGTATTTATACCTTGAAATTTGTCACATTTCTCCACTTTACAACTGCATACTTCAAAGTAGTGTACCAGTAAAGATCAGGGCAAGTAATTTGCTTCATGTGTTATATAATTAAAACAAGTAAAGTACCATACAATAAAAAAAAAACAAAAAACATTGTTCAATACATCACAAAATGGAAAGAATACACCACAACCTAAACTGATAGAAAGGATGAGGAGAGAAATATGAAGCATCCAACTTCATATTTCTGCTGAGATATTGCATTATATTATAACTTTACAATTTAAAAGACATTGACGTTTGTCATTATGAAGAGTCAAGTAAAAAAAAATATTCAAAAGGCATGAAATGTTTTTTTCTTTTTTCACAGCACTAATATGGTGCAGTTCTCCGGCTCCACTGTCATCATTCTCACCTTGATTTCCTGAGAGTCAGAAGCAGAGTCAGATTTGGCTCCAGAGCCCGAGCTGGGCTTTTCTTTTTTTCTCTTCTGCTTCTTCTTCTTCCGCTTAGCCCCCATGTCTCCCCCTGGACTGCTACACAGATACACACACACAGAGGACAAAAATGACTAACTGACTCTGCTGGACACCCCCCGCCCCCCGCACACACACATACAAAGCTAACCTCAGCTACAGCAACCACTGACAGCTGAGCTACTTACTGTTAGCCGACTAACGGTTTGCTCTAATGGCTGTCAGGTCATACAGGCGGCTAAAATAACAGTAACTTCTACAAAAAAGGTCAAATATTCCAGCGATAAAAAACAAGTTAAACTAAAAAAAACTCTATAAACAATTGCCTGTTTGTCGCTTAGTTGTGTTTGTGTCAGCTAACATTGGCTAGCTAACTGCGCTAGCCTCACACATATAAACAGGCTGCTCGCAATAACGTTAGAGCATTTCTCCCCCCGCACCCGACGGGACAGGCCACCCTCACCCCTGCATATGCTCATTCTCCTCTTCGTTGTCTCCGTCTATCCCACACGTATCCTGGTCGTCCAGCTCCAGGCTCTGCTGGCTTGCCGCGGACTCACTGTCCTCCGCCATCATCAAGATGCTTAAAAAACTGCCGGCTAGCGGTTTTTTTAGAGGCTCACTGACAGGAGGCGAGAGATGGGAGAAAAAAAAATAAAAACAAAGAAAGTATCGGGAGGGAAATAGCACCCCCTGGAGGATAAGTGAGGTGGAACAGACATTTATCGTTTGGCAAAACTCCCAAATACACAGCGGCGGTTCATGACAAAATTTACCAGGGGGAATAGAGGTCAATGTTTTTTTGTTTGTATGTTTTAATGATAAATGATAACGAAAAAATGAAAAAGATAAACCAAACAATATTTCATTGTTTAATATAAGACAACACGTGATAATTCCTGATAATTAGCAAGTAAGCAGCTTGATACCAATGTTTTAAGCACTACAAAAAGCCTGCTGAACAATTGATACATGAAGAACTGGCTGTCTGTGGGCAAAATAAAAATAAATTATGGACAAGTCAACTCTTTTTGTCTTGTTCTGTCGTATGGAGAGATACTGAACCAAAATGATGAAATAGAGCTTGTGACCCTTTCTGAATTGTTATTATAACCTTTGAACTTTTTCACATGTCAGGGTTTCCCACAGTGTATTATAAGCCTTGGGGGACACCAGGCTTTACTTGTGCCCCCACCAGGCTTAGTATTGTTTATTTATTTTAGTTTTTTAATCATTGCCTTTTTTAAGACTTTATAATTGGTGTTGGTAGGTATTAATCCTCCAGTCTTCCAATAACACATAAGTATCAGTGATATTTTCAAATTGCTCATCAACTTTAAACATTTTAACTCAAAAACATGTCTGTCAGCTGGATGACTTATTAATTATGATGTGCAGCGTTTGTTTTACTTCAGCTGTTACGTAATGCATGTAGACCCAAAAAATACAATTTCTCTCTCATCTCAGCGAACGCCTTTGTCCATGTTTGATGTATCCCCTACATGGCTTGTGGTAAACCGTAAAAAGTTCTAATGCCACAAATAATTCCAGCTTGGTTGTTTATTCAGAATAACAGGCTTAAAATATAATGCAACCAATCGATTTACACCCTCAGTATTCTGTATTGCTGCTCCACCTGGAACTGGAGGTTGTTGTGGAACACTGTGAAAGAAAACCTCATTCATTACACCAACTCACAAATGATTTCGACAGAGCAGAGGTAAGAACACAACTAAACACACTCTGTAACCTGATTACTATGGGTGCATAAATCTTGGTTGGATTGATGATTTAATAGTCACACTCGGAAGCATCACAAAAGGACACTACAATGTTTTCAAAAATAATAATAATAAAAAAAAAACACACTGAAATAAACATTCATTCTCCAAAAACCAAAGGACAGGGTAGCTTCACGTACAATCACACTTAGCTTCATCTTTCCTGAAAAATCTACTTACTCTCAAGGAACTCTCAGGGAATTACTCTAAAGGCTTTGAGGATTGCAGCAGCTGGTAGACATTTTCTGAAAGTTCTGCAGTGTAGCTGTGGTAATATCTGCGTGCTGAGGAAAGCGCAATGCATGCTTCCCTTCACAAGGGAAAGAGAGAGCGCTGAGGTAGAGGAGGAAAGCTAAAGGCAAAGCAAAGGTACAAATAAATAAAGTTGCAGAATCAGGTTGTTCAAAGGCACTTGGATTATGTGTGTAAGGAGAAAGAAAAAAAAAAAAAGCCAAAAGGCAGCAGAGTTAGTTGGCAAAATATTACACAGCATTTGTTTCAGCTCCAACAGTAAGCCAGGTAAGAAGAAAAAGCCCTTAATATGTTATAAGAAAGAAAAAAACTGCCCATTTTCAGGTAAAATACTTCATGTTGGCATTTAAAATCATAAAGGTTAACGTTTACAAAACAAAAAAGAAGCATCTGAAGCAGACGTATAAAAGTGATGCATAGCCTTAAAAACAAAAATATGCAAATCAGTGGTTCAGCAAATATAAAACAACCTTCATAAGATCAACTTCACAATTATAAAGAGTGAAACTACGTGTTTTGTAGTGGTGATTTAACGTTACCAGCAAACTGGTGTCACATTATCTGATTCGGCTAAGGAGCATGTAGTCATTTAATCTGATCAGACAGAAAAGGCGACGTGAACAACCGTCATACTGAAAACCATCTAAACCAAAAGGTTCACATGTTCGTATCGAGGCTGAGGCTGCAGTAGGACTCAAAGCAGAGTCTACAGACTGCTGTTAAGCTGTACAGCTACATGTCCTGTAGTGCACATGTGCTCCAAAGCCATTAAAACCAGTCACCGTGGTTTAACTGGGGTTTTACTCTCACTTTAAATGGGTACTTCCTGGGATTTTGCCAATATGGCTCAAGAAAAAAAACGGCTGCTACGATCAAGTCATCAATTATTTCCGCCACAGTCCATTTACACCTACAAGGCTCCTTATATATATATATATATAAAAAAAAGGCATATATTTGTTGTGCATAAAATCTCCCAATATCTCGGCTCCACAGTCTGTCTGTCAGCCGCTCAGTGGTCGTCTGGTAGATGTTCCTAGAGGGACCTGAATTGTTCAGTTCTGGACTTAGAAGAGATCCCAGTGCTGAAATGTGTTCTCAGTGCTTTCATAAGAGCAAAAGGTGTGAATTTAAACGCATTTTTCCTTCATGGTCTTATTGAAGCAGTCGAGGAGCACCGGCAGTGGGGAGGTTTACATTTTTGCTTGTTGATAAAACGGTTTCATGTTCGTTTTCTTGCATTTTTCACCCTGTTCAGGATGATTGCATATAAATTCTCTATGTAAAATCATCATAGTGTAAAATGCAAAGAAATCACAAGTTCATCTTCAAAAACCAGCATGTTTTTAGTGTAAAAACCTCCCTTTTATGAGCATTAACTACAGGTCTACCTTAACAAATTAGAATATCATTAAGTTTATTTCAGCACACATTACGCTGAGTGGCATATTTCAAGTATTTGTTTGAGAATTTGATTGATAATGGCTTACAGTAAACGAAAACCACAAATTCAGCTTCTCAGACTAGTAAAACATAATGTTTAATAATAAAATGTAATAGTATGGCTCATAATATATTGGAGGCAGCTAAATTGTTCCAATAATCATAAAAAATTTTGTAGAAATGAACACTTTAAATATAAAATAATGAATTTCTACAAGTATTAAACAATATTCTAATTTATTGAGATGCACCTGCAATGAGTTTAAAGTGAATTTTAAAACTGGGTTATTATACTGAAGTCACTTTGCATAAAGATTTGGACACAGAGAAGCTTTCAGAAATGATTTTAGCAAAATTATGGCTTGTGATTATATCATGTGGACAGACTAGAAAAATGTAAACCTCTCCCTTGACCAGCCTCTGCGACTCATTTAAGGTTGAAGGCCAGCAGGGGGCGCTCCTCCCTTCTCTGCCAGGGGCTTTTCTTCTCCTCTCCATCCTCATGTGCTGCATCATCATCTGGGGAGACAGACAGCAGCGCGTGATCAGTCCTGAAAGTCATTTCCTCCGGCGTGGGCAGAGGAGGAGGAGACGCCGGGGAAACCGATGGCGGTTCCTCTAGTATTTGGACATCCTCGGCTGTTTTCCCCTCCACAAGCCCTGATAACTGGTTCTCTCCCTTGCGCTCAGCTTTGTCTGCCAGGGTGGGTCCTGTTTTCCCGCCCTCAGCCTCTGGGCTGCGTTTCTCCTCAACGCCGCCTCCCCCCTCCAGATCATCCACATACACCAGCTGGGTGTAAGCTGTGGCAGTCTTTCTCTCGGAGGCCCTCTCTTCCCGCTCTGCGTCGCCCCCCCTGCGCCCCGCTCTGGGCTCATTCAGGTCCACACCAGAGTCCAGACTGGCGTCGTTGCCATGCCTACCACTGCTGTCATAATCTTGCTGATCTCCTGAGCTCTGCGAACTGTTTTGACAGCCCGCCCGCTGGAGGTCGATGTAGGAGTGGCGGATGTGAGCGTTGGAGCGTCCGTCCAAAGACACAAACCAAGCCCTGGGGTGAGGCAGAGGTTTTCCTCCTCTCAGCTCCATTAAAGTCTTTTCAGCCAACAAGGTATCCTCTTTGTTTATTTCAACAAGAGCAGTTTCCCCAAGAGCAGTGGGGATAGACAGAGACTCCGACAGGCCCAGAGCCTCTGACTTGCCCTGCTTGTTGGGGTCTGGGGCGCTGTTGGATGGGCTGGGCCCCAGAGGCTGCTGGGAATGGGAGGCATTGAGCTCAGCCTGGATGGTTTCCAAGTCACTTTGCTGGTCGGTCTGCAACAGGAGGGCCTGACCAGACAGCGGGTGTTCACCAGGGAGGCGCATGTAATGTGCGGGGATCACCAGTGTGGGGCGCACTCTGGAGTAGCCCTCTCCCGCACTCAGCAGGTCCACCGAGCCGCAGCAGAGCAGCTGGCCCGGTCGGGCGAGCAGCTGAGGGTTGGGGCGCTCCAGGTGGTCTACAGAACGGGACAGCAGGTGGTCGGGCGCCCTGCACTCCCCTCCCTCCCCCCTGCAGGGGGAGTGAGGCGGAGAAGACGGAGAGATGCAGTCAATAATGCCAACGCTGCTCAGCTGGGTAGCAGACACCTGGCCGTGATTGGACGACGAGAGCGCATCTGAAATCTGGTTGCTGGACGAGCAGACGGAGGTGTACGACTGACGGTAGCCCCTCTCCGTCCCGCAAGACAGCGCCGTCTTCAGCTGGAACGTCTCTGCAGACTGCCGGTAGTCCCTGCTGCGAGGCGTCAGGTTGCAGAGGGACGAGCCGTGGTGGCTGTTGTTGCCGAGAGAGCAGCGGCTGTGTTTGCTGAGGTGGATCAGACTCTGCTGGCGCTGGGTGTTTTGGGACTCGTACGCAGAAGGCTTCAACATTGGCGTGGTCATGTCAGGCTCGGTTGCTGTGGAAACAAGCTCCAGCTGCACCTAAACAAAATAACATTTGGTCAGATAAATTGTATTAGACCCAGAAAGTGTTGAGTTCAGCTATAACGCACCGGTCTAAGAAAATAAGATGTTATTTCTTTAGCAGGATCATTGGATACAACTTTTTAGTTCAAGGATCTTAAGCATGTTCAAAATATAACAACATTTTATGTTTTTAAACATCTTTATTACACACACCCTCTACACCTGACTGGTCAGAGAAAGTTACAATAAAATCTCCAATAAATGTTCTCGCAAAGCTTTCTGGACTTTAGCAAACAGGAACTGGAATGTAAGCTGGTTTTAGGTTGAGAACTAAAACCTGGATGGTTTCAGACTGCACAGGTTTTGGTGATCTACATTCTGTCGCTCTTGCTCGTCTTTGATTCCTCAAACTCAGAGAGGAGGTGCTACGCTGTCAGAGTGAATCCTTTCTGAAAAGCTTGCAGGATCTGCAGGGTCTGACTCAGTGAGGAGGCCGTCACAGCTGTTGATTTCAATTCCACTTACTGCTTTACTCTCCACAATCTAAATCTGGGGACAGACTTTCACAGTCTTCACTTTTTTTGTAGAGACATGAGGTTCACACTGGAAGTTCAGCAGATTATTGCTTAAAGAAAGCATTTTTTTATCTTTCTGTTTATATATAGTAGTTTAAATGTTGGCTGCATGTTAATAACCTTTCACTATTTAGGTCAAAGAGGTCACGGTGAAATTTGTTTACGTAGCGCGTTTCCAAAAGCACAGGCTGCACAAAGTGCTCTACAAGGGAAAAAACAACCAAAATGCTAAAAGGCATCAAAAGGTAAAAGAATCAAATCAAAGAGTTTAAAAAGTTTCACATTTTAGTCTTAAATATCTGAGTGTCTCTCTTGTTTTAATTTTCAGCACTATGTTTAGAATCGATTAGTTTATAGCTTGTATTATGTGTACCGTTTTGCATTTATGATAATGTCATACATTCACTTAAGACAAAATTAATGCAAGTATATAAAAATAATTAAATAAAAATCACCTCATTGCTTTTGTAGTGGCTCTATATTATTGGCTTTCAGTGATCGATTCACACTAACAAACTACAACGAGATTCAACTAAAAAAAACAAACTTGTGCTGCTGACTGACAGAAACTACTGCAAACCTTCACTGACTGGGAGGTGGTGGTAACATTTAGTCAAAAAAAAACTTTGACATGTGAAAAGCAGAAGAGTTTGTTTTCTTTATGAAATGAATAATTAAGTAGACAGACCTCATTGCTGATGAGGTTCATGTGGGACATGGAGGTTGCCTGATCCTTCTTCGTGCCGTCAAGACCAGCTGACAGAGTGAACTTGCAATGAGACCCTCGAGGCTTCAAACAGCGGCGTCTGTTCAACACAGACACACGAGTTAGTCGTCTAACTTGTGTTATTTTTATATGCTGTTGCATATAGAAACAACAACAAAACACATAATTTTCCCATCATTAATACTGAGCAACCCCGATTTCTACAGTTGACCTGAAAACCCAGAGTCCAAAAGAACGTAAATTTTATTTCTAATGCTACTGGAGTGTAGCATTAGAAATTACAGTAACAGCTACGCTGCTTTAAATTAATGCTCTTCAAACTGTCAGGGGGAGCTACTTTAGTGCATCTTTAGTGTACAAAGGAGCGCTACCGCAGATCCTTCCTCTAATTCTTTTCTTTTAAGTATGTCATTTCTAATCACTACACAGCATTTTTCAAATCATGTCTTAAATTTCCCCTTGCTGCACAATCTCTTATTCTTATTTTTTTGCTTTTGTATTTTTATTTTTGCGTGTATCTGCATTTTCTCACCCAGGAAACCCAATTATAATCCCAAATAGCTTTGCATTAGGTCTGATGAAGGTATTTTTAAATGACTGACTTTCAGAGTCCTTGACAAAGGCACAAAAGCAACCTCTAGTGAATCAGTAAGATATTTTGTTGTAAAAAGTTGATTATTATACATACCGGCAGTAGTACAAGAGCAGGCCCAGCAGGGACAGCAGAATGAAAGCCATGCCTCCAAGTATGGCCAACAGGAACATGGTATGGTAAGAGCTGATGTCCCTTGCCATTATTGGACCTGCAAAAAAAAAGAACTTTACTGACTAAAACGACAAAGAAACAGCTCCTAAAAACAGAACAAATAAACTTCACTTCTAATTTTTGTCTAATTTCTTACCTGAGTTCAGAGGAGACATGGCGGCCACCCAATACCCGAGCTGGGGAGCGAGGTAGGTCAGAGTAAGCTGGTTCCCCACCTTCTGTACCTGACCCGAACTGCTCTTGATCCAGGCACCTAAAGAGGCAAAACCATACTGATTAAAATCCAACTTGGCCAAAAGTTACAGAGTCTCAAAGAAAAATTCAGAAGAACGTGACAAAGTGAAAACTGGATGATCCAGACTAAATCCCCATCCGACTCTTCCTCATTAGATAAAGACAATGGAGCACTATTGTAATCTTGTGCATGAAATATTATCAATCCAACATAAGAAGTAGTATACAGTAGTTAGAGCGCCACAATTTTCAACTTTGCATAAATAGTTTTAAATGGAGAATGATTTAACTTTGAATAAGAACATACCGATCTTGTGGACAAAAATAAAAATCCCCAATTTGTCGTCTTATATTTTTCCCCCTCCCCTCATTTTATCTTGTTCTTTCACAATATGGCGACATGTAAAGAATAGGTAATATACTAATTACTAATGCTCTGTTAGGTTGTTGTGTAACAAAGAACAGGAGTGTATGCTACCCTGAAAAAGACCAAATTTGGTCACTACGCCTTGGTCAATATTACTTTTCTTTGAACAGTGGTGTAAAATGAAAACATTTTTACTCTGTCCATAAAGTGACTTTGATAACAAGCCAGATGAATTGTTTCAAAACCAAAACAGAATACCTCAGGCATAACAGCTGCTCTCTTAGAGTACCCAAGTTAAACTACAACAAGCATTTTATTTGTACGGTTAGAGGATATTTGACTAAAAGCTAGAAAAGTTAAACTTTTGAATCGGAAAGGATGCAATATCCAAACCCACCACAAGGAGGCAGCTTGAAAATACCAGCAGAGAGCCACAAAAAGGAAATCACTAAACACAGCAGCAGTTTGAGCAATGTCATTACAATAAAACCACAACAAACCCAAAGGCACTGATTGATTGGCTTACAGGGAATGTGCACTTAGAGGAAACATTCAATGGAGACTTTACACTTCTCTGTTTTAGAGACAAATGGATATTTACACAAACAAACGGGAAATATTCAGGAATTTGCACGGACAATTAAAAAAGGGAAACGTCAAAGGTAGGTGGGGTAGATTTAAAGAGCTAAAAATATAAATACAATAGAGGTCAGAGGGTAAAAAACATGGCAGCCAGAGGAAACAACAGTGGACAGACAGGAGGAATGGAATGAGAGATAAGAGAAATGAAAGACAGGATGAAAGAAATGAGAGCAGCTGTGTGACTCAGCTCCTCTCACTGTGTTCAGGCCTGCTCGGATCCACTGAGGTCCTGTCTGAACCGTTTCCACTAGGGACTCCTCTCAGAGAGCGGCTGACCCGTTTAATAGTGACATTTAATGACTCTGTTCCCACGCTTCCACACAATGCAACGCAGGAAAAGTAAAACAGCGACTTCTAAAGCTTTGCAAACATTTAGGAAGCGCACAACCCTTTCACTCGTCCATGCAAAGTCAACACAGCCGGCTATCGTTAGTAGCAGGCTCATCTCAGGGAGCTGCTCTGATTTGCATCCGACTCCCACCTCAAGATGAAGGTGCGTCTGTTTGCAGACCGCAGACGCAGCAGGCGAACTCGATCTGTTTGTATATGACATCATTTAGCTCCACGCCAGCTTGCCATCCAACAAAGCAGCAGCTCGTCCGTTACACAAGACAAACAGGTTTCTGTGTGTCGTCAATGTGGAAATTTCATAAACAAAACCACTTTCATTGTATCCCGGCTTTTATCAGACCCCAAAAGCACTAAGGGATTTCAATGTTTCCTCATTGTTGGATGGTTATCATGGCTACATAACTCCAAATATGTATTTTAGACAGCCATGTGTCCAGAGAAGAGTCTCATTCAGAACTGAGGGCTCTGTTGTCGCTCAGTTGGTGAGTTGCTAAGGAACGAGGGGTGTAGCCTGGAGAAGGGTCTGGGCTCCTGTTGTGTAAATATACACCAATACAGGCTGTGTTTCTGTCCTCTTTAGGTCCCATCAGACTATTATCAGTAAACTCTGGATGTGGATACCTTGAGCCCTTTAAAGACTTGGGTTTAAAGCCTTTAAACAAGGTCTGTCAAATCCTGAGATCATTTTCCACCATGTCTGAAGGTATAGCTGGACGATATGGCTGAAAAACCTTCCACAACATAAGCATTTCATATCAGTTGATGTCGATGAGTATTGCAAATTTTTGATTAGATTTCTGTTTTAAACTAGAGGCATTACCTTTCCTGTTTTATCCACAGTTTTTATTCCTAGCCGCTGTTTTTTATTTTTAAGTAGCTCTGAGGCACGGAGGCGAAACCTGAAACTGCTGCTGCGCAAGTTACTCAACAAATTGTTGCTAGGCAACTAAAAGAAAGTGAGTTAGTTGATGCTTCCATCCTTGCTTAACTGTGAGAGGCCTCAAGCCTGTTTTCCCTGTTAATATGAATATGCACTGGAAGGCCCCCGATGCCACTCAAAAGTATTCATATCCCTGGGAATGTTTCACATTTTGTCATGCTACAACCAGAAACTTTACTGTATTTTCTGTATGCTATTATTCAACACAAACTAATTGTGAAAGATGGTTTTCAAAGTTTTTTACAAATTAAAATGTGCAAATATTTGCGTTCAGGGTGATGTGCACTGTGCTCCCACCACACACACCATTTTGCATGTAGGCAAAAAAAGTTACACGTCCCGTCATCTGACCAGAACTCATCTAAGAAGTCATGATAAATTATAGACAAGATTTCTTCCAACAATACTTTTCTTTTTGTCAGTCTGTCCATTTAGGTGGTCAGTCGTGTCTTGGTGGGTTTACTCTTTCCATTTTCAGATGGTGAAATGAAAAGAGCTGTGTGAGGTTCTTAAAGATTGAAACACTGTTTTAAAACCTAAATCTGCTTTAAACTCAACCTCAACTTTTTCTTTGACTTCTAGTGTTTCACGTTTCTGTCTGTAAAATTAAAAAAATAAATAAAGGATGCCTAATTTTTAGCTTGTAGTTTTTCAGTAAAAATAAATAATGGCTATAGAGCGTATTCTACTATGGTTTATTTTATGCACAAAGAGCCTCAATATGGCCGAAACATAAATAGATTATACAAACAGCTACATTGTTTTTTTCAAATAATAGAATAAGTTATACAGGGAAACAAACTATGCAAAACAGAAAGGAGTGTGTGTATGCAAACCAAATCCCATGTAAATGCAAATCACGTTTGTTGTATTATAAACAAGATCAGACAATACATTAGTCATTGCAGGAGTAAGAGGATAAATGTCATTTACTGCCAGCTTCTGCAGCTTATATGTTGACATAAACGTTATGATTTCCACTCAGCTACCACTACCAAACTGTTTCAGCTCTGGATAAAACATTGCAGCCCATCCAATTTCACCAAGAAAAAAAATGTCCTGAAAACCTTTTTTCTGCACTGGAAGAGCAAAAATACGACAAAGACATAGAAGAAGTCAGGAAACGTGAGCCTAATGTGGCTGCAGAGGAATGTTTAATAGCGCAGGCTTGTGCAACTCCACTTATGATCGCTTCATTGTGTTTCAGAGCCAACTGTCCGAGAGGAACTGGGTGTGTCCCACAGTGGGACGTTTGATAAACACAGATTTCTGGAAAAACATCAGAAGGTATGTCGAGGCTTTAAGCGTTCATAAACCAACGCTGCAAAAGTCTTTGCTATTGTTTAGTTTGAGATTTAACAGAGCCGGGGGAGATTATGCATTCATGGGCCAAACTTGTGATGTCTAACACTACTTTGATTTGCAGATTAATGGGTCTGGTCATTGAATCACTTCATGAATCAAGTTATTCATTACTGACTCTGACCTGAGTGGCTGCACATGGTTTGTAAAAATTTGCATACTGTGGTATTTTAGTTAGTGATTTACCTTTATGTGAAGATTCAAATAATCACATGAAGCAACCTTGACCTTTGACTTTTTCGTCTTCGAAGTGACTCTGCTTACCAGAACATTTAAGATGAATCCCGTTTCACCAATAGCCCGTCACTCGTCACCCATTACCCGACGTTTTGAAGAGGTAGCGAGTCCCAAATGTTTTTATTTAGCATAGGGGGAGAGCTAAGGGAAATGGTTTAAAAAATGACTTTTTGGTACTTGCAAATGTAAATATTTTCTCAGTTAACATGTTTGAATGGCACAGTAATCCCTGTAATGTATAACTTCCAACACTGTTTATGGTTTCCCCACTGTTGTACCATAAAGGATATTTCTGTTCTATTAAACTCCTTTATCCTCTCATCTCAACTTTGTTTGTTTGATTTTTCTTAAATTTGTTGTGACTTTATGGAGATTTTAAAGTACAAATAGACAAGCTTGTGTATTTAAAGTTGTGTGAGATGCCATTTCTGTATTTTTGATCTTAGACAAGTCTTCCAGCTTTCAGAAACTTCTCCTGAGTTTGAATTATTTGAATAAATAACTTGTTCCCGAATCCAAAGAGAAAAGCCTTCCTGAGATCCAAACCTGGTGTAAACGAGCACCACTGCTGTTTAAGTGACCTCAACTTAAATCCTGCGTCTTCGTCTCTGAGCCAAAGTCGCAGCCGAAAACAGACGCTCTCCCTAAACGTCCTGAGCGAACGCTGGCAGATTCGCTGGCGGTCTCTTATCATTTCCTGCGGTTCCATTTTTCTCAGCGCTCGTGATTCGAACGGACATAAATAAAAATAGATCTTTTGGTCATAAAACCCTTTATTGTTTTAATCAACCTGATTATTACAGAAAAAAAGCTTCAGATCCATACAAACCATAAAGTTAGAAATAGTACGTTTTATAATTACCTATTTGCTGAGCTTGTTGTCTTTTATATTCTTCTGTGATACACAATCGTTGATCAACATTAGTTGTGGTAGATAATACATATTAAAACACAAATAAATTTCAGAGTGTAATTGTTAAAAGGGTGAAATAAATAAACTTGAAAAGCCTCGAAACTTTTGATTTTGACAACTAGTGAAATTAGTTATGCACATTAAATTCAAAAACATATTTAATGACTTAATGTCACATGTTCCTCTCTGCTCAGTGTTTGAAACTCATTCCTACTTACCTAAACGAGGGTCAAATCTCCAAGCAGGGATGTGATCATTCTCCCTCAAGTTGCTGTCTGCCGGCAGAGGAACGGAGAACGTGATTGGTCCGTTCACCTGCAGCTCCGCTCCATCGCTGGCCAATAGGTGTACAGAGATGGCTGCTACTGGAGTCAGCTCAAACTTCTTCTCTGTGCCTGCGAGAGCGCAAGAGAGACAAATGCAGCAACATGGAAAGTAAGTGAGGGGAAGGTAACAGTGCAGGAGGAGGGGTGGAGACAGGAGCAAACAGCGAGGTTGTTACAAAGAAAACCAAACAACTTAGATAAAGGAGAGCCATTGAGCCGGACAGGAAAGGAAGCGAGGGAAAACAGGAAGGAAGGAAACAGAGTGGAAAGAAACCTGGATACATGAAGATGTTGAGTGTCACAAAGCAAGAACATGCCAGCAGGAAACACATCTGATATCTGGAGAGTTGCTCAAGCTTAAGGAGAAACGGGGATGTACAAAATTATTAAAAACACATATCAAGACGTGGATAAAACTCCCTGAAAGCATGCGGCCATGGGGCTTGTGTTAGAACAGAGAGCACACAAAGGGCTTATTGTGTTTCAGTAGATGAGACAGAAAGGCCACCAGAGGTAGTGACTCACTCAACTCCCTCACTGCAGCTTTACATTCCTCTCAGCTGTGGCTTGTTTTAAAAACGCCCCTTTACCTACTTTGTGCTGGCGCTGTAGTCTGACCCTCACCTGTGCTGTTGCTGCCCAGAACCTGCAGATGGGGAAAGTGCTGGATGCGTGACGGCGAGCTCGCCACAGTAAGCAGAGCAGTCAAGTTGGCGAAGGACGTGTCGGCAGGAAGACTCAGAGCTCTGCGCAGGAAATGGATGCTGGGCTGGCCTCTTAATCCTTAGAGAACAGCAGACGGGTCATAGAACTATTTATTCAAATCAAATAAGGCAAATATTTTAAAGCACGCCAAAACACTGATGATTGAGACACTTCCCACAACCAAATTAACGGTTTCAATTTGTGCTTTCCTGCTAATATTAACAACATGAACTAAATTTGGTGGCTGGATTCTGATGATTTCCAGCCTAACCAGAAGTAAAGTTAAAATGCATCACGTTCCAGCACCATGTTACTCGCTACCAGGTCGCCTGCACACTCTTCAGTGTGGACGCCCTTACTGAAGGAGAAGTGTCTAAGTTAGTCGCTTTCTGTATCAGTAAGGACAACAGGAAGAATGCAGTGATTACAGCTATAAATCAGTTGTTTTGTTTTATGTTTGTAAATCCCTGATTCACAGCAACAGATAAACGATGTTATCATCAGTTCAGGGTTGTTTGCATTCACTGATTAGAAGAAAGATTAGATTTTTAGGCTACAACCAACTGTAAAATCAGCTGATTCCAGCTCTACTCCCTTAGACATCAAATGTCATTCTGTTGTGGACATATTCTGCACAAATATAGCATAAAACAAAAAGAAATGGCTAAAATTACTCTAACCCTTTTAATTTAACTTTCTGTTTCACCATGTCTCTTGAAAGCCAAAGAATGTGTAATTCAAAACAGTAACTTTAGTATATTTTTTCTTTGCAAAAATCATTTTGAGATGTTTTGTAGGATTTGCTTTATTGTGTATACGGTTCACGTTGACCTGAATGACTAATAATCAGTTCTTCTTTAGCACTTTGACAGCTCCTCAGGACATAATTTTATTTGCATTAAACGTGTTACTTCAAAAAGATACTTGGAAATGTTATTTGCACTTTAAACAACAACTATGTTAGAATGCTGGGGGGTTTTTTTTGGAAGGTTATGTGCAGCAATTTCAACATTTTTGTAAGACTATAATAAGGCAAAAATAAAGCCTAAAAAATCTCACAACTTTGACCATGATGTTTTGAAAAAAGGGCCAGAAGATCAGTAATTATAGGCATTTACAACAAAAAAACAAAACAAAAAAAAACAAACACTGCAACATTCTGGAGGGACTGACTAAAGATGAGCTAGATGTTGCTTTGAAGCTATAATAAAAGCTGATATAAAAACAACTAATAAAACTCAAGAGTTCCTATGGTTTGATTTATTTCTAAAAAACGAAAAAGAAGCATTATGATTGAGGTTTTGAGAAATAAACCCCACTCGAATCCCTCCTGGAACGGCCGTGGAGGAAGACGTGTGCAGGAAGTAAAAGATCAGGGGGTTTTCAACATATTTCTGCAGAACGCATTAGATTTTCCATCTGATTAGCAAAAAGCTTGCTTTTCAAGTTCTGGGCCTGTAATGAGTTTTTGCCCACGGAGACAGACTAGCTCACAGATTTGTGCTTCCTTGGTTTATGGTCCAGATGTGCCCACTGTGCGTTTATATACAACAACTGGGACATGGTCCGACATCCAAAGCAATACCAGAAGACGCAGGAGCTGCAAAAAAACATTTTTGCCACATGCTGATGATGCTGCAAGGCATTCATGAAATAGTTAAACCAGCTACAACTCTCCTTTTACTTTTAAACTTACTTTTCTTAAATAGATTAGATAGTTTGTTGCTTTTTCTTAAATTAAAACAATGAACAATTTCAAAAATTATTCTCATGAACACAGACATCTTATCCTCCAGCTCTAAAATAAACATTTGCTGAACCAACTTCTGCAGCCAATAAGACATTCACAACCCTGCTACAATAATATTTGCTAAAAAGAACGCTGCACTTTAAGACCAATTCCCAGAGACTAACAAAATGCTTGTGCGTTGGTGCGTTGGCTAAGTTCGCTGGCAGTGATTAGAGCAGCTCTAAAGTTTAGCTGAGTGTGTCCTTTAATAGAGCTTTTACGGATTAATATTGAGCACTATTATGAATTAGAGGAGAGTAAGAAAGCAAAAACACAGTGTACATTTTCAATAATAGTTAACAGTAAAAAAAAGAACTTTGAGATTTTATTACTTTGCAGATTTTCAATGAAGAAAATCCAAAATCGGAGTAAAGAGAGTAAAGGGAAATTTAGTCACTCTAAACCTAAAAGCACTGCAATAAATACATGCATGTTTTTTTCTCACCGATGTTTGTTTCCGCACGTTTTACAAAGCATTTTTACTTTTCCCATCCTTGCCTAATGCATCTTTATAAATCCAGTCATCAATCAGGCTTAATGGAAGTAACTGGGGATCGAGGCTGTAAAGATAATGCACAGGTCAACCTTTTCTCTCAACCATTCTGACGCCTCCTTCTGACAATTCCCCGCAAAATAAAAACAGCTCCTATTTAAGTTCTCATACTTGCTGCCTTTCATGTACTTATCCCATGCTTATCCATACATTACATATTTAATACAATAAAAAGAGAGCATGTAGCCAGACTCAGCAAGGTGATGTCATTGTGGCCTGTGTTGAGAGCACATTCCTGAGCAGTGAGGCAGGCCCAGCAGCTCCCCGACTCCACTCTTTTTTTTCTGGTGCTGTGTGATTTCTGGAGCCTGCAGAATTAAGTCCACCTTCATGTTCCTTTCTAAAACTTGCTCTGAACATTCACGTTTTGACGTCATTTCCTTTTTGTGAGGCTGCTTTTTTTGCAAAACGGAGCAATCCCTTCACTGATCTGTGTGTTCACTTCAACTTTCCTTTTTCCCTCCACTTTTTCTCCTCTCATCTGTTCCTCCTTCTGTTGGACAATCTCTGCCCATCCCCCTTTCTAGCATTCACCCCCCCCCATCCTCCCAAACTGCTCCACCCAGCACCCCATAACCCAGAACACTGTATTCTCCCTCTCCCCTTTTATTATGTTTATTTGGTGCCACGTGCCAAGGTTTATTATCCCCAAGGTGCTCCTGCAGCAACACAAAACGCGGTGAAACAAAGTGTTGGAAACTGCACTCCGCCACGTGCTCAGCCTGATGCTTTCAGGAGGTTCTCACATTAATGGGGTCTGCTGATTATTATTTTTAACTCTTTGTCAAACACAGAAAGGATGAATTACACCCCCGCTGGTCACAAATACACAAAAGAGCCAGCAAACAAAGAAAGTGAATTAATTCACATGACTAAGACGGCCCTGTCTAATCCATTTTGTCCTGAACAAAAAAGCTAAACTACAAAGACACAATTGTGAATCATTTTCCGCAGATTGGATTTCTTCTTCTACTATCATTTAATGTACACATATGACTCAAGGTTTTCTATTGAAAGCCATTTTCTGTAGTCATTCTTTCATGTTTAATCTGCTGAAATTCTAAAATTTATCATCAGTAGAAAATGTTCAATGTTATTTATTATCTGACACAGACGTCTGATGGCGTCAAAGGCTGATTTTTGGGTCGCACAGCTATTTTATGGCAGCCTAAAGTGTGCAATGAATAACAGGGGAGTGGGAAAATCAAAATACCACAATTTGCTGGATTATCAAAGACCTGGGAGCAGATTAAGTTTAAGGACCTTTTGCAGTTTAATTGCAGGATGAGCCCCTCTTCAAGCTGCCTCTGGTAGGTCATAAATCGACCACTCCAGCTCCATCTGGCCACATTTAACAATGATGTGTGCAAACAAAATTATGCCAGCTTGCAGAACCAGCTGAGAACAGCAGAACTGTTGCTGCTGCAGCTCGCCGCATCGAACCACATCTTACTCAGTGGCACAGAGTCGCACCGGCGGCCATTTTCTTATGGAAAAAAAAAAAAAGAGAAACAAACAAATTCTACTAATTTTATTTTCAATTAAATACATTATGTTCTTGTATGAACTAATTTCTGTTTTGGAGAGGATGTTTCACATTGAACAGAAACAGGCTGTCTTCTCTATAAATCATTATCTAATGCAAACCTGGCTGCTGTATGACAGCAGTCTTCACTTTTACAAATCTATCATACTTCAAAACAGACAGAGGTTGAAAGATCAAACAGGCTTCCTGTCCTCTGATTGTGTCTTTGCTGATTTGTCTAAATATACTCAAGAATGGACATCCTGTTGCTGCCATTTGGTGCAAAAGTACCAAGTGGCAGAGAGGGAAAATAAGCCGTCTGAATAATTAGTAGATAAAACAACAAACATGGATTCCTTTTGAGCCGCGTTTCACATTCTTACTTTATTTCTACAGAAAACTATTGGCTCTGAATCTTCTCTCAGTAACAACTTCCTCACCAAGAGGTTTGGCTCTCTGGTAGCAAACCTCTTGACATGGTGACTGAAAAGATCAGCTAGTTTCTGGCTAGCCGGGCAATCTGAAAATTGACTACCTGAAACTTTGGTGAACAACCAAATTCTGGGAGATTCTCTAAAACCTGAGTGTGAGGATTTCTGACAGCATTTTCAGGTCTACAAACATGTATAACAAGCCTTCACCAGCTTAAAACCACGTAAAATCACTTATTTACCTTGTAGACTTGACTTAATCTCCACAACATCGTCATACACCATCAGGGAAGCGGCTCTTTCTGGAAGCAGGTCCAGACTGATGGAGGAAAACACTAGAAAAGAAACAAATCACTCAAATTCACTGCCTGATTAACATTCAACCTGAGCAATGTACTGATCGTTATCAGACATTACAACTCATTAATGTTGCATTCTACATATTTAATAGCCCAACTTTCATCCTGTGTCCAGCGCAGGGCTGAAACCTGACCCAGCAAACTCTGGCTCTTTCCTCTTCCTTCCTCCTTTTCACTCCTTCATTGTTCAGGGCTGGTAAGCGTGATAATCCAATTGGCTGCCGTTCTGTTGCCTCATAATAACCTTCCCCAAATAAACCCCCCTGCAGCCCCACACACACACACACACGCACACACACACGCCTACAGGCTCTTGGGATACATTTTGACGGCGTGTGTGTGTGTGTGCGTTACTGAAAAGGAGGCTTAGGAAGGCCCCTTGCTGGGTTTTGGCATCTAATATAATAAATTAGTAATGAAGCACTCCTCTCATCATAAGCCTCACACACATGCAGTGTCTATTTTATCCACAAACTGGTGTAAGGGACTTTAATGTACAGATAATAGAAAGAAACATTCTCATTGGAAAGTGCTTTTGCTTCATAATATTTCACAAACACCTACCCGGCAATTTGGAGGGAGTCCAGGGAACAGAGTTTGGCACATATCCCTGTCTGGTTGCGGTGACAACGAGCGGCGTCCCAAGGCGGTAAGGGAAGCGCAAATACGTGTTGCCATCAGCTGACGAGGTTTCTGTGGCTACAGAAGTGTGATTGGCGAAGAGCTGTATGGTTGCTCCGAGCAGGGGCTGCTGAGTGCTGGCGTCACTCAGATGGACCTTCAGAGTCACTTCTGTGGACACAACAGCAAACAATCCAGTCAGAGCGCAGCACTTACAAGCTAAACCAAAGTGAAAATTGAGTGCTATCCGGGTGAAAAAACACAGAGGTGTTATAATTACAGTCATCTAAAATACCATCGTCTCATTATCTGGGTTTAGGTTCTGTGCCAGACGTTTGGCCTCTAATCCACATCCCAGAAAATGAGAGCCGTCTGACCATTTTCTGGGCCTGAGCCAATGGCACTTCCCCTCCAACACAATGGGCCATTTCCCTCTGTCAAAGAAGCCTTGGACCAGATGGAAAAACAGCTGCCTTTATAAACAACTCTAATGGAAGTATGGGATAAAACTTGCTACATCTCCATAGTGGTACCAGTAATATAGGTATATAAATAGATGTTTTTCTAAACTCTGCCGAGCAGCAATGCAACATGGAGGGCTGATTGCCTCACATGTGGCTCCCATGGAGAGTCGTAAAAGAGTCGAGCTGATTTAGATGTTTAACTGGTAAGTCAGAGCATAAAAACCTCCTGCAACTGCTTTTGATTAGCACCAACAGATCAATATTTCAGCTTTCCAACGTTTGAGTGTTGTGTGAATAGAGTGAATAATTTCACTTTTTGGATGACTGCGTGTTTGTTGACTGCCAGAAAATTTAACAAACCTTTTTTGGCTGTTGGCCGGGAATCTAAGCAACAACAACAACAACAAATGGAGAGCAAAAAAGAAAAGTACCAAATTATTTTCACTTCCCTTTAAGAACTTAATGAACTGTTGTTTTTAAATGGTAATGAACAAAAAAAAGAGGAAGACGCAAGAAAGAGGGCTGCACAGTGGTGCAGTTGGTAGAGCTGTTGCCTTGCAGCAGGAAGGTCCTGGGTTCGATTCCCGGCACGGGGTCTTTCTGCATGGAGTTTGCATGTTCTCCCTGTGCATGCGTGTTCTCTCCGGGTTCTCCGGCTTCCTCCCACAGTCCAAAAACATGACTGTCAGATTAATTGGTTTCTCTAAATTCTCCCTAGGTGTGAGTGTGTGTGTGAGTGGTTGTTTGTCCTGTGTGTCTCTGTGTTGCCCTGCGACAGACTGGCGACCTGTCCAGGGTGAACCCCGCCTCTCGCCCAGAACGTAGCTGGAGATTGGCACCAGCAACCCTCCTGACCCCATTAGTGACAAGGGGTGTATAGAAAATGGATGGATGGACGCAAGAAAGAAGCATTACAAATAAAAACATTAAAAATGTATTAATTTCTAGAAGTAATAATGTACTATCACTTCTATTGGTGTTTTATACTTTAAACTGGATTATGTGTCAATAAAGAGCCACTTCATTAATCACCATATTTGGTCACATTTCAACCACAACATTTAATGTATTTTAATGGGACTATATGTACTTAAAAAACACAAAGTAGGGAAAAACATGATGCATGGTTTTCACCTTTTTGCACAAATCTGAAAATTGTGGTGTTCAGCCCCATTCACTCTCATACCTCTTCCAAATCTAAGTGTAGTTAATTGTCTTCATTAATCAGCTAATTAGTAATTTAATACGAGAACAGTCCTCAACACAAATCCAGCTGTTCTTTGAGGTTTGCTAGAAAATATTAGAGAACAAACAGCATCATGAAGACCAACGTTTTTTTAAAGAAAGGTTGGGTCAAAAAGAAACACGCCAAGTTTTGAACATCCAACAGAGCGTAAATCTATCAACTGTAAACTAGAGCTGCACAATGTATCGAATCACGACTGTCATCAAGCATTTGGAGAAGATTGCTGGGAGGCAAAATGTGGTTGACTGGTACCGCTCCAGTGACAAGCGTTTGATCGGTGGACTGGGTTTTCACTACTCCTGATGTCAAGCCCAGATGTGAATTTTTGTGACAAGCATGGCAAGGTTCATGAAAGCAGAGATGACGTCACAACAAACGTAAAAAATGTGAGTTTTTTTATGAGACAGATCATCCCGACCACATTAAAAAGCAACAATATTGGAGCTGAATATCTTTTTTAGGATGATGCAGTCCTACCGGGAGCTTTCTAAAACATGGCGGTCCACATAGACCAACAGGAGAAGAAGTTTTGGTAACTCTGGAGTAACTAAGTTGGGAAAATCTGTTGACATCCATGAGTTGTCATTTACAGACAGCGTGTGTGGAGAAAACAGAGACCGTACATTACTCTGAATACACCATCCAAAACTGATGGCGAAACTTAAAGACAGAAACCCAAAACATAAAACCAGAGCTACTTTGGTTGAAAGTATAATCCTTTGACAGTTAAAGTCCAGATCTAAATTCTTTTACGACTCTATGGCTAGACTTTAAAATTGATTTCCAGATGCTCTTCATCCAATCTGACTAAGCTTGAGCTATTTTGGGATCAAATAACAGGAAGAAATTTCCATGTGTAGATGTACAAAGCAGGTAGAGACATTCCCCAAAAGACTTCAGTAGCCGTTGTTGTAATTGGAGCAAATAAATGGTCCTACAAAACACTAACTTTACAAGTATATTTTTGACATAAAGTATGAGGTTGAACCTTCAAATATCTTTTAATTTAATTTATCTGGAAATGCAAAAAAGTTTTAAGGGGCCGAATTAAACAATGGTTCAGGTTCGCTTTAAAATAACCCTTAGGTCAGAATGAGTTATTTCTTACAGCAAAACGAGGACAACATAATGACGGTGAGTTGGACTTTTATTTTGCCTTTTATCCTCAATCTCTGCTTGCTCCGTTCATACAACAGAGCCAAAGGTGGTTTGGTTTAAAAATACTCAACTCAAATATTCGAATCACATGTTGAAACCAAACATCCATTTTATCCTCACAGCCCAGAGGTACGACAAAAGCAATCTCAGTAGAAAAACACTATATTTTTCACAAACACACAAAGCCACAGTTCTCCAGTTTTGGTTACATGACAAGAAGGACCCAGTCGGACCCAGTCTGACCCAGTCTGACCCAGTCTGACCCAGTCTGACCTCTCACTTACAGCTAAAAGGTTCTCCACCTCTCTGTCTTCACTAAACCGTGTTCACTCCCCAGAGCTCTCTGAAGCTGGATTTTGTCATAACTCCCTCTTGAAGCCCCACCCTCATCGACACACACACACACACCTATCCTGGACTAGACATGTTACCCACCCCCCACTCAGGGATCCTCTGGTCACTCTGTCGACATGGAGAGGAGAGTTCAGCCACAGTGCAGGCTCCACCTAACAATAGCTCCTCTGCCGGAGATAAATGGGTGGAAGGTAACTGGTGCTTAGTGTGAGCCCAGATTTGGCAGAACAGCGTGTCAATCTCACGCTGAACAGATGATTATCCTCCAGAGTGAAGATCTGCTTCAAGTCTTTACCTCATTCTCCTTTATTGTACCACTACCACTCTAATGCAAGCCTGGATTTCTTCCCCCCTCAACAAGAAAGTCTTCACTGCCTTTTATGACCTCACGTCCTGTCCCACTCCCACCGATATGCTGCTAGGGGTACCAGCTGTGTTCACTTAAAAAAGAAATACTCCCCTGAGAGAGTCGGGCTTAAATCACAAGTACAAATCCAACAGCCTCCTCCCAGAGCTCATCCAATAAATCACTACTGAGGTGACATCATGGTTAAACAAGCTAAGAGTCTCCCTTCTTCACTCCAACACACAGACAAAAAAAAAGGAGGCGATCAGTCTGGTCCAAGCCTCTATATTTCCAAATCTGCCTCTTCTTATTCAACGACTTCCCATCTGTGGGTGGAAAATAGAGGCATGAAAGCGTTTTGATCTGACCAACGCTGCCATCTCAGATTAATTATCACCTACGACAGCAGCCAAAGCAGCAGGGCGGCCCTCTGTTTGGATCGCAGGAGGAGGACAGAATGCATGTTTACTCAAGCTACACCTTGGATTATGTTTTGGAGAAGCTATTCATTAGAGCACCTTTCACCAGAGGTGTAATGATCTGTAATGGGTGGTGTGGCTGGCCTCCACTGGGTGTGTGAAATACTTAGATGCTGTTCCAAACAGGGGAAGAGAAAATGTTGCCTTTCTTGCACACAACACTTAGCGTAATAACAGACGCACTAGGATTCACTGGTGTAGCATAATTAGCGGTTATCTCGCCACTAGGGGTCAATTGAGGTTTTAACAACCAAACACTGATTTGTTGAAATATAGCCTCATATCTGGTATTTATAGAAGTTATTCACAGGGCTTTAAATGCATTGTATTGGATAAATTATCTATATTTTACCTAATAAACAATTTTTTCCAGTAAAAAAAAATAGTACTGCAAACATTTGCATGTTCGATGAGCAACTTTCACTCGTGGGTTTGTTGACGTTCACCAAAAAAATGATGATTACTGATAGGACAAGTAGTCAATTTGGAAAAAAATGTGGATTTATTTGTATGTTTTTAAAAGAGCATGTCAGAAAATATTTATATTCTTCTCAGAAATCAATGGGAAACTTTTTACCGACATTACAGTAATCAAAACCTCTGCAGACCAGCTTTTTGCACGTTTCCACGGATATTTTGATGATTTATCTTGGGTGATGAGTCCAAATCTTCAAGTTTAGAAGGCGTCCTTACCATCACCCTGATCAGATTCAGGTCAGGATTTGGGTGGATTGTTCCAGAACATTAATGTTGCTATAAATCAGAAAAAAACAAATACTAGTCAAATTAAAGGATTGCTTTATAACCTTTATCTTTTAGGAGAATGAACAGATGAATTGTAATTTTAGAATAACTAGCATGTCAATAGCGAAATACTAAATCTAAACAATTAGATATGAGATACTGAAGGAGGTTTCCAAATGTCAACTTTGACTTAATTTCATCTATGTTTTGAAATAACCATTTCAACCCACCAAATCCCCAGATTTCTCTTTTCTTTTAAAGGGCTCCTCTGATGTTTCCTCTTCTCTTATTATGAATAATTATTGACCACTCAGTTGAAGACTTAAAGGCTTATGTCGTTCTTTTATATATAACAAAGACAATCTGTTATTCTCAAAGAAATGCCAATTCACGTTTTCTGATAAACCTTTAAAACTCAGATAACCAATTACAAATCATGCAAAAACAAACCACACCAGGTAATTAAAAGTGTGGAAAAATGTTATACTGAGGCTTTAAATAATACTTAAAAAGTAAAAAGAAGCGAGTCAAATGTCATTGCAAATAGTTTCACCACTTTAGCACAGAACAGTAATCTGAGAAAGGGCCAATTCATCATCTCAATTAGAAGCACATGGTTAATTAGAAAAACATCCTGCAGTCATGTGGGAAGAGTTAAAGAGAAGAAGACGCCTTTCACTGCATCTTCTGCTGTTATTCTGCAGACACTACCCAGTAATAGTCACGCTGCAATACGAATGATTAAATTCAACATTTGAACTGTTGAACTGTGATAGTGTAACTGTATTACTGGGTTGACTTCTTCTACTATTCAAATAAATCCTGGAGATTTTGATGTTTCTTTCTGTACTACAAGTTGCTGCCTGTTTGACGGCTGCTGGTTGTATCCCAGTGTACAACCAAGGCACAATATGAAGCGAGTCCCAGTCTTTCCAAAGCTTTAACAACAATTGTGATCCAAATGACTAATTTTTAATAGGAAAAAATAAACAGGAATCCTTACTCTGGATCATAAAAAAAAATCTAACCCATTATCTGAAAATCTAAGCACAATTTTCTACTTGTGTAGTAAATAATATGTTCAGATCATCACAGCTTTACTTTCCATTAGATAAATAGCTAATTTCTATCAAGCACTGCATTTCTTTCTGTCCTTACTTAGACTTTTTCCTTCAGTTAATTGTGGATTTTGTTACTTTATCACATAGTTCCCTCTTTAAAATTCACAAGCAACGGCTTACGCTTTGTAAGGAGGAAAAAGTGAATATTTTGAAGTAGACTGCAACTGAGTATTTGACTCTATGACATACAAAATTATTCTAGTTTCTTCATTTTAACCCCTCCACAAAAAGTGAGTCTGCTCGTCTGGTTAGCTTCTTATACATTGCAGGGTCAGTGCTGCTGTTTACTTGTAAAGTAACAAACAACATGTCAATGTGAAAAAAGGGCAAACAAAATGGGAGGACAGGATCTTATGTGCAGGCACGGATCAATGCAAAACATACACAAATCCCATGTTTAAATAAGGCAGCGCCACGGCTGCAGGTAAGGGAACAAGCTACAGTCGGGTCCAGACTGCTATTTTTACCTTCCTCTGGATTTAAAAGTAATGCCAGCCTCATTAACGCACCGGCAGGGGGAGATAATTAGATTACGTCATCAGACTGAAGAGCAAATGGACTCTCTTCAGTTCCCGTCAAAACACAGTAAGGCTCTCCTATCAGGCTAAAAGGTCACTGACCTAATCTGTAAATGCTCTGACACATGCTAGTCTTCACATCTAGTGCTTTAAAGCCAAGCTTTGTTAGATGGGGACGATGTGATTTGGTTGGTCTGCATCACAAAATGTTTCTCCGTTAAAGGATGCAACACCATGCCTCCTCTGGGCAGCAGCAACATAAACGAGATCTATATCTGCAGGGAGAACGTCTGTCTGGCTCCACTCATCCAGGCTGCTTGCCTGATACATCAGGATGAATGCTGAGTATCGATCTGAGCTGGTTCTCCTTTGAGACAACTAAAGGTCAGTCTGAGGCAAAGTGAACACCAGAGGAGCAGAAACAAGAGACCCGAGGACAGAATGAACTTAAAAGTTTCACAATCTTGAAAGTTATCAAGATTTTTTTTTTTTTTTTTGCATCTCATTTTAAATTATCAGCTTAAAGGAAAACCTGTCTCCACCACAAACTCTTAGCTTATTCAAAGGGAAAGTTACTGTATGTTTACATTTACAACCCCTCTATAAAAACAAGTACTGAGTCAGGCCCAAATGTAGGCCAGCCATCAGTAAGTGAACACAGACGACCGCAACGTGTGTGTGCTTGTGATGATAAAAGTGATGAGTAAAACAGATGTGATTCCATGTTACTAGCTACTATGACAAGGCAGCTTTGAAGTTAGCAACTGGATGAGATGCAAACAGATAACTGGGATTTATAGCCGCTTTAAATCTTTGCTGGGCTCTGCTTTGTGTGGTGAAAAGACACCATGACAGATCTGTTTATTGTACAAACCTGCCAGAGAAGGCAGGGTTATGTTCACTTTACACATCCACTTTGAGACATCTGTAGCTGCTGTTATCTGCACTGTTGAAGTACTTAACAGTCACCGTCAATCCATTTCATAATCCTGTTTTCATATTCTCTGCACGGTGAATAAATTGAATTTTAAGACTAGCTACTAGCATCTACATCCAGGTAAAAACCTTTAATTAAGGAGAGCTTGTTCATAAAACTCAGCCACGTTCGGTGCCTATTTCAGTATTTGAGATATCACAAAATAAAATATACCAATAAAGATCATGTCAAGCCAGGAGGAACTGAAAGAGAGCAATCACAAGTCTGCAAATTTGTTTATTAAGTCTTTTATGTATTTTTACTGTTCAGGGGTTATTCGCTTAGTTACCTTAAGATGTGGTGTGAAATTTTGACTATAAAAAATTTTACTAAGTATAGTTTGTAGTAAAAAAAACAAAACATTTTCTTTCGTTTTGGACAATGACAAAAAACTAAATCTCACATAAAAACAATGCAGAGGGCTTACTTTGTAGAGAGAAAAAAACATTTTCACTGAATGTTTTATTTTGTTTTGTAGCATTTTGGCTTAGCTTTTCTTTAGAAGTTTATATACACTGACATTAAAAATAACTCAAATTCACATCTATACGTTGAAAATCATATTGTAGCATAATTTTAAGGCATCACTCAACATAATTTTTTTTTATTATGCTGCATCCAGATATGTAAAAACAAAATAACAAGAACAAATCACTTGTCTGTCAATTGCGAAAAGTAAAATAATCATTTAAGTGAGCATATCAATACATAAAAACCAAAAATTAAAGACATATATTTGTTCTGTTTTATCTCTTACACAAACTTGTGCTTTACAAATAATAGAAATACGGTTATCTATTGTTATTTTTGTGCTCTTTCAATATTTCACCCCACAGTTAAAAAAAAATAACACTGAAAAGAAATTAAAGTGAAGATAATAAACCGGGAATCTGCACTGGTTTAAATTTGGTCACTGATTTAAACGAGGATGCTCAGTTTTAAAGGTAATATGGTAACTTCCTTACACCTAAAGCATGCAATATTAATATAGAAACACTTGAAATAAAGTGCACTATATTTTAACACAAAGAAGACTACTTAAGAAAAACAAGGCTAGGTTAAAAAGACGAATCCCAACAGCTGGAGTATTCTTTAAATCATCCTGAGGTTTCCACAATTGAAATGTACATATTCCTGTAGGTTATAGTGAATTATTAAATTATGGGTTTAATCTCATAGTGTATTATCACCACTTTAAAGACGGTAAACTTCTTGTTTTAGTGTGTTTCCAGCTAACATGCTAACGTTAGCTTGGTTAGATTCCCCCTCAGCATCCGAGCTGACTAGCGGCTCCGCTAGCCTCTACAGCGGCCAGCTAGCCTTCCTTTCTGACCGCACAAACAAGCAAAACATTAAATTAACTCTTTTTTTTTTTTTACCTTGCGACGCTGCGCCCTCCGCTGAGGTTTTGGCTGCAGCTCTGAAGGTAAGGTATCCCAAAAGGCAGAGCACAATTGCAGCGGTCCGACTCCAGTCCACAGCCCACATCATTGCAGATGTTGGTATCAAAGCAAAACGGCTCAAGAAACAAAGTAGAAACCAAACGTTTGGACTTTAAAAACTCACTGCAGGTCAACAACTGCGTTTATTCCACAAAAAATGCGACACTCCATGTTTCTGCGGCATCAGCAGTCCTGATTTTATGCCTGGAGAGTTGTGTTTCATCTGCCCCGTCGTGCATCCCAGCCCTTTTTTTTCTATCGACGGGCCAGGGTCAGGGAGGAAGACGGCCCCATTCCTCTGAGCCTCATGCCCCAGAACAGCACCAACAGGCGGCTTGCTCCACGCGCAGCACCGCGTACATTTATGGAGGTCTACGGCCACCTACTGGTAAAGAAGTGCAATGATTTAGCAATAATTTCTGTTCATTCCTGTTTATCCTCACATAAAGGTAAATTCACTAATTGAAAAGCACTGGATTTACAGTTGTTTAATTAAGAACCAAATGAAACTTGAAAATATTTTTAGTTTAAAATTTTATTTTAAACTTTTCTAACAGTGTTATTCACGGTGATTCACTTTGACGGTCAAGGCTGACAGAAATAAAGTAATTCACAATACACTTCAGCAAAGGGATATGTAATGTTTTAAATTTTAAATACTTTTGTAATGATCTTCATATTTGTTTTATTCTATTCTATTCATATATGTTAATATTTCTTAATACACTTAAACATTTTATATAAGCTCATGATTATTAAGTTCAATCTGTGTTCAGTTTATCTATTTATTTATTATCAGATGCTATATACTGTCAGATAGATACATCTAAAATAAAACATAATTAAAATATGATTTCTTTGAAAATGTAAAAGTTAGTGTTGTATCGTCATTAAGGATTTTGTTTACATTGCAGAACCTTTTCAATTCTGCTGTGTATTAAGTCTTCTTTGCCTGTCATGTTCTATAAATGTACTCTGGTAAAATCCATACATAATTAGTGTATTTAAGGGTCTAGAGCAGTGGTCCCCATCCCTGGTCCTCAGGGACCGCTGTCCTGCATGTTTTTGATGAGTCCGGACTCCAGCACAGCTGATTCATATGATTGCATCGCCTCCTTTGCATTCCTGCAATTGCTATGGAAAGTCTCTTAATCACCCTAATCATTTAACCCAGGTGTGTAGCAGCACGGAAACACCTAAAACATGCAGGGCATTGGGCCCTGAGGACCAGGGTTGGAGACCACTGGTCCAGAAGACACTGAAGAACAGATGTGATCTGTAATGTGACTGATGTTTTTAATATTTCTATCTTCTCTATGTTTTCACAAAAGAATGGCATATAAATTATTTATGGAAAACCAAAGCCAAACATTTTATTTTATAGTTTACTTTTGCACCCAAAAAACAGGCTTGAAAAGTAAAAGAAGATGAAAAACTCAGTTTAAATTGGACATGGGGTTTACTTTGACATTAAATAATGATTTAGGAGACAAAACAGGAACGTTGCAATACATTTTGATGTGTTGCTGCTTTTTCATTTTACACTTTTACCTTCTAAATTTCAAAATATAAAAGAACACATGGTTTGTTAGCATTTATGTTCCACCAGGACACCATTAAGTTTATTCCAAAGATAATCCAAGCTGATAGCTCATAAAAGCCCCACTAAGCTTTGCTAATCCATCGCTAAAATCTACGGTACTGTCCTGGTTCTGGTTGGAAGACGATCTGGATCCACACCCAGGAAATCTTAGAAGCAAACATGTTTGGATACAAAAGCTGGTAAAAATAGGAAGCATTGAGGAATGTTGCTTGTTCACCTTTCACATCTTCCTTATTTAGTGTTGTTGTGTTAAATGAACATCTTCATGTTTGATTAATGGCCAGTCCAAATAATTTGAGTCACAATGATACACTAATCTGAACAAGGCATGTCTAGTGAAATCTTATTAATTATCTGTATTACTTTATGGCAAGAGCAGGCAGGTTTCAAGTAAAACGTAATGCTGGTGTGTCTAATTTAGTTCATAATACCTCTAATATAATCCTGCATACTTAAATTTTTGGATGATTGGATGAAACATTGGATGATTTTTGCAAAATCATCCAATGTTTCTCTAATGTGATGCTTGTTTTCTCCTGATCTACTGTTGTCACATGTTTACCTGTAAACTCCCTCTTTGGCCACACCTATAAAGAAAAGCTGATTGTTAGTGGGAAGCTGTCACTCAGACATGAAGCGCTCTACTGTCATAATCTTCTTTCTGAACACTGTTAACGTCATCTCTCTTGGTAAGAATAACCTTTTCTCAAACTCCACTATAAAGTTAAATGTTGTTTATTAAATGTTATGCTTTGGATGTCATTGTATTCATGAGATATGTATTAGTGTATACAAAATGTTACAAAATCATGTTTAGAAATAGGAAGCACGTGTTTTTCTTCTGCATCCAACTCTAAGTGTTTGTTTCCTCTTTGTTGTTTTTCAGTTCCCCATGAAGTAACATATTTTCTGGGCTGCTTTGAGAATGGCAATACTGCGGTCCAATTTGAATTTGATGGTGAGGAAATGCTATATGTTGACTTCCAGACAGACGAGATAGTTTACACCGTGCCCACCTTCATTGATCCTGACCCTGACCAGGTTTTAGTTGGGATGAGTATCCTGCGTGATGCTCATGATAACAAGGAAGTGTGTTCAGAAATACTAGATGTGTTGAAATACAAAGAAAAATCTCCACAAAAAGAAGGTAAATAAGCCCCATCATTACTGTAGTTTTCTGTGTTAACAATATTGATAAAATGCTGGTGAAACTTTGGTTTGTTCTTTGAATTTCGTTAGATGCTCCGGACACCATGATCTTCTCCTCTAGAGAGGTGGAGCTGGAAGTTGAAAACAGCCTCATCTGCTTTGTGAATAATTTCTATCCACCTTCCATCAACGTCAGCTGGACAAAAAATGGCCTCCCAATATCAGAGGGGGTGTCACTCAGTCGATATCATCCCAATAACGATCAAACCTTCCGCCAGTTCTCAACTTTGACCTTCATACCAAGTGAGGGGGACATTTACTCCTGCACTGTGGAGCATCCAGCACTGGAGACGCCTACAACAAGAATCTGGGGTAAAGAGTTTTATTATACATTCAGAATATTGCAAAGACCAATAGAGACGGTTTCTCTGTGTGTAATTCATTTCATATATTTATTAACTTTCTCTACAGAAGCAGAAATCATCAAAAAGGATGAAAGTCTTTGGCCTGATATTTACTGTGGATTCGGTCTTGGTGTGGGCTTGTTGGGAGTCACAGTCGGAGTGTTTTTCATTGTCAAGAGTCAACATGTAGCATAGTTTTTAAATATAGTAAATTGTTACAATCTTCAGGTATTTGGGTTCTGGCAGGGGTCTCAAACTCCAGTCCTCCAGTCGCTGTCCTGCAGTTTTTAGATGTACCAAAGGTACAAAACCCTGGAATGAAATGGCTTCATTACCTCCTCCTCATGTAGATCAGTTCTCCAGAGCCTTAATGACCTAATTATTATATTCAGGTGGCGCAGCAGAGCCACTGTAGTTTGAGACCCCTGGGTTATGGTTTTTATTTGTGTGTTTTTTATTTTTATTTTTATCATTTCCTTGTTTATTTTGTTTGTTAGGTATTGCCATATTCTGTTCATTTCTGTATTCATTATTGTCAGAACGGTGTCATAAAGTTCATTATTTTGTGTTTAATTTCTTAGTTTATTCTTGTGCTTTCTTCATTGTACATTTAGTGGTTGTCTTCGATCAATCTTGTTCTTTTATCCTTAGTCTGTATTTTTTTTTTTTTTTTTTTTTTTGAGGTTCCCACTTGTAGTTGGAACTTGGAAAACCCGACTTCCCACTCTAAAAAAGCAACTGGAACGCCCCCTGAAATTGAGCTTCATACTAAAAATTTGGGAGAAACTCCATTTACCCTAAGCTAACTTTCCGTTACTTGGAGTAACTTTCTGTTTCAGTCTGGCAGCACTTCACATCAACAATAGTAAGTTGTGGTGTAAACATGTTTATTTTACAAGACACACTTGTAGTGCATCTAAAATCAGATGCGACACGTAGCACCTGCAATTCTAAGCTGAATAAATTAGAAGTGGTGTTTTGTCAAGAAAATAAAGCTTAAATCAATGTTTTTAAGAGATTCTGTAAACAATGGCTACTCTGGCATCACCATGTTGGGGTACCCACTTCTCCAGCTGTGCTGTGTGACATTAGTTCAGCTCCCTTTGTGTTAATTAGTCTTTATCACTTTTCTTGTTTGCATTTTACCATACCTATTCATCATCGCCTCTGATTAGTTCATTCGTTTCCCTTGTCAATTTCCACACCTGCCTCAACAAATGAGCTCCTGATTGTTTATTCTTGGATTTTTCTGCTCTACTCTCTGTAAGTTTTCTTTTTATTATTCATAACAAATAATTTTTGCCAAAGATGGTCTCTGTATTTGGGTCCTGTGTACAACATCCCATATTTCTTTTGCATACTGCTCAAAAACAAAATGTTTTACACCTCATTAGATGTCATTTTTAAATTTATGAGGCCCAAATTATAGTTTACCTCAGTATTTTATGGGGTGTGGGCACTTAATGTTTTTAAATAGCTACATAAGAAACTGAGACTGTTGTGGAGAGCTGGACCACTGCATTAACACACATCTTTCAGTAAATGTTTGGAAAATAAATACAAATAAATATTTAAAAAAATTATAAATGCTGTCTATATTTTTTTCATCCTCACTTAATAAACAAAAACTGGTGTGAGTGTTAGACTGTAAGCCATGTTTCTATGGTTTGAGGTGATGTTACCAATACTACGGAGGATGAAACAGTTAAAAGGAAACAAAAAAAAACTCACTCAAACTGGTGGAAACACAGAGAGAGACGACATGAAACAAGTGAGTGACACGAGGAAAGGCAACAGGAGAGTCAAACACTTGATTATTTCTTACATTTAGACTTTATACTACTAAAACTGCATGTTAGACATGGATTATTTGACATTAACAGAATTAGAGAACAAAAAGTTAAGAAGCATGCCACGCCTGCACTGGAAATAGTAACATTGGTAAATTTGTTTCTGTGCTTCCTCATTGTTGTTGATCAGAACCAGTTATCTCTCACTCGGATCTCTGCTGCTGAGCTAAGAGGATGACTCAGGCTCAGGGCTGCTTTGTTTTCCTGGTGCTTTTTCTGACGTTTTCACCAGGAGGTAAGTCACTTTAAGCTAATGCAGTTTGTATATTTACTGCTTTCCAATTTCAGTTGCTTCTGTGTTATTCAGATGTAAAATGTGTTTCTGTAATCATTGAGCATTCGCCACTTTAATGAAAATATTTCCTCATTTTAGGTGCTTTCTATTTGTATGTGCTGGAACGGTGCCAGTCAAGTGACGGTCATGACGCCGTGTTACTAGATCAGATTTACTTCAACAAAATGCTGGAAGGACAATACAACAGCACTGCAGGAAAAGTGACTGGGTACACAGAAAAAGCTGAAGAAGTTGCTGTTATTCTAAACAACAATTCTAGGTTTCTTAAGCATGAGATATGGAAAACAAACCTCTGCAAAAGGAATGCTCCACTAGCACAAAAACTACTAACACCAGGTAATTTACAGACAAGGGAAATCAGATTGATGTATTTTTCTGGATGAAATACACATCCCTGGATTGAATACAGTCTACTCAATCTTTTTGCCTTGTCCATGTTTTCTAGTGGAGCCCTACGTTTGGTTGAGGTTAGAGAAGGTGGAGTACAGCCAACATCAGCAGATGCTCATCTGCAGCGCGTACGACTTTTATCCAAAGCAAATCAGGGTGACGTGGCTGAGAGACGGAACGGAGGTGACATCTGATGTGACATCCACTGATGAGCTGCCCAATGGGAACTGGCTTTATCAGATCCACACCTACCTGGAGTTCACACCCAAACCTGGAGAGAAAATCACCTGCATGGTGGAGCATGCGAGCCTCAAGGAACCGAAACTTTATGACTGGGGTGAGAATGTCTGCATGCCGACAGAAAATGTTTATATGAATAAACCATTTTATGCTCAAGGAGTCAGCGGTTATTCATCTAGACTGTTTCCCTTATAAAAACACTTCAATGATGAGCACTCTAAATATTTGATAACTGCAGTCAAACCATGTCAGATCTGACACATGAAGTTTGTGTCAAACTGAGATACAGTGTTTAACTCCCTTTCTAAATTCAAAATCTTCTTTGTTTCACAAGATGGCAAATGGATAGATGAATGCGCAGATGAGTGCACTGGCAAAAATGTGAAACCAGACATTGAAACAAAATATGGAGCATTTCAGTTTAACTTAGTGTTCCTGATGAATCTGATTTCAGAGCCGGAGCCGGATTCAGAGTGGAGTCAGATTGTTGTTGGCTCAGCAGGGCTGCTGCTCGGTTTGCTGTTTTCAATTGCTGGCTTCATCTACTACAAGACGACATCAAATGGTGAGGCAATATTTCATTTTAAACTTAAAAACACTTTTATGACTGACTTCAGTATCTAAATTACATTCTTGTTTAGATCAATTTTATTGAAACATTTTCTTTTTTGTTGTGTTTTTTCAAACTCAGGACGGGTGATGGTGCCTACAACAGAGGTGAGTTTTATTCTCTTTCTCTGTCCTGTGTGTACCTGTATACACCTGATTAATTACTTTATTTATTTGTTATCCAGGATGTATGTCCAGAAGAAACCCTTTAGGCTGCAGAAATGTTGAGAAGCCCCACACACATCTATCAACCACCGGAAACTGTTCTTAATATTTGAGACACTACAAGCCTTCATATGGCTGTAGTTTTTTTTTTTTATTTAGCTTTGTGCACATTTTTACAGACAAACACTAATACTGCAGCACATTTATTTCATACTGTACTAATACACTATTGTAAAACAGCAATAAATAAACCTGTTCTTTGTCGTTTTCTTCCAGTTCATCACTGGTGATGCAAAAACAAAGTCATTGCATTTCATTTTAAAAACCTTTATTGTCAAGATACTGCCCAAACAATCCACATCACTATCTAATTCAATCTTCTGACTAATTTGAAATCAAACTAACAAATTACACCCCTTTTAAAAAACAACCATGCAAACAAGATTAATAATTACAATTTACTTTAACCTTCTGTGTTTGTTTAGCTTTCTAGTAAATGTGTATGTGGTTAGGAATAGGACTAGGGTTAAATTAAAAACCACTGAGCCTGGAATCTCAGTCCACTAACCAGCAAGTCAGTGAAGTGACTAAAACAGAGGAAAACCAACAGGAGAGAAGTGGCAGCTTTTTGTCTCCATCTGTTAGAGAGAAATACAAATCTGTTTAAAACTGAAAAATATCCAGACAATGCATTCATTAGGTGATTATCAATTGTAATGATTATAATTATAATGTGATTTTCAGTTTATGCAATTTGGGATGTGTCACTAATTTTCTTTTTAGAATATATTTTTTATACTTTTTTTTTTCTCAAAGTCACTACAAATGAGTCTCACTTGTGAAAAACCCTGATACCCTGTTGCTTCCTCATATTTAATAAAGTTAATGTTTGTTTGTTTGTGAGAACGGTGACTTATCTTGATACTCTGAATAGCCTCACCTAGCACTTAATTATGAACTACTTGTACACCTTCACTGTTATGACAAAGGAATGTTGTTTGCTCACCTCTCAGCTCTGCTTTTCTATTGTTACTAAAATGTAGAGAACCAGTTTGGTTTGTTGTCAATCAAACAGTTTAGGTCAAAATGGCCCACTAAGCTGAATTAGACCAACAAGATTATAAACTATTCTTAATTATCTCCTGAAGCGTAGGTCTACCTGATAGACGTGCATTTCTCTGGTAAGCTGGAATATCTTTTATGCAGCTGAAGAATATTAGGTTTTATTGTATAATAAAAGAAGAAGACCTACAGGTTATGAACAAGATAAATAGGACAAGGAGCTTAGAGAGGGTAAGACTGAAGGAAAGCAGTAAAGACACAACAAATACTGAAGCAGAAGTAGAAAATGATAAAAGGAACCAAATGAGCTAATCAGAGGCACAGCAGTGGCAGAATGAAAGCAGGGAAACTAACCAATACAAGAAGAACTCAAAAGACCTACAACTAAAATGAAAAGGCCTGGCAATAATCTAAAAGAATAAATTTGAATGTCCAAGGAACAAACACAAGAATAAACTAAGAAACTAAAAGCAAAGGAATGTCTTGCATAATGAGCACAGAGAAATAAATTAAATATGGCAAGACTTATGGAATAAAAATATGACAAAATCAGAAACACAGATTTCAACACAAATGTAGCGCAGATTTTCTCACACTGTGCTTCTTGGCAGGTACAAAAGCTAAACTATTTTAAATTAAAAGGTCACAGAATGCCTTAAAACCAGTCAACCATATTGTTGATGCAAGTTATTGCAGTATTTTATTGTCAGTATTTTTTTAAACTATTGTGGTGTTGTAGAAAAAAATAGTTGCCAACCATGGTTAAGTGAAAATTACTGTCAGGTTTAGTATTACCGTATTTATGAGATGATATGCTCATAAGCAGGTCAGAGTAAAAGCTCTGTCGGTAAACAGATAACGCACCTCTTTTATTGAATCAGTAGAAGGGAAAAAAATAACCAAGAAAACTATTTGAGGCTATTTGGATCTATTGAAGAAAATTTCTCTGGGGAAAACTTCAGCATGTTGGGTAAGACAAATTTCCCTCTGACAAAATATAACATCATGAAATTACACTGCCTTCAGATTATTAAAGTCATAATGTTCTACACTTATAGTCAAAACTTTCCACCACATTGGTCACGTGTTTCACTGTAAAATCCAGTGTTGGCAGCGGCTACAAAGGCGTGCCATCCACCCGACAGACTATTTCCATCTACAAGCTGCAGGTCAAGCATGAAGCGCTCTGCTCTGCTTGTTTTCATTCCCAATTCCTATTCTGTCTTCTCTCAAAGTAAGAACCATTTGGTGTTTTTTGTTAAACTAAAAGCTAAATGTTTTTTTGAATTTTAAATTCCACTGTATTGTTTTTCAGATCCCCATGAAATGTCCTATTTTGTGGTCTGCTGTGATGATGGCGGCACCGACATACAGTATGAGTTTGATGGTGTTTTTGGCATACCTATCGAGTCAAGATCAAATTATAGACTTTTCCATGACTGTGTAAAAGATCTGCTCAAAGCTCCTGCTTGAATGCATTTGAAATGTACGGTATTACTCGTATCATTATATTTTTTATTATTATGTAAGCTGCAAGCAAACTGCTCAAAATCTATAGAAATGTGTGTATTTTTATATGAATGTTAGAACAAGATGACTTGTACAACTCATTTTATGTGCATTCCTGATAACTATAAAATAAATGTGATAATTAGCAGAAAAAATACATTAAAATTTAGTTTTTACCTTTATGTAACATTTAATCAAGTTTTATTAGTGAATTTCTTTTTCAGTTTTTGAGTATTTTCCTTTAGTTTAACCCTCTGCTTGATAAGAGCTGTCTACAAAGCGTATAAATACACACAGCAGCAGATGTCAGAATGTGTTTATCTACATTCTCTTCTACTTTTGTCTTGGGCAAATTAAAGTACACACTTCAAACATAAATTTCATGCTAAGAGAAGAAGAATCTGTTATAATTTATGTGAAATTTGCTGAGGAATCTTTCAGAAGAAAATCGGTACACCAGACCTGATAAACCTCTGAATTTACAGCCAAAGCTGGAGAGATTGGTGCTCTGTGGTGAAACATACATCATACTAAACTTTACCTGTCAATCATTGCTATTTGCTAAATAATTCATATTAAAACTGAAACAACTGTCACAACTTGACGTATCTACTGTTTGAGTTCTAAATAATAACTTCAGCTCTCCCTAGAGGCGTCTCCAAGACATTACATAAACAATCCATCCCAAAAATTAAGTACAGAAATTGGTACAAAGCCCCAGATATTAGATTATAAAAACAGCATTTTCAACGTGTCATACAAAGTTTCACAGCTAAATGCGCCTTTTATATAAGTTGTTCTGAATGACTGACAAATTAAACCCTAAAGTCTGATCAGTAACTAGAAGGAAACATTCGCCTGTAAGACTCTACGCAGGGCTTAACAACCTCCCTGCCTGCGCCATCGCCGCCTTTATGCTCCAAAATAATGAGCCGCTTTGGATTTTATTTCATTTTTCTCTTCTTGTTAATCAAAAGCCCGAGTGTGATTTTATTCCTGTGTTTCGCCATTTATGTTTACATCCATTACAGAACCCGCTAGGGAAGGAAAAAGCAGCGTGTGGCTGAATCTGATCGATGCAGGCAAAGTGATGAGGATGTACGGTAGGTCGTTTCGTTCAGCATCCGTCTCATTTATTTACAAACACGTCACGGATCTCTCGTCCTTGTCTCTAAGAGGATGGCGTCAGACCCAAGTGATGGACTGTGCTGTTCCTGTCCCGGAGGTCGATACCAAAAACCAGGTCAGACGGGGGTGGTACCTCACCGGGCAGCGATAAGACCCGCAGGATGTTTGATAAGAGATGTCTATAAAGCAGAGACACAGAGCTCTGCACTACAGTCCAGACAGAGGGTAGGACCCAAACCAACTGGTAAGACTCAACTTCTTATTTCATCCAAGGGATATTGTTTGTTTTACCTACAGATGAAATACTCTGAGCCAGCTAGAGAAGCAGTATCTTTAAATTACTTGTGTTTTTAATTTATCACAAATTACTGTTTCATCAAAATTTAGTTGATACCGTCTGAAGGAAGACGGTGTGAAGTGAAAGGTGAACTATTTCATTCTGATTCGGTATAGGGATCTGACAGAGATTAATACATTTATAAATCCTCTAAAAGCAGGAATACTTCCATCACTCAATTAATCTAATGTAGTACATCCAGAGACATCGATTATATTTTGCCCGGATTTGATCTATTGTTGCAGACAAATGTTTTGGTCTCACTGGTAAATATGTGCAAAAAGCCTGGAAATAAATTTTCAATCACAAAAGCTTAATTTTGCTGTATTTTGGAAAATGTAACTTTTTACCCCATGAATTCAGAGGCGGTCCTAGCCTCTCTGACTCCCCCCTCCACCCTGCAACAAAGTTGTTGACTGGGGGGACTTAAGAGTTGGGGGCATTAGGAGTAGAGGGAGGTGCGCACTTAAGTCGCCCCCCCATAAGATGCCACTCTGGGCGGTTGCCCATACCTTTAAAAATTAAATGTAACCAAATATTTATAGCTTAAACGTTACTTCTAAATTGATTTGATTTCTTGCAACTTACTATTAGTAATTCAGGAGTTCCTTTTTCCTGGGAAAAATCTGAATATAATGTGACACAGTGAACTATTTCTTTCAATTATTTGCCATTACGCTGAGTCAGGATCTTGTGGAGGAATGTTGTGCTGTAGTTCCTAAAAACCAATCAAAATCCTGGAAATCCCCTCAGCCGAGGCGTGCTAAAATTAACAGCAAACAAGGTGCACTTACTCAACACGACAATTTATTACTGATACATGTAAACAACACAAAACTAATTCAGAGAGGAACTGATCAAACGACACCCCACCACTACTGCATTAACCCAAAGCTGCCCTGGATAAATGTTGCCAGGACCTTTATTTCTGTTTTTCCACCACATGTTAAGCATACTAAGTGCTGTCTTACTAATAAGAGGGCTGCCAATCATTGCCCTATCATTGAGTGTTTTTTTTTATTTTTGAGGACTGATGGATTTTATTTCCCATGCTAAATAAATGTGCTCATACCAGAGGCAATAAATAGAAAGTCGTGTTTATTTCAAGGCTTGTTAGACTATCTTTGTTGTCCATGTCTGTGTTTATTTGTAACTTTTATCACCAGTTGCTGACCTACATGTTAATTTTAACTCATGGTCAAATATCTTGGCCTTACCCTGTTTCTTTTTAACAAGCGCGTTTGTTTTTCTGTTTCCTCCACAGTTCGTCTTTGACACAGATTCATCTTCATCCTAATGGGTCTCATCCTGTCCGCCTGGCTGAACGGCCCAGCAGCTGACGGCGTCCCCTCTTCCTCGTCAGCTTTCCCTCCGCTGGGCGTCCCAACCTCGTCCAGAGTCTCCCTCATCCTGAGCTCCTCTGCAGTGTCTCCAGGAGACAGACGCTCACGCTGGAGCTCGCAGCACCACTCTCCTCATTTCCAGCTCTCTCAGTGCAAGCAGGAAGTGACACGCGCACCTGCCGAGCTCAGCAGCGATGGGGTCAGGGCCGAGGTGGGGGTGGAGAGTGGGCTCCATGTGTGGGAGGTAACTTGGAACCCTGAGCACAGAGGAAGTCATGCAGTCATAGGAATTTCGAGGCAGGACTTTCCTCTGCAAGACTCGGGTTATAAAGTTCTGGTGGGTGGAGATTCGCTGTCATGGGGATGGGAACTACAAACCAATCAGCTCTGGCATGGTGGAGAAATTCTGGCGTGCTTTCCGTGTGAAAGGAGGGGGTCTCTTAGACTGAAATCCTCAAACTCACTGCACAGCAAAGAGAAAGACGGACCTCTCCTTATTCCTGAACGCGTCCAGCTGGTCCTGGATGCTGATGCGGGGACTCTGGGGTTTGCTGTCCATGGCACCTTCCTGGGTGTTGCATTCAGGGACCTTCCTCCTGGAGTGGAACTGTTCCCAGCAGTAAGCAGCGTGAGAGGAGGAGCACGGATTGAATTGCGCTATCTGAATGGAACTACACGTAAGGGTCCAACACATGAATTGTCTTGATAAACCAAGTTTAGATACTGACATATTTGTTTCTACTGCATTTGCAGGTGATCCTCCCGCCCTGAAGGCTCTGTGTGGACTATCAATTCTGCAGAATTTAGGGCAACAAAGGCAGAACCAAGTGGACAAACTGCCTCTACCACCTTTACTCCAACACTACCTGCTTTCCTCTTTCTAATTCCCTTGCACATTTCCATGCAACATTTTCTTTTAAATACATTTGTTTGTATTGCCTATGTTATTTATTGATAGTTTTAGTATTGAGAAACCCACTTTGGATAATGGTATTAAAAACCTTCACACCAGCCTGATAAGGACTCCTTCAACTATAAACACATGTACGGTAAATAGTCTGAATGTTTGTTTTAATAAACCAGACTGGCGGATACATAAATCTTTTCCGGGTATCAGATCTTTCTTTTTTCCTGGAAATGTCACACTAAGCTTAACAACAGTCATGCTGAAAACGATATTCCTAAATTGTTGAAATTGATTTTAATAGTTTAAAAACTGAAACAAATGTGATCTCAGGTCGTGATCCAGAAAATGCAACTTTTATGAGTTGTAAGAAACATCCAATGTTGAGTGAAAGTGTATCTTGTTGTTTATTTTACAGCATATTTTTTGGTCATGTTATTGAAATGATTAAAACTGAAAAGTTCTAGTTTTCTTAATGTATTATCCTTCCTTAAATGTCATCGTATTCATAGTTTTAAATTCAGTTAAGCAGAAAATTACCCACATCTGGCAGATTTAAATTTCATATTGTTTTCTTTCCACCAACAAGTGCTTTTATGAGGTGAAGTTAGACAGATATATCTCACAAGGCAATAAAATAATGCATAGGGGGTATCAGCTTTGAAAAAACAAAACAATGTTTACATATTAATTTAAAAAAATAAATCATGTCAAAAATTATTTACACTGATTTCCATAATCAATGGAAAAATCTTCATTGGCATTACAGGTAATTAACCCTTCTTGTTACTGCTGGCCACCTCATCCTCTTCCCACAGGTTCAAATTCCAGTTCAAGCCTGAACTTTGACTGGGCCACTCCAAAATGTGGGCCAGTCAAAAATTTCATTTTGAACTTATCTACCAATTTCTGCCATCCATACATGCATGTCTATTGATGCCGACATGTTATTTCTGTGTCACTGTTTATTTTGGGTAATACTTGATGGTGCAATTATTACTCCACCAGTATTTGATGAACTGTGTATGAACCACTGTTGTTATACTAAATGATTTGAACAGATTTCACTCAGTCGTAGTCTGGATATTTTCTATGTGTAAAACAAATTGTGCAAAGACAATAAAAGCTTTAAAATTGGAGAACAGAGAGTGAAATTCACCTTCTATGTCTACCTGTCCTTTTTAGACCATTTTAGAGCGCGCATTGATGCTGAAACGTTCACCAAAACAGCATGGGCTGACTAAAACCGTAATGAATATAAATAACAGTCTCGAAATACTATATGTTTATGTGATTCTTTTGTAAATTTATTTAAAAACAGAACTGCTGCCAGAGGTATTGAATATTTTTAGACGGGGATGGGGAGAGCGTTGTTGCCACAGCAACAAAATGAGGAAAAGGCTCGCGAGAGAAAAGGCGCACTGAATATTTCAATTTTGACCACAAATAAAAACTTTCTTCGTAATAATATAAGAACTAGTTTAAGAGGCGTATGGGAAAGTTTAAGGTTATTTCTATTCACGAGATAGGACTCAAGTAGGTACGGAAATAAACACGGTTTGATTTGGTGAGGAAAGAAAAACATTTATGACCTAGCTAAGACGAGTTAGCTTACTCTGCTAACTTGCTAACTACAGTCGTCAACGTCTGCCTCTCGTTCATAGATTGTGGTTGGGTAAAGGGTATTTATACATAATCCTTTTTTTACTTTATATTTTCATAGAGTGAAGTTATATATATATTAGAATAACAATTTCAGTCACTTTAAATGTTTTACAAATCTCAAACGGTGCTGAAACAATTTTGACTCCACAGCAATTCGGTTCAGGTTTGGTAATTTTAGGTACTTTACGGTTCAGAATTACAGCTGATCAAATTTAGTTCAGACTTTTTATAAGACCTCCCCATATGAATAATAATGTAGGGATATAATTACTATTTCTAACGTATTCAAATGACCTACTATTAAAACATATTAGAAGATTTTTTTTTAAATTGTGTAAATAATTAAAAATAATTCTGTAGCTACAAGGCATCAATCAATTAAGTAATTACAACACAAAGTGGGGGGGCAATTATCAAAATAATGTCTGGATACACAATTTAAGTTGAGTATTAATTGGGTTTATTCATCTTTATTATTTTAGTTCAACATTTCTTGCTGTTGTCTTGTCACAGGTATTCTCTAACCCTTTCTACACGAGATAGAAAGTGATTTGTCTTTTCTCTTCAACTCAAAACTTGGCCATCCTGAACACGCCGCAAGAAAACCTAGCGGAACATCAGAAACATCTCAGTAATTTGCTTTTCATCTTAACCTCCCTTACTTAGATTTTATGTAAATGACCAACAAAAAGTAATCCACAATTGTGGTAGTTGTACTCATAGTGCTTAAAAGGACCATTTAGAGTCATCCAGTATCAGGTTAATTCAGCTCTTTCTTAACAGACTAATGGCAGCTGCCCTTGAGGATCGAAGAGGAGCCATAGGTTTCAGGGACCCTGGCAGCAATCTAGATGAAGAGGAGGAAGATGACACAACAGCAGTAAGATGGACCTATTTACTGATAGAGGGATTGACTCTAAAAGCATCAGAATAAACTCTGTGATATTTACATTTTTATTTCTAGGTTTTATTGAGTGTTTTAGTGCAGCGGGGACAGTTGGGCCTTTGTTTCTACGATAGTGGAGACTCGTCTTTACATTACATGGTGGATTCTCCTGATAGCTATGAGCTTCACTTGTTGTCCAGAGGTAAAGAACAAACCTTTCACCCTTACAAATTAGGTTACAGATTCATCTTTTAAGCTGCGTTTTACTTTTCGTCTCCTATTAAACTCCAACACATCTCTCTTTTCTGTTGTTAAGTCATTCAGGAGGTCAGGCCCCATGTAATCCTAACCAGTGCAAAGCAGGAACGCTGCTTGACCCAATATTTGCAGCAACTTGGTGAGCTCTGAAAAAACAGCACTAATATCAGATAACAAGTGAAAAACAAAAATGTTAAGTATTTTTGTTTGAATGTAATGTTGTTTCTGTGTCAAGGGAACTTATTGAGATTAGAGATGTTTGACACCATAGCTGGTAAATGTGATAAGTGGAAAACTGATTGTGCCCTTTTTGTCCAGCTTTTCTAGTTAGGAAAGCTGCAGGTCTTAGTGAAACGAGTCAGTAAATCAGGATTGTTCTAAACTCATGCTTTGGATTTCAGGTTCTGACCCACACTATAAACCCGAGGTGGTTACTTATCCATATGTTGACTTTGGTAAAAACATACACAATTGCAAACTCCATACCTCCTCTTAAGTTTTCAGGCTAAAGATTTGTAAGAGAAAAACAATATTTTCCAAAAACAAACACAAAATTGCTCATCATGTTTAAATGTTGCAGGTCTGGAGGTCGGTAAGCAGAGGCTTCTTTCCGCCCATCTGCCTTTCCTCCCAGCTTGCATTTCAGAGAGGGACAAAATGTCTTATCTTTCCTCCTGCATCACCTTTGACTCACCATTGATGGTGAGCCAGATCTCTATGTTACACTGTCCTTATAGCCCAGTTATGAATCAGTCGTGTTCTAGCATTTGAAAGGGTCTGTTCTCCTGTTGGAAAGCTTAGGGCAGTGGGAGCTCTGCTGAAATGTCTGGACAGGAGGAGAGTGGGAGTAGAACTGGAAGACAGCACTGTTGGAGTCCCAATCCTGCAGTTTCATGCCTACACACTGTGAGACACACAAACATGCAGTTAGACAAACTCACAGGCACCTTAAGGTGTCTGTTTATATTCCAGAATGAGGCCCTCTAAAGGGTTTCTTGGAACTTCAAGTCAGCTGCCCCTTGGTCAAAATGTTTCTCCATTTTATCCCAATTTACTTCCATTTTGTTTCTGTAAACAAATCATCACGTGCCAGTATGCTTAACCCATGTGCATCAGTTAATTTCTCCTGATATTTTAACATTTTGACAAATTATGGAAATAAATTATATAAAATATTTGTAAATCTCAGTCATAATTCAATGATATTACATTTTATATTACACCCTGTTTTCATTCATTGTGGTCCTAATCCCTTTTGTGTTGCTTGTCTCTTATTCTGAGAGATATCTGAGTGAATGTAGCATTTGATTAAGCCAAAAAAAGAAAAATTTCTGATACTTTTTATTAAAGACATATATTTCCAAGACTAGTGATTTAAATGTTTTAATAAAAGAAGGTCAAAATTTTAGTCTGTTTTTTTTGTTTTTTGTTTCTCATTATAGTAAAGAAGTGGTTTACATCGACCAGGACACCTACAGGCAAGTATTCAAAATATACCGATGAAATTAATCTGAGCTTTAGAAACAATCTTTTATTCAATCCTGGCCTTTAGTGTTCTGTAGTCGCCATGTTTATCTGACAGAAGCACACCTGATCGAAGTTAGTGAACAATTAGTTTCTGACATGGCAGTGACAAATTATTCATCATTTAAATCAGGTTATGTAAACAGAGAGAGATGCAGCATGGACTGGTAAACCTGCAGAACTTTACAATAAAAACAGCCATTTTTAAAATAAAGCCATTTAAATGTTTCTCCGTTTTGTGAGGTTTATTTGATTGTTTCTGGTTTTTCTTTTTTTTTCTTTTCACTACAAGTTCAGTTAAATAAAGTAAAATAAATCCATTCTACTTTAATGAGTAAAAAGGTAAATCAGCTCCACTATGCTTAGCTTTGTATGTGACAGAGTGTTTTTTTCTGTTCTAGTGTACTTCAGATCTTTAAATCAGATCTGCACCCATCAGTCTACAAACTGCAGTCAGGTGAAAAAGAAGGACTAAGTCTCTATGGTAAGCGCCTCAGATGGTAGAACTTTTCTGATGTCAATTCCTCTTATTTAAAACAGTTAAATAAGAAGAATTAATTATATGAATTAATTCTTGTTTGTGTTCACTACAGGAATATTGAACCGATGTAGGAGCAAATTTGGATCCAAATTGCTACGGTGAGAAATTATAAGTTCAGTGATACAAAATAAAACAAATTCAGGGATCATGATTATCTTCAAAATTATGAACAAGTAAACATTTTGTTTGGCATATTTCAGTGTAAAGAAATCCTATTTTTCTTGCTTTTGTCTGACAGTCAGTGGTTTCTTCGACCTACACGAGACCTTGCAGTGCTGTACAGAAGACAGGAAGTGATCCGTTTCTTTACTTCGCCTCGAAACTCGGACGTCCTGAACACCTTGCAGGCCTCGTTACGGAACATCAGAAACATACCAGTAACTAACTTTGGATCTGTCCACTTTAAACTCCTCTTGGTATCCATACGGTATTCATACCAACTGAACTTTAACAAACACTTGTGGATGTTACATGAAAAAATGGTTGAAGAGTTATGTATAATTTTGTAAAGCATTGTATATAATAAGATAAGAAAAGAAAGTTTTCATGGCTATCTGTACATGTTAGGGTGTCCTGCGGCGCATGACTCTCTCCAGCACCAAAGTCAGTGACTGGCAGACTCTCTACAAGGTTGGAACCATTCTATTCTGTAGCTTTGTTATGTGTCTTTATTGTTCGACTCGGCTTCTAAAACACATTGATATGTTTCTGTCTGGATGTCAGACGGTGTACAGCGCAGTGTGCATCAGGGACTCAATGCGGCACCTTCCTCAATCTATTCAGCTGTTTCGGGAGATCAGTGAGAAACTCTCTGAGGATCTCCACTACATCGCCGCTCTCATAAACAAAGTTGTGAGTTTTTCCTCTTAAATTGCTTCCGTTCTCCGTTGTTACTCATAAAACTTTATACTTTCATTGAGACTGTATGGATTTTGTTATTGCAAGATGGACAGAGTTGATGTTAATGAGTGTAGTAATATTTTTCTAGGTGGATTTTGATGCCAGCTTAGAAGAGAACCGCTTCACTGTCAAACCCAACGTTGATCCTGCCATTGATGAGAGTATGTGCACAGATTCACCCGTTCAGTTCTGATGTGCTGGATCTTCATGTGTTTCTGTCATGGCTCTACTTTTTTCAGAGAAAAGGAGGATGATGGGGCTGTCTGACTTCCTGACTGACGTTGCCAGAAGAGAACTTGAACATCTGGACTCTCGAATCTCCTCCTGCTGTGTCATTTACCTCCCCCTGGTCAGATACTTCCACATATTTAGATTTTTCTTGTCACCTCAGCCAGCTATAATTCATATTATTCTAATTATGAAAACTGATAATGCAACAAGGTAAAATTCTCCTTCCAGATTGGATTTCTGCTCTCTGTGCCTCGACTGCCCAGCATGGTGGAAAAAGAGGATTTTGAAATGGAGGGACTTGAGTTCATGGTGTGTCTGTGTGGTCTCAAAGGGGTGACCAAAGGTCTGATCAGGTTTCTACATTAACTCACTTGTCGACATTGTCTTTTACGCGTCTGCATGCTTCTATGAGCCAGTTCCTCTCAGACGACCGGCTGCACTACCGTAGTCAAAGAACCAGAGAGCTGGACAGCCTCCTGGGAGACTTGCACTGTGACATTAGAGGTCTTTTAATTTCCCTCACCAAACAATTTTCTGGTTTCTGTTCAGCTAAGAGTAAATCTCTTGCTTCTCAGACATGGAGACGGCAGTGATGACGCAGTTGCAGAGTGCCGTCCTGGAAAGGAGCAGTTCTCTGTATCAGGTTGGTGGGCGTCATTCAGAACAGCAGGTTCCAGGGTTTTCAAAACGACTCCCACTGTGATAAAACTGTTGTTGGCATCAGTGTAAAGCTTTTAATGCATGTGGGTGGACTTTGTTGTGATTAATGCTTTCATCTAATTAAATTGTTCACTTTATAACAGAAACAGACCTGGAGACCTTTTAGAAGTTGTAATATGTGTTTCTCAATGGATAATTGCAAAAGTTATTTTTAAGGGGAAGTTTAAGGTCAGCTAAGGCATTGTTGTTAATGGATAGTCTGTGTATCAACTAATAGGCAAATGTAATAGAAGCAATGCGTTTTGTTTTATTACAGGGATTCTAGAAACATTCCTGTTAAAAATGGAACTCTCTGGAGGGGAATTTGGGAAATAAAAACACTTGCTCAGACGGATAAATATTTACAAATGTTTTGCATGCGCTATCTGCTTTCTTTCTGCCTTGGATTTAAATCACAGATTGCAGTAACTGCGTGCAAACAAGTGGAAGCAGCTGCAAGCAATTTGCACCGGCTGTATATCAGCTCACAGTTGTTCTCAGCTCAGCTACAAACACAGCAGGTGTAGAAATGATCGCTGAAAGCTCCAGATGTTGACCTGATGAGGCTTTTCTCACCTAAATTTATCGGGAAAGAATCTGGTTCAAATTGCCTCGATGTAGATGCTCTTAATGCACCACTGCAGATTTTTAAACCCAGGGGAAGAATTTATCCCCTCAATTTATTCATTCAGTAGTTAAAAGGATAGATTGCATTTAAAAATGCATCAGATTGTAAAATTGTTCCGGCTAGCTTATATAAATACATACTGCACTGATCACATTTTGCTTTCTTGACAGGAAGTACATCCTTTTATTTGCACTTATATATAATTCCAGGTCTCATCTGAGTTTATTTAAGCTTCACTTTTGATAAATAATCTGCATGTGAACTCTTTCTGTTTTGAATGTTCCACAATAATTAGGTTTGTATTGAGAATTTTACAACAAAAAAAGGATTTTAAAAACAACTTTAAACACTTATTTTACAAGATACGCAATTTTCAGAAAAACCTAATTGGAAGAGAAGAGCCATTCTAGTTACTGTGACATCCGTGCCCTGTTTTTTTTGGAAAGCTGCCAGTGCAGAAGGTCACATTTTTCTTTTTCTGTACACTCAGCTGCTAACAGCTCTAGTACATCAGACAAAGACATTTTGCTCTGGGATAGACATGAAAACAGACAGACTTTTCCCCAACTGCATGCATAGAGACGATACAGTAAAGAGGACATCTTGCTTTGCATTTAGCTTGAGAATTAGAGGGACATACAGATTTCACTTTCTACAGATTTAGTGTGCACAAATAGCTTTGTGAATTTGTCCTTCAATGTTGTCAACCATGTTATGTGCCACTATTGGAGCTTAATCTGCTTCTGCTTTCTCAGTCCATACTATGGTTGTGTGCAATGGTTGAAAAAAGTATAGTAGCTTTTTTTTTTTTTTTTTGTCTCTGCTAACGCTAAAATATTCACTCTGGGAATATAGGTCCTGGATCTCCTGGCTGAGCTGGACTGTCTGATGGCGATGAGCAGCGCCTCTCAGGAATACAGCTACTCCTCACCCAAGCTCGCCAGACATAGAACAATAGCAATAACACAGGGAAGGTACCGACTCACTCTTGTGGTGACTAATTTGCAGGATGGACCCAGATATTCTTCCTGTGCTTCGTATTGATTTTCCAGACACCCGCTGCTGGAGCTGTGTTCTCCGGTGTTTGTGGCCAACTCCTACCAGAGCTCTGAATCAGAGGGCAGGATCAAGGTCATCACTGGTCCAAACTCGTCTGGCAAGAGCATCTTCCTCAAACAGGTAGAAGCATCTGATCCTGGCCACAAAAAACAAGTATCAAGATATCAGTATGGTGCAATTAAAACTGTTATTAATTATTTTATGTTGGTCTGCTCCTTTCTCAATTCTTTGTTTTTATATGTGGCTGAATACATGACTTAGTATGCTCTCTGATATATTAAATCTGGAAAATTTTAGGAATAATTTAATCTTATTTTTTGTTTAACTTACCAATTTAGATATTTTATATACTATATTACTAAATGAAACTTCTACATACGAGACTGTTTTACTTGAAGTCCCAAAGTTAGAATAATTTCAGATAATTTCCATCTCTGCTGATGTAAGATTTTTCACTTGATTTAGTTATTGATAAAATACATAAGTCAATGTAAATCTAAACTAAGGCACTTATAATTTGCATGGTAAAATGTAGTCACTGGCCAACGTTTGGGTTAAATAGTGTTGTAAAAAAGTGTTTGACTCCCTTCGGATTTTGTTTTCTTGTCAGACCTGATGTTATCAAATAAATGAAATACAAATAAAAGTTTTCAAATGATTTCATTTATTAAGGAGGAGGATCCAAGCCAACCCGGGCCTATGTGAATAAAATTATTGCCCTCTAACCAAATTAGCAGCAACAACTATTTCATTTTCATCTTCTACTCTAGTTTTCAGAGTCTGAGACTTTTCATGGAAACCCTGATGTGACATTTTCAGCATGCTTGTCTATATGTGGCCTTGCAGTCACTGCTCCCTGCTGTTTCACATTTCCAGGTGGGGCTGATTGTGTTCATGGCTCTGATTGGCTCAGACGTACCGGCTAAAGAGGCAGAGGTAGGTCTGGTGGACGGGATCTTCACTCGCATGCAGAGCAGAGAGTCCGTGTCTGTGGGCCTCAGCACCTTTATGATAGATCTCAACCAGGTACGTCACAGACACATCGTTAACCGCCAGCATGTGCTTCTATATGTGGATTTATACATTTTAAACAGTGGTGCATTTCCTCCCAATCTTCACCTGTTACATGTTTTTAATAAACCCAGGTTGTTCTTTCTCCAGCTGGAGCACACACAAAGAGCAAAGAGAAACAGCAGTTTTCCTTTAATGCGTCGCTCTTTTTCTCCAGATGGCCCTGGCTCTTAACAGCAGCACTGGCAGCTCATTGGTGCTCATCGATGAGTTTGGAAAGGGCACCAACACAGTAAGAAGAAAATTGTCGCAGCACTCTGTGCAAGAAATCCAACGACCTCAACATAAAGCAGAACCAGACTCAATGAGAACAGCAGCAAATAAATATCTCTGTGATTGGTGTTTAAATCCAGGCAATTTCCTCTCTGACAAAAACCCACGAACAAAATAACTGTAGAAGAAATAAAGCATTGACTGTTTAATAATTTATCTTAGGGCAGGAGGACAAATGATTTATTTCATATTACTGATTGTGCTGACCATATTGATTGTGATTAGCACAGATTTTTCCCGCTCTCTCTCCATTATCACAATATCTACACCACTTTCTCTGAGCTTAAGCATTTTGTTGACTGAAGTTTATTTCAATTTAGCGCATCAATCCAGCTGCTCAAATGCAGAGTTTACATGTAAAGAGTTCATTTATGCCCCTTGAAATATATAACAATCTACCAGACGCTCATCAAAGTTGTACTTAATTATTGCGAATATGCAGACTGAGATTATTTGATATATTGTGCGACCTTACTTGATTGTCTGGAAATGAACTCTGGCACTGATAATTTAAGAAGCAAAAGAGTAACAAAGAGTTTGATAAGCAGTTTTGGTCATAATTAAAACATAATTAGTGTGTGAAAGCGTAACACTTTCCAGACATTATTGCGTTGCTTAAAAGACTAAATAAGATCTTTTTTTTTAACATTGTTCTTTAATTTGCCACCTGTAACTGTGCTGAGCCATTCAAAGCTTTAAAAGTTTCATCTTCTAGAACATTGGTCTAGATAAAAGGTTTTAATCTGAACCTTTTGTTGTTGAATTGACTCTTGTTTAGATGCCACCAAGCAAACAATATTTTTCCCCCTTTGTATGAATATTACAAACTCCATTTAAAGAATCAGAGTTATAGAAATTGAAGTAGAGCTGATCTAAGTTAGTACAGGTATACAGATATAAGACAAACCCTGCACAGAATTTTTTATGCTGAAGCCAACTTCAGTAATCTTATTATTATCATGCATAAATATGATAATAAAAACTAATAAGGTAAATGTTTTGTTGTTGTGGAAATGCAAAAATAACAGAATTCTTAGTCAGTACATTAGTGTACAGTTAAACTATTACTCACACCTCTGATAGATTATATTGAAAGACATTAAGGATGTTGCATGTTTTTTCTGTTGCATATGTCACGTCACAGTGCCACATATGAACAAATGATTCCTGATAAATAAGAAGTTGTATTATTTGCTTCCTGTTGCTCCAGAGCAATTCAATGTTTGTAAATCCAGCCTGCAGGGGGCATCAGTTTTCTGTACAATGTTAAATCTTTCCCAAGATTTAACATTGTATTTGTATTTTACTTGATAGACATAAAACTCTGCTGCTGCTTTATTTCTATTAGGAGATACATGCCGGTGTTTGTTGACATGATCAGAGAATCAAATAGGATAGCATGAAAGCAAATGTTTCCATTGTTAAATCTGTTCAGCATAAAGCTTAACAGGAAACACTGTATGTGGAGGGATTGTCTGTTTTTAGTATTTAGTTACCAGTACAGAGTTGCAGACTGTTGCTTAAACTAAAAGAAAAAAAGGAAAGATATGTTGTTTCTCCAGGCTTATTGGCAGGAACGTCTTGTTAATTGATTTTCTACAGCAGATCAATAAACATTCTGTTTGCAGTTTATGTGAAGTGCTTTGATTGAATAACAAGAGAGCTGTTTGGCCAATAACTTCACAGTAGCATTAATGTTCTCCTTCAGGTCGATGGGCTGTCTTTACTCGCTGCATCTGTCTCTTTTTGGCTGAAAAAGCCTCCGGTGGATGTTCCTCACGTCCTGTTGGCTACAAACTTCCACAGTCTGATGCAGTTAGGGCTGCTACCAACCACTGGCATGCTGTCTTTTCTGGTAGGGAGAAAAAACAACCAACCAAGCATAAACAAATGTGTCTGCTGCAGCATTTCATTGTCATTTTAAGATGTTAAGGAAACATCTGACCGAATGGTTGAATAACAAAACTTCAAACTAGTTTCTGCTTTTGTGCTTTAGACTTTAGAAACTGCCGTAGACAGAGATGAGTTGGTGTTTTTGTACCAGCTGAAGGAAGGGATTTGCCAATCCAGTTACGCTGCCAACATTGCTGCACTGGCAGGCCTGCCAACATGCCTTGTACACAGAGCCATGGAGGTCAGGAAATGCAAACACTACACACTCCCTCACACAGGGGTATGCTCACAGACGGACTGTGTTTTCTGTCTAAGGCGTCTGAACATTACCGAACAGGAAAACCCATCAAACGCATCGACAACGCATCATCAGACGAGCAGGCCAAGAGGTTTGTTGAACTTTATTTCATGTAAAATGAGTTAAGAAACTTTATCTGAGACAAAAAAAAAAAAAAAGTGAATATATGTGGCCAACAGATGCCAATCTGTGGTACAGACGTTTTTGAGTCTTGACCTGGAGGACAAAGATGTGGATCTGCAGAGGTTCATGAAAGATGAGCTTCTGCCCTCTGCTGGAGAGCTCCAGAACCGCAGCTAGACTCTGGAAGAGCTGCAAACACTTTTCTGCGTTTCTCTGCTCCGTGTTCAGTGAGAAAATGTTTGGGGTTTGCTTTTCTTGGGAAAATCAGAGATATTCACCTCCAAACAAGGTGTAAAAAAACAGTTCAAGCACATTGTTTATTTTGTGAAGGAATAGCTGTATGCACGTACATGGTTTGTGTTACATATATCTAGTGTTTTCTTGTTGATACTCAATACCAATATTTTGCAAATCTGGTAGTGTTTTTGCTTGAAGCAACATAAATTGTGTTTTTTCAACAACACAACTGAATAAAAGTATTTTTTTTTTTTTTATCCAACCAAGGCTTTAGTGATGTGACTGATGGTTAAACCAGCCAAAGTGATACAAAAAACTGTGCATATGGGTAATTCTTGTGCAGAGTTGCAGAAAGGGGTGTCACAGCAGGATTTGGTCATAACAAAGATTGTATTATTTAAAAAAAGCTCCACCGTCGTCTTCACGTTACACTCCTCGGCCTTCGCACAGCCCAGCGTCTTTATATCCAGCGAATCAGCTGAGGAGACGAGGTAAAGTGCAGTCAGAGTTATCCATATATGATTCAAAATTTATGAGTTTAACTTTTACATGTTTCTTTGAGCCTTTAGATGGACAGATGCACACCTGCCTTCCCTCGGCCCGTGTAGCAGAGCTCCCCGCGGCTGCAGTTGGTTTCTGTTGTGTAGCAGGCGTCCCAGAAGCCCAGATCGCAGCGGAAACACTCCAGGTACGATTCCTCTGGTTCCAGTCCCTCCAACGCCATCAGCTGCTCCTCTTCCTCACCTGAGCACAATGAGTCTCAGTGATGATCCCGTAGTAGAGATATGTTGTTGAAAATATGTATTTTCTTTAGCTGAAAAATGTGAATGTGACTTTATACTGAAGGTTCGACACAGTTCAACCCTCTGTTCAGGGTGGAAAAATGACTTTCCAGACTTTTGTTATCATGAAGTATGTCTTTTCTTTTTTCTTTTTTTTTTTTAACATTGAATCATACTTAGATGATTGTTTGTGTCTTTAATTTGTCAGTACTCTGACTCAGTAACAGGATGCACTCTGAAACATTTAAAAACTGCCATTTCTCTCCACTTTTTGAACTATAGAAAACTTCAAATTCAGCTTGAACTGGAGCTGGAGATGCGTTTGGTTAAAATGCCAAACACTGAAAGCATTTATTGTGCTTACTAGGCTAGCTTATGTTAGTCCAGATGCTGGTAAAAAGCAGTAAAATCACCCTATACTACGCTCCTAAAATACAAACTCTTTTCAGCTTTGTTGTCTCATTATAAGTGGAACTTACCTGATGACTAAACATTTCAAGGTGGGTATTTTGTACTGACAGGTCCCAGATCTTAGAAAAATGGTAGAAAAAAAAATCCCCCTAGGAAATCTGAGAAGGGAAAAGGTTTGAATTTTAGGATGGAAACGTATGTAGGAACCCTAAATGAAGGTTTTAGTAGAAAGGCATCAAGCATGGTTGTCAACTTACTGAAGTGGTTCTGGATGTGTTGCAGGGTTGTAAGAGGACACAAAACCAAACTGGTTCATATTGCAACACATTTTGTTTAGCACTTCAACATCTCAGAAATGTTTTGTTTATTCTGCAGCAGTCTGGAACGGGGGAACGTGTTTCTATAAGTGGATACCTTGCCTTAGTTGGTCAGCTAGTTAGTCACTTAGTTTTTTTTTATCTAGCAAGAAGGAAATGGAATAAGTAGATGGCATGAACGGAAAGTTTGTCTGTAAAATAAAATGAGCAAGTCCTACCTCACTTATTCCTCCTCAAGTTACTACACTGAGTGTTTTATTTTATTTAATAAAACCACTTAATTGTCTTTGTTTACTACCTCTACTAATTTGTCAGTGGACAGCACATTAGTGCACAGGTAGTTTTAGATTTAGTTAATCTCTTCCTGAGGGCCTTCAGATGTGTGAGCCGTGTCGTATTTCAGAGACTCGCAATCCTTATCTGCTCTGATCCCGTTAGTGTTAGTCAGTTAACCCAAGAGACTAAATACGAATGAAGATGCGTTCAGTCGGAGGGAAGGACACATTTTGCTTTTTCATGGGCTTGATCTAACTTTGTTGTTGTTGCGTTTTTATTTCTCTGATTCTGCAAAAGCAACAGAGCAACAGTAAATCCAATAAATTGTTTAGCTGTGGTTTGGATGAACTGTTTGGAAAATCTGTTTGTAGATTTTTTTTTTATTTTATATTCTGTCTTTAATTTTTGTATGAAAGAGATTTTGCAAAATGATGCCCAAATTAACCACAAACACTTTTGTAGATGAGTTTCTGTTTTATTTTATTTTTTTCATTAGAGAGGATTTGAAGAAAAGCTTTAATGATGAGCCAGGGATTTATTTAATATTGAAAAGCAACATTTCCAAACTGAAGATGATCATTAGCAGATTTTGCTCCCCGGATAATGAAGGTAATGAGTTTTGATGGTGGAGCAATTATTGCAGAAAGCAGGGAATGAAAATTACTTATCTGTTGGATGTTTTGCTTTTTCTGATGTTTTATTGATCATAATTTTAATTTTCAGTGTAATCAGAAGCAAACACAAATGCAGGTTAGTCTGCAGACTTAATGTAAGTTGTTCATTGAATATTCTTTTCACATGTAGCCTTCAGAAAGGCGCTTTTAACTTCGACATCCAGTTGTTGGACTGTTATGTAATCCCTACAGTCATTTGTAAAGGCTTCCAACAGAACAAGCTGCTGGATTTAACACTTCTTAGACAACTAGGTCCTGCCTGGCTGCTGAAAACGCCCCCATGCAACAATGCCCAGGTCCTTCCGAGGGCAGCAGAAACACCTCCAGACTTTGGGAAGAAGCCGGCTTACCTTGAGCAGGTGTGAGCATCATGATGACAAAAACACAGAATAGTAGTCCTTTCATTCTGAGCAGGTATCTCCCTTTGACTGCACCATGAATGCTCGTCACGTAAGTGGGAGCTGGGTAGAAATTGGATTAGCTAAGCAACGCACCTTTAGAACCAATCACAGCTGCTGAAGGGCTGTGGGTCATTGAAGTTTTGACAGCAGCTGCAGAGATAAAGAAATAAAATTCACATGGAAAGTTGTATAGAATGTTTCTTTTAATATGATAAAACACTATTTGGTTTATTGGCAGTTTTGAACACGGATTAAATGTCAGTGTTACACCTTTAAAGCGCTGACATATTGTTTCAGTCAGAAAGTAAATGCCTTCTCAGTGACACACAGCTCTCCTCGTTAGCGGCGTTAACTTTCCATGACTTCTTAGCTGGTTCCGCTGGTCTGGGATCTGATGTGATCTCTATTTAAGTAATAAACAGAATTTTTTCCAGCTGGTTAAGTCTAGGTGAAAAAATGTTGATTGAAGCTTCTCTCTTATAGGGGACAGAGAAATAGCTTGCATACTGAGTCAGCGCAGGGCTAAGCAGCTTACCGCTTCCTGTCCGTCTGCTCAGATATGTATCAATGCACTCACATGAGCACAATACTCTCTGAGAGTAAAGGATTTGATTCAGTTGTACCGTCAATGCAGCATAAAACCTGCACTGCTGACTTATGTAACGCTGCTGCACAGACACAAACACAGATCTACGTTGGAGAAGATTTCTCCATTTGTGTAGTGGCAGTCATTTCTGCATGCTTTTAGATATGCGCTGACATTATTCCCTCTGGTCGGTTTACTGTCACACTCAGTTTTATAAATAAATTATCAGTGACTGCAGCCTCACAGCACAGCCTCGTTCTCACTGAATTCAAATGCATTAGATCATCTCACACTGAGCAGGACTCCCCTTAAGTGTGAGAGGGAAGAGTGGGCAGATTTCTTTTTGCGGGAGATGTTGACGGCTCAAATCAAGATCCATTTTTCACCCGCTGCAACTGAAATATACATCCTGTGTCCTAAAACAGCATTGAGCTCCTGCCAAGGAAACTGCGGCTGACATGGATGGGCGCAGATTACTGTAAACTCCAGTCTCACTCGTCATCTAGTGAGATGGTCGGGCTCAGCATGAGCCTGACCTGCAAGGAAATACTTAGCAGTCCTTAACTACCTATAAAAATGTTCAAACTGATCTCCTGTGTAATTAGAGACTAGAGAAAAAAGCTGGTGATAATTAAAGTAAAATCTAACCCACTTTCCTCTCCGTCTGTGCTAATGGGCTTATTTTGGCTTAAAGGGATAGTCAGAATTGGTAAACTGGGTTTCTGTCTAAATAAGTCGTTAATACCTTACCTGCAACACATAGCTCTCTATGTCCTCACTTTGCATAAATCCTGATTAGTGGGTTCTGGATGCTGAAGCTAAAAGTGACCAAGACCAAAGTAAACGTTCACCAAAAGAATTCACATTTCTAAAACCTCATACCTGTTGATTGTTTTTGTTTTTTTCCATTCTTTGTTCAAACTTTGAGACACTTCTGACAGGCAGGTTCATGTTTGTTAATTTATTTATTTTTTAAAGTTAGCTGGGATTAATTAGTAGTTAAATTGACAATTAGTTTAGTATCTGTAAACGTTTAACATCCAATTCAGGTATGAAACCAAAAACAGCACTTTAACATTTGCACAGAGTTTGGGAAATTTGCCCCATATACAGTATGGAAAATATTTAATTCAGCGTCGATTTACTTGCAAAGCATGGAGAAATCTGTAATTATCACGGTAGGTTCACCTCAACTGTGAGAGACAGAATGTAAAAGAAAATCACATTGTATGATTCTAAACAAATGAATTAGCAGCATTTTGTCACATTAAATAAGTATTTGATTCCCTTCCTACCAGAAAGAATGAACTTGTTAGTTTGTCTTTAAGAAGTAGTTTTGTCTGACTTGTATTTATTGCACCTGTTTGAACTTGTTACCAGCATAAAAAGACACCTATCCACACACTCAGACTCCAACCTCTCCACACCACAGGTAAGACCAAAAAGCTGTCCAAGAAACCAAAACTATTGATCGTCAAATCCCCTCCTTAAGGGCCGGCATCCTGCGACCTTTTGGTGTGTCTCTGCTTCATCACACCTGAGTCAAATAATTATGTCATTAGCTGGATGTTGAACCTACTGAGGAGAGGATGGATGGATGGGATTTCATCGCATGATTTTAGGACAACGACTTCGGTAGATGGGTCATAGCCGGGTCTTCTACGATGACAATGACCCAAAACACACCACCAAGGGAACTAAGGAATGATTCTTAGGAGCATTTCAGTTTCCTGATTCTGTGTAGTGTTTCCTTGAGATCTATATGAAGGATTACATACAGATTACAGCGTGTGTAAATTTTTCTATTGTATCAAATACTTATTTCATGTAGTAAAATGCTAATTATTATTATTAAATTACAAACCTCTCCGTTCTCTGTAAGTAACTTCAAAAGTCAGCTGTGTGTTAAATACTTACTTCCCCCCACTATATTCTACAAATACATTTTGCCTACAAATGTAGCACCATTGACAGGGAGATAAACAGGCTTTCCAAAAGCATAAGATTTATTAGCATTGTCACAATAAAGAAATTTTTTACCAAACACAAATTCTCTTATTGTGTGCCAAGTGTGCACAGATAGTTACTCTGAGTTGTATTTTAGGTTTGTTTTACAAGGGAGATTACTGGTAGCACACCACCTCTACACTTTATTTCAGCTGTAAATATTCAGCGTCTTCTGTAAGAAAATAAAATAAACAGTCCAATGCAATTACAACATTTTAAAGGTTGTTACTACAATTACATAAGCTTCAGTGATGTTTGAGTTTGGGTGTTTTTATGTTGGCATTGAGCGTTTGACAATAGAAAATACTGAGATTATTTACACCCGAGAAGGAGCTTGGAGGCGGAGTCCCACCAATAATCTTCCATGTGAAACACAAGTTGAAATTTAACATCTCAATGTTTGCTTGCCAGGAAAAATCTAATAGGAAAGTAATCTTTTATAAAAATCAGTCAAATATTGTTTTTTTTTCTACCGCTATGATGTTTTTGAGTTTTTTTTTTTTTTAAGATGACAGAAGTCCACTTTGGTCTTGATCTCTCTCTTAGACTATCTGGTATCTTCATTGTCGAAGCTCAACTAATTCAAAGAATTAAAGATGGGATAAGAGATAACATGAACTCCTCACAACAGAATCTTATTCTGAAACATCCCTAAAATTGTACTTGCAAATGTTTTCTTGTGCTTTATTTACTTTTTGTGCTCTTTCTCAGTTGTGCACAAGCCAAGAATTGAGATAGAGTAATGAAAATTTGAATAAAGCGTAGGAAACGAGGTGATGAAGAGATGGGAGATGAGAGGTCGCGATGGTGGGAGAGTGAGGCATCACTTACTCAAACCGACAGGAGTGATTTTTCTCAGTTACGTCAAGAATAACTCATCACAGCCTCACCAGAATTTGTGTTTTTTAAATGCTGTTACTCGTTTCTGTTCATCCACTCTCAGATTCTCTCAGATCTCTCGACGCTGCACTAAAGGAAGGGGAGAAATGCGAACAGCTGAATGTGGGAATCCAAAGAAACTGTTGAAATTTACAGTAAGAAATCCGGATCTTGCAATCGAGCACCAGCTGGTATTAATAGCATGGTTGTAGGTGTCGAGTGAGAGGAGGGTGGCTTTTGTGCTGCTCTTGTTTACACCGAAACACAACTTTCCCCAAGATAAAGAGAAGATTATTCTGCACGTGAGATAAGATAAAGACTCATTCAGGGCCTAATCTGGTTCATCCTCCTTAGTGAACCTCTTAAGAAAGGAACAGTCCACCTCTGGGGAGAGGATGAGTGTGAGAGGAAGCATTTATCACCCAGGTTGGCACCCAAATAACTTTTACAGCAGGTCCATGTTTGGTCACTCCAGAAGTGGAGTTTTATGGGCAGCTGGGCGGAGCTCTGAGACAAGATGGCGAGTTGACATCAAACAGCGCAGCTTAAAATTTTTCAAATGTGGATGAGTCAGTGAGCAATGTAGGACAAAAACACCCTTCAGAGACAGTGACTCAGTGGGCCACTCAGAGGCACTATAACATACAAACGAATCTCAAGCTCGTCTTCACTGAGCAGTGCATAGTCCGGTGGCAGTGCAAGGCGGAGCGTCAGTCCTGGGGCAGCTCTAAAGACTCTGTCCGGTCATGAAAGTCGATTTCACTCGAGTTGCTTGCATCTGAGTGAACCGGGTCAGAAGAAGCGGAGAGGCAGGGTGAGGATGGGTGAGGATTGGGTGCCTGGTGGTGCAGAACTTGGGTGAGCAGTACCAACTTCCCCTTCTCCTCTTCCTCCCCCTCCTCCTCCTCTTCCTTTTGGTCTCCCTCCTCATTAGCTGCACCTCCTGCATCAGGAGGAGGAGAATCCCTGCTGGCGAGAGGCAGAACGTGGACCGGGCTGGCCCACGCTGACTGCTCCTCATCCGAGTGCTCCCACTGCTCCTGAGTATCCTCCCAGCAGCTGCTCCCCTTCAGGTCCTCCAGGTCGTTCAGAGGGTCTCGAACAAGACCCTCTCGGTCCCGGTTCTCGTACAGCAGCGTGGCGGCGCAGATGAAGATGAAGAGCCCCACTCCCATGACCACCGGCCCGGCCAGCTTCATCCTCTCAACGTGGGTGCTCCCACGCCCGCCCACGGCCGGCCTCGGTGCGGCGGAGACGTAGCCCGCCACCGCCACGCTCATCCCCACCAGCACCACCATTGCGCCCAGCATGAGCCACACGCCCGGGGGGGAGTCCAGACGCAGCTTGGTCTGGAGGGCTTCTCCTTTCCTCAGGTGTTTGTGGCAGGCCGGGAGGCAGACGGGTGAGGAGTGGGAGGAGGCAGGGCTGCAGGGCGGACTGGCAGCCGTCATCCTCAGACTAAACACAGAATGGAATGAAAGCTTCATGAAACATTGTACCACAAAATTTGGATGCAATTCTCCAGATAAAAACACAGTGTCACTTAAAGAAAGACTAAATTATTACACTTATCCCTTGATTAAAAAGTCAACGGGGTCAAATCGACCGCTTAGCAGCATTCAACATGGCGATGGCTGGTGGGTAAAACTGTTTCTCACTGTTGATTTTAGTATTTAGAGATCTGAAACATCTCCCCAAATAAATGCAGGCGTTCAAGCAGTGCATGCCTGGGGTGTGATGAGTCTAGGACAATTTTCTTTATGTTGCTGAAGAAGCAAGAACTATCCAGTTCTGTTTGGGGGAGGACATCCAATTATCTGATGGGCGACCTCTGTGAACCTACGGAGCCCTTTTTTCTTTTTCCTTTGAATGCAGCATCTATTAGAGGTGTGTTATACTGATATCGATACAATAAATCTCACCAATACTTTTTATTCAAGCTTCATATTTCTTCAAATTTCTGATATTTACATGTTTCTGTGGGTTTTCTTTTGATTTTTTTTTTTTGTTTTTGCTCAAACTCAAAACAGAATTTGAACAATTTCTAGGTGTCTACAAAATACTTTATCACATTAATATGATGTGATAAATCACATCATATTAAAAAATAAGTAGAAGTAGAAAAATATATCAGATTTTTGTTTATATTTACTTGCATAAATGAGAACAAGAAACATGCTTTTAAGATAGTTGAGAAACTGCAATACCAAACATAAAATAACACTTTAACTAAAGTATTAATCTAATCTTAACGCTCTAGCATCAATCCGATACTGATACCAACTAGGTATCGATATTTTGGCTCTGTGAATGAGCGCCTGGCGGCTGGAGGGAGACAGTTTACTCTGCATTGCACACAACAGGAAATAGCTGTTTTAATAAGACATGTGGTGGAGTTAATGAGATGCCAACCTCTCTGCAGTTCCTCCCTGTGGAGCAACACAGCCTCCTCAGCCCGAACCCGGACTTCTCTGTTATTGGACCACTCCATCAGCGCTTGTGATTTCACTTCACGATCTCACTGCGGTCTTAAGAAGCGGCTCCGTGGAAGTCCTCTGAACTGAACTCGTAATTTAATTTGCCCCCGAGGGAGAGTGGACTCAGAGGGCAGACTGAGCCCGGTCGTACTTCAAGTTAGGAGAAGTGTTTTTACGCATGAATCTTTAGCGTTCATCTTAATCCATCTGCGCTGTTGCTCAATAAAATGACCCGTTTAATGTGTTAAGGCGGTGTGCATGCAGTCATTGGGTACTTGCCTTGTTTTGGATGTAAATCTGAAGCAGAAACCGGCTCCTCGGCATTATCAGAATACATAATCCCGAGTTTCGTTATTCCTCCCACTCCTCCACTTTTGATCCGACGCTAATCCACTCTTTCTCTCATTTCCTCCTGAGATCGGGACGTTTTTGTTTTAGGTGGAGGGTTCTTTAAACCTTCCTCTCTGCACAGTGTGAGTCAGTGCAATGCGCAACAGCGGAGCCTGAAATGTAGCTTTTATAGTAAATAAGAGAAAAAAGTGGTGCAGCGCTGCTCTGCCTCTCTGTCTACGCGCTGTCCGCCTGTGCGTCTCTGCAGCCTGCTTGCTCCTCTGTGTGTGTGTGTGTGTGTGTGTGTGTGTAGAGGAGGGGTCGTGGGAATCTGAGGCTGGTCCAGGCCAGTCCCACGGTAAGCCCACCGTGGGACTATTTATCCTCACCCATCAGCAGTCAGTCGTGTTTTCTGTAGAAGTTACAGAAAGTGCAGCCCTCCTTTTCTGCCCAGCAAAGAAAATGATGCCACTTGACTATCAGTTATCATTCATGTAGCTACATCTGAAAATACACGCAGTCCCAGATTTGAGGGAGGATTTTCTTATAAATTTAGCCACCATTCAATGCCAGGTAAAACATTAAATGCTTCTTATTATTATTAGTAGTAGTAGTCCGGAAGTTACCACAACTCTTGAATTCCCCAGGATTTGCCAACTAAAAGTTTCACTTTTTTATTAGTAATTTTTGTGACCTGGAGATTGAAATGTTCGCCTGTTGTTTTTTCCAGTCAGATTGTTGCTACGTGCCCACCCAAGAGAGACTTCATGAAATTTGCTGGGTGGAAAACTTCATAACTAATCTGAAAAGTAATCTGCACTGCTGGATAACTAGGATCAGTTTGAAACTGACTCGACTTGAAACTTGTCTTGGATTGAGTTGACCTTTTTTTGTAAAGTGACATGTCTTTAGTACTATGTAAATGAATTTAATTGAATTTATTTGGGAAAAAAAGCGAAATTTTTGTCAGTTTAAATGCAGGGCTACCATTCCTGATACCAATAATGATGCCAATACTTTTTTTATTTAAGTTTGACAAACTTTTTTTTTTTTGCATTTTGCATTGAATTATTTTGTTCAAACCTATGACAGAATTTGGACAAAATGTTATTAAAATACTTTAATAACTTACTAACATGACAAAAAACTAAACAGAAAAACAGCTAAGTGCATAAATATTATAATTTAGGAGCAAATCAAAACAAAATCATTTTTGAGGTAGAGAAGCTAAAATACAAAAGTAAAATTTCAAAAGTGAATCTGAAGCTAAAGTACCGATCCAATACTTGAGATTTTGAATCAATCCACTCTCCTTTTGCTATCAAGGAAAGTTTTCAAGTCTTGCCCAATTTTTGCATGGATTTATGTTTGGACTTTGCATTGATTTATTGCAGCTCTGGCTGAAGGTTTCTGGTCGTGGTCTCCCCGTCTTCCTCAGATGACAGCTTGAACATGAGCTCATTAGATATTTCATAATATAACCCTGCTTTACCCTTTGTCTTTAACCTGTCTGCTGGGTTTCTTGGTCTCTCTGATGATGATTATTCTCTAATAAGCCTCTGCAGTCTTCACAGGGCAGCCAGATTTATGCAGAGATCCAACACCAATGACATCCATTGAAGGTTGTGGCTTTAAACATCTTAAATGTGAAAAGGTGAAAACTGTACAGACACTTCTACAAGCAAAGAATCTCAAAGTTTGTAGCTGAAGCAGAACTGTGGAGGTTGTGTGGTTCACATGAACTGAATTTAGTTTTATTTGGTTTACCTCAAATTTGGGCCACATGTTGATCCCCCCCCCCCCTCCGTGTGTCTCGGTCTGTCATGTGTCACAGGACCAGATGTTACGCCAGCAAATTCAACACAGGGCAACTTTGTTTGTGAACTTCATGCAGAAAGGTAGTTTAATGAGTTTCATTTCGGTGCATGTGGGCCGGATCCAGCCCACACAGAACGTATTGCTGGTTTCAGGTCGATCTGTGCATGTGGGCGACACACGCAGCAGGTCTGGGTTTGAGTTCAATGTGAAGCAGAGCAGAATCACACATTTACTGAAACTTTAGGCCACGTTTGACTCTTTCATTCATGTTACAGGACTTTATATTAACTGATTTAAGTTTGAGCCTCCTTCAAAACACCAAGAAGTCTTACTTTATATTAAAGAAAATTTTATCAAATTTATGCTGTGCAACAAATGATCTTACGACTTTTGGTTAAAACACATTTATGAGTAAAAAAAAAAAAAAGTGGGGATATTCCATTTACCCAAAGTGCAGATAAACACATTACTGCCAACTCAAAAATTGTTTAAAATTAACTATACCACTTCCTTTTGAAGGACAGGAAGTTGGCTTATGCGCTACAGCACTCTCCACACTTACCAACTGTAAAGATGTGAAGAAGCCTTCAGATGAATATTTCATTTCACCCTGAAAACTTCAAAAAAAAAATAAATAAATAAATCTGAATTTTCATTTGAAAACATGTTGTAAGGGGAAAGTCCCGGGTTTATTTATTTATAAAATCATCAGTGACAGTTACTGGCACCCGCAATGATGCAGCAGAATAAGGTTTTTAATTGCAAAGTTTATCTGAATGTCTAAGAAATGTGGAGCGTGATGCGACACGTTTCTCTCCGCTCCTCTCTTCGAAATGGATTGCAGAAAGGCAGATGTGTGTTTGTCTTCATAACTTGGTTCTCTCTAGGACTGCATGATGCAGCAAGACGTGTAATTTAAATACTTCTGTTAATTGTTGTGGTATTAATTATGGTCAGCACACATCACAACTCCCCCTCCATTCCCTGCAAACTCTTGCATACTGTTGGCATGCAGAGGGAGATGCATTGCCTTTGAAACATGAGACACCACCAGTTACTGCAATCAGTGTAGGAGCAATATTGCAAAACTAATATTGCAATGACAATTAGAATTTAATTCAATATACTGTGCAGCTCTCCTGCTTAGCTAAACTTGTCCATATCTACAGTCTAGCAATAATTACATTTGTGACTAATGAGGCAAGATGAGAATCTTTGCTTATTTTCTAACGCCGAGTTTCTGAAGGACATCAATTACAAAAATAACTAATTTTTAAATCACTGCAGTAATGAACTTGTTTACTAAGTACAATATTTATACTCAATTGACATAAACACTGATGGCTTGGGAGAGATGCCACTAAAAAACCTTTTCTGACTAAGACCGAGTCAAACACAAAAATAACTTGACTAAGACTGAGTCAAACACTCCAGATTGGTTTGACTTGAGACAAAGGATGAATATATATTTATATATATATATTTTATATATATATATATATATATAAACACCTCAGGGCCACTGGTAAGCACGGTGGAGGTTCTTCAATGCTGTGGGTCTGTTTCTCTTCCAAAGGTCACGAGCAGGTTGTTGAAGTGCCGCAACATTTTGGAAAAAAACTTTGATGGCTTCAGCTGAAATGTAATTGTCAGAAATCAGATTGTCTTCTGACGAAGCGTTCAGAACGCTGCGGTTGATCAGCCAAACATGGCCGACGTGTAAACAACAGAGACGTGGAGCGCAGCTTCAGATGATCAGTGCGTTTTGCGTGCGACATGGCGGGGGTTAAAGCGAGGACAGCAGACAGTGTGCATCTCATTTATTGTTTCCCATTCACACGTTCCATCAGAGGAGGCAGAGCAGCGTACCATTATCCCATAATTTACAAAACATAAATAAAAGCTGTTTGCATATGAACCGTTACTGATGTACACATCCGACCTGCTGCGGCATATTTACAAAGGAATCTCCCCTTACCATTACAATTGCTAGCTTAGTCAGTTCACGGTCTTCATGTCCTTCTTGCCTGTACAGAAAGATCATTAGTCTTTGCATAACAAAGCAGGACTAAACTCTGGCAGAAGAAAGAGAGAGGCTTCTTCTTTTAGCTCTACTTACATTCAAAGTCAGAGCTTATTTGAACCAGGAACAAAGAGGTGGATATCAAAACAACTTTAAGTTGTTTAACATTCATATTCATGTATTTTCTATGAAAAAAAAAAAACCCAAACAAAAACAGCTGGTTCAGCATCCATATAGACGGGAACGGTTCCTTGATTTACCGAGCCAGCCGTCGCAGCTCGGCTCAAAACGATCCGCGGACCAGAAACGCAACACACACAGAACAGTGGGACGTTGCATCGCCGTTTCTCAAATACACTTAATCATCTCTGCACACAAACAAGGACGCCGTTTCAAGCATTCTTTTTGAATCGAGCCTCCTGCCAACTCCAAATGACCAAAACACTGATGCTCTTTGAGCCTGCTGAGCAGTCATCTCTCTCTAATTTATAGGAGAAAAGCTGAAGTGCCTCTGCTCCTCTGGGTTTCACATTTTACAAATCTTCTGGCTGTTTTCCGATTGTATTTTGCAGCTTCTCAAAACGAAACAAACAGAAAATTTATAATAATAATAATACTTGTTGTACCTGCTCGGAGCCACAGCACCTTTACTTTACAAACAAAAAAAATCCAACAACTGGGACAATAAAGCCAATCTGTAAACTGTACAATGATAAGAAGCCTTAAAGGCGCCGGCATGTTTTCAAGATTCTGTAAACAAAACAACTCGGGTTGGTAAATCTTCACGGTGTCTTAAAATGCTCTCCCAAGCTGGCCGTCGTAGAGGAAGAGGGGAGAGACGCTGCAGCTTCCAGACAAAGGCGTTCTCTTCTCTTCCCTCTCGTAGCTGCACCACTGCAGAGAAACTAATTGGCCTTGTTCTACTTGACTTTTTTTCTCTTCTTTTTCACAAAAGGTCAGATCTGAGACTTGAGTCGAGACCGGCGTGGCGGGAGGGATTCCCCCTGAAGTCGGGTCTCACTCTTCGTCAGCGTTCTTCAGCATGAGGATGGAGTTGTAGATCTTCAGAGCCGGTCCCAGCTTGATGGACAGGATCTTAACGATGTCCGCCTGGGTGAGAAGCAGGAAGGCCTCGCCGTCTATTTGCTAGAAAGGGAACAAATATATTTAATTTAACAAATATTTCATAAAATGTTTTTAATTCTAGTAAAAATGCTTGAAACTGCATAAATTAGCAACAGCATGCAAACTAACAAAGAACCCCAAACACCAGACGACACATCTTTGCCAGTAATAATTAAATATTAAACAAACCGAGTCAACACAATAAATTATTGCTGCTGAGTTGCTGTATTAGAGTTCTTGTCCCAATCTGCTTCACAAAAACGAACCTGGAAGCCGCTTCCTTTTTGTGGGAGCAGAAAAACAGAAGCCTCTCATTGGTCCACATTCTGACCTCCCATATTAATTTAATTATCCCCATTTAAGTATCACTTGTTTAAATCAACAGTAACAGTTCGATTTTGAAGTGTGCAGAAAGAGAGATCACGCCTACATTTCTTTTTATTTCATTAAGCTGCTTGACTTTAAAAAATTGAATATATTGGTAGTTATCAGTAAAGACCAGCTGTTAGTTGAACCTCTAATCGTAGGAAACAAAGGGAAGTGCTCACCTCTGTTTTAAAAGTAGCAGCATGCTCTTTACATCCTGGGAGTCCTTTGACAAAACCGGCCACCTAGTGGACAAAGAAACCAAGACAAAAATCATCTTGACCAGCGCAGACAGCGACTCGTTCTGTAAAAATACATCGATCACAGTTCTGAGCCTGATCGCCAAGCTCTGCTGTTTGTGTAGCTCCACATTCTGACTTTAGCTTGGTTTGGTTACATTCCTCTTTAAGAAATATGATATAAGATGACAGAAGAAGAACATTCACAATAGATTCCTTGCTGCCACGAGCCGTCATCAATTATTTATCCTCAGCGTAAGGGCAACATCACGCAGCATGTGTGAGAGAGCAGTAGCTGTGAAACAGGACTTTAATGAAAATGACAAAGTTGACATTTTATTAGCAATTAGCCTGGCTAGCAAGGGTTGGATTATAAAACAGCGCTCTGGGTGAGTGCTGGAACCATTAGATGTCCTCAGCATACAAAAACGTACTACAGAGTCCTGCTAATTACTTGTTTCAGAGACGCATCTAAAGGTTGAAGGACAGAGAATTTAGAAACTCATTTTAACTTTGAAATGCTGAAAAAGCTGCCAACGCTTTCAAATCCACCATGTTCAATAAGAAACAGAGGTTAAAAGCTCTAAAGAATAAAATTAGGCAACATTGTAGCCTTCCCGTTATATAAAACTACTGTATAACAGCTGATACATCATGTTTTAAATGTCTTCTTGCATCTCTGATATTGTTAAGTTATTACAAATGAAAACACCTCTGTTGGTAACCGGCCAGGCAGAGAAGATGATCAGAAAAGCTCTTTCCTTGAGTGTCCATTCACTGCTGCCGTTCATCTGAACAACCAGTTGTGTTCACGTTGGATCAGTGAATGAGGAGCATGTCTGTTTCTAATGTGTTGAACAGTGTGCAGGCATGTCTGACCTCCTCGGCGCTCCAAGTGGCCACTCTCTTGGCAGTCAGCCCCAGGACCTCGGGCAGCAGCTGGCAGTGTTTGTCCCAGCAAAGAGCCACTCTGTGCGGGGGGGAGGCGGAGATGCCGGGGGGGAACACTGACTCGTGTAGCGCTTGCTGGAGTGAGATGGTTTCTGGGGACGCTGCGGAACAGAACAGAGGAGCAGTCAGTGGGATGCAGCATCCAGGTGTCTGCTTTATAGTACAGCTCCCCGACTCACATTTCCCATCACTAATCTCATCCTTGACGTAGTGCATTTTTAGATACTTGGGCAGTGGAGCCATTCTGAAAAAAAAACAAAAAACAAAAACAAAACAGAAAAAACACAGAAAAGTTTAGATGATAGTTTTGGCCGGAAAGCTTCGTGCTGATGAGTCACACCTTTTAGGCCTGGTTCCATTGTGGCTTTGCTCGTTGGCTCCACCTAGTGGCTCTGACTGGTTGTTGCATTCTGAATGCTCCGCTTCCACAGGTGCTGGTTTCCTAGCAACAGACACTGTAGTTCAGATACAAATCCTTTCAAATATTCATATAAACTATAAATACATAATATGAGTGTACAGGTGAGCAAGCGGAACAAAACAAAAACATATACATTTTGAAACGCTTTCTAGAAGTAAGTTTAAATCTATTCAAGCCTCCAACCTTTTACCACCACTGTGATTTTGACAATTTTTTGAGTGAATTGCTTTTGTTTCTTGTTAAAACATTGTTTTCAGGAGCAGACCTGCTCTGAGGATCCAGGGGCGGCTCGCTCTGTGCCAGGGCCGATGTGGTCTGCGTTGGATTGTTCGGGTGCTGGTCGGGGCGCCGCCCCCGCGCCGGAGGCCCGCTGAGGACGAGAGGTCGCTCTCCACCGAGACGGTCTGGCAACAAGCCCTCCTTGTTCAGGTTCATCTCAGAGTAGGGGCAGCTCACCTGGCTGCACACAGGAGGAAGAGCTAAACCTTTTTTATACGGGCAGAAAACAGCCATTTGGACGTATTTTACATTTCTGGCAACAAACGTCCTGCAACCAATAGGAGGTGGAGGCTGCCATTATCACTTTGATTCTCACAAACACAGAGAGCAGCAACACATTTAGATCGCGAGCCACCCACACAAATATTATTGACATCTGAGAACAAAGTCTCCTGTCCTCTTTTTACACCATTACTAAATATGATAAAAGCAGGAGGGTATTGTTTGGGTTTACAGGGGAGCAGCAGTTCAGTCTAACGAAACATAGAGCAACTGAAACAAAGAACGTATATTTCCTGCAGTAAGGCAGGAGGGAGTGGATAAGTTACTGTAAACAGAGCTCCTACATGTTTTTCCAAGCCAAATGTTCATACTTTTGCAGACTGGCTAGAAGAAGCTAAACCTAAACAAGACCAACTAACGTGTAGTGTGTCCCATAGCGAGGCCCCCTGATGTGTCCGACCCCGTTGCATCCTGGGGTGGGACAGCCTTGTCCCGGGGCAGGCAGTAAATCACTCGTGCCTGAAATAAACAAACACAAGGCAGCATTAAAGCAATGCTGTGGGGATTTCTGCAAACTCATTTATTGAAGTTTAACATGAAAGGGCAGGCTGAGTTTAAGGCACGTCTTACTGTTGGGGTGCTGCAATGGGTGTCCAGTTTTCTGACACCATCCGACTGGGTGCAGATCCGGGTAATCTGTCTCAACCCAGTAGTCATAATCCATATTCCAGCCATCAAAGTGGATCTACGTGAGAGGAGGAAGGAGAATAAATATGAATTGTGTAAGAAAAGCAGAAAGGGTTACTCCTTCTTATACTTCCACTGTGTTGGAAGTTGAACTATACAATGTAATTGTAACTTGCTTTTCCAAATAAAAGGTTAAATAAAATAAAAAAAGAAAAGAAAAGCAGAAAGGGAGTTTGGAAAATGCCTCTGGAGACATGTCACACCTTCAGTCGGTGGTCCTCTGTGTCCGCTATGGTAGCTACACGGACGAGCATGGGGTTCCTCTTATCAACGGCTTCCACTTTCATCCCAACCTGGAAGCCATGAGGAGGTCGCTGCAAAGATAAAATGGGTTCAAAACCATAAAAAAAAAGGAAGATGAAGAACAAAATAGAGAAAACTGGACATTTTCTGGACGTTAGTGAAACAGACGGCTTTGTTTTCAACTCCAGACATAAAGATTATTTTAGCGGCACAAGAAAACTGTTGCACCGGAAACCACAATGTGCATCTGCAGCAGAGAGTAATAAAAGGTCAGAATAGTGACCATAAGTTAAATCCTTACTGGTGATTTGTGTCTGCAGAGACCAGATATGAAACTACAAAAATAGAGACAAAATAAAAGTACAGTAAATATGAGTGAACAAGTCCATAATCGTACCGGTTTGAAAGCTCTTGCAGGAGCAGCTTGTGCTCCCGCTTCCTCCATGTACTTTTCCCATGAGAAATTCTTGGGATCTTTATGTTCTAAGAAGAAGAAACTTTGAATTATTGGTGGAATTTCTCACTTTTAATACCTTGTTTAAAAAAAACAACAACACACACACACACCTTACAGGACACCAAAGATTACAAATTATTTACACGGTGCATCTATGAATGAACGACATCCATAATTCAATTCAGTTACAGACTCTATCATTTTGTTGCCATTTATCTGTGGTAACAGTAAGATATTAGTAATGTTTGTTGTATTAAAACAGGCTCAGCCAGAAGCGTCCTACCGGGTGGAGTTATTAGAGTCAACTGAGCTTCTTCACAGAAACCAACAGGATGTATGTATGGACTGCTGGCATCACACCTTACATAAAAGAACATAAACATAGTAAAAACAAGCAGTATAATAACATAAGTATGATTTTACAAACAGATATTTAAAAACCAAAAGATTTTGGCATTTAAAAACCACATATGCATGTTCATCCACACAATCCCACATTAGAGGTAGAAAATAGTGACAGGGACACAGAAAGCGTCGGCGTGCGGAGAGGGAAATAACCCTGGGTAATAAACTTCCTACCAATAATCATGTGTGTCATCCAGACTGTCAAAGTGAATCAGAAGGCGGTTGTCGACAACAGCAGTGATTGTTGCTACACAGATCTGCAAGGGGTTCTTCCTGTCGGCTGCCTCCAGTTTCATCCCAGCTCTAAATCCAGATGGAGTCACAGACTACAACCAGAACAACGACAACCAGGATTAAATGCGTTACAACACAGTCAGGGTGACTCAGATTATGTAGTGGTGCATCGTTTGTGTCTGACTCACTGTGTTGAGGCTCTTAAAAAGATGTTTTGGAGCCAGTTGGCCTCTGCAGTTTTTTACATACGTACTCCAGTTAAACTCTCCTTCTTTACAGCCTGCAGTGACGTAAACAAATCCATACGGTTGATTTTTTTTTTTTAGAAAAGATTGTCTCCAATTTCATGTAAAATAAATAAACATGTCTGGGATTACCTTTAGGCAGTAATAACTTGTGTCCGTTCTTCTCACACCACCCGGCTGGCTTCAGATCCCAGGAGTCAGCATTAGCCCAGAAGTCGTAGCACTCAGGGTAACCATCGAAGTGGAGTCTGACTCTGTAACCTTGGATCTGTAAGACAGCACGAAAACAGTCTGAGAGGATGAAACTTCTGATTTCTGAAAAAGAAAGACAAGACATCATCAGTATTCTGACCTCTGCAACAGTGAGCACACAAAAGAGAGACGGGTGAGACGGATCGAGCCCTTCCAGCTTCATTCCAACCTTAAAACTGTTCCTGCTTTGAGGAAACGACTGGTGCTGCAAGGCAAATACACAACGCCATTAGATTGGACAAATAAGACACCACATTAAAACAAACTACAAAATGTAAATAAAGTGATGGTCAAATTACAGTTTGTACCTCTTTGAAAAGTTTCACAGGTGCAGCAATGGTCCGCCCCTCCTCCAGGTAAGCAGGCCAGCTCCATGCCCGCTTCTTATTGGGCGTGGCAGGCACTGACGTTAAAACAAACACAAATATGACTTATAACAGACGTTTGACTGGGTTCCTCGACATCTGTCGTGCCAAAGTGGTTCATTTTGATGCATGGAGAGCTCTCAGTCTGCTTTAGCACATTTTGACAGTTTAAAACAGAAAACGTGATGATGAATTATAGCATTTAGAAATAAAAAAATATATATAACCTGAAAAAACACACATGGATGAATGTATAAAATTTTAAAGAATTTGTATTGAAGTCTGGAAAGAAACATGTTTTCTTTTTTTCATACGTATTGAAGTCTGGATAAAAGTTAGAGAAAAGATGAGAAATGTTGGTCTCATTTTGCCCTTTAGAGTTACTATGATTATAGTGTAAATCTCCCTAAAATCTCATTATTCTCATTGGCTTTTAGTATTTTTTTCCAAGGTTAAGTTTCAATTATTTTTGTTACTCACATTTATTTGTGTAACTTTATTTATTTCTTCACATTTACTCCCTTATTATCAACAGTACAACCTACCAAGTTTGGCCATTTTGGCTCCCCTCCTGCCTTTGGTAGACTTAGCCTTTTCCTATCAAAAGAGTAAAGTAAAACAACTTCTATAAAAACATAGATAAACAATAATTGACTACATTTCAAGGTGATGTTCACGTTGTTCTCCTCACCTCTGGTTCTTCTTGATTGTCATCCTCTTCATCACCAGAATCCATGTAGATCCTCCTCTTTTTCCGAACACGTTTCCCCAGTCGCTCACCCTCCACTGCCTGACTGTCGCGGGCTTCTGCTGGAGAAGATCTGCAAAAAAAAAAAAAAAATGGAAAACATAAAAAAATGAGACAGAAACTATTCCAGAAGGCAGCACTGAGAAAATATTGCATATATTTATTTTTTTACCTGCCGCTTGAAGGCTGAACACAAGAGCTACAGTATTTTCCCTCTATAAGGGCGTTCCTAGAAACGGGTCCACCACAGGACCGACACCTTAACAGCTCCCCGTTTGGACCCAGATCTGTACCAGAAGCAGCTTTAACCCTGGGGCCAACCTCCATGCCAGGGTCCCCCTCTGAAAACAAGCGCACAGCCCCAGAAGCTCAAACACATGAGGCTCTAAACTGAAAGATTTATGTTGCTGAATAGAAGGGGATTCTGAAGAGTTAAATAATTTGCATTCTTTACAATGTCAGTGATTAACGGAGACCGTCGTACCTTTAGCTTGAGATGAGCCCGGTTTGCTCCGACTGACCAGAGCTGTGGCCGTGCTGGCCTGTGACTGGACTTCGGGTGGAGGGGTGGGAGTGTGAGACGGCACTGGGTTCAAGATCTCACGATTAGCCTCTGCCTCCTGCCCTTTGACCTCTACGTCTGTGACTATCTCAAGGGTACCAAACTCCGTCATGCGGAACTGAAACGAGGAGAGAAATAGGCAGATAAACCAATCAGGACTTGCACCCAGATTCTTTCATCTCCTGTTCAGATCTTGGGAAAACCAGATAATTATGCGAAGCAAAATTATTTCTCTTTATTTAAACAAAGATAAAGTATTCACAACCCTTAAACTTTTTTGCTTTTTGTTAAAACTAGAAACTGCTTTGTATTTTATTTTTGATATTATGTGGTAAACGTACACACAGCAGTGAAGTGGAAAAAAACAAAGAATAGAATAGAAACACACACGTTTAGACTCCTTTTATTCTAGTTGCCCTAAACTGGATCCAGTGCAACCAGTCACCTCCAGGCACCAACTGATTAAAAAAATACTGATGACCTGTGTGTAAATTATTGCCAGTGTAAAACCCAGCTCTTCTTTTTCTGAAATGTTTGTTAGAAAACATTAGTAAATAAACAGCATCCTGAAGACATAAAAACACAGCTAACAGGTCAGGGGAATATTTAGACGTTTAAAGAAGGGTTCATTTATTAAACAACATCTTAATCTTTGAACATCCCAAGAAAAGACTGCAGTAGACTTGGAACTGGGATGGAGGTTCACTTTCCAACAGGACAACAACTCCACACATACAGCCACAAACCACAGGGTATTACTTCAAAGCATATTTTGTGTTAGAAAGACCCAATCAAAGTCCAGACATAAATGCAGTAGAGTATCTGTGGTAAGATTTATAATTGCACATTCACTGTTGTTCTCCATCCAGTCTGACTGAGCTTGTGCAATTTTGCAAAGAAGAACGAGGAAAGCTTTTAGGTTTCACGTGGTAGGAAAACACTCCAAAAAGGCTTGCAGTCGTTACTACAGCAAGGGCATGATAGGTTTTATTGCTGAATGGAAAAGCATGCCACACTTTCCAGATTTTCCCTTTCATTCACAATTATCCACTATTTTGTGTCGGTCTATTAAAATATTTACCAATATAATTCTTTGACCTTAGTGGTTACAAAATCTGAAACATTGGAGCGATTACTTTTGAACGGGACTATATTTGATCAAAAGCAAGAACAAAGAAAAACGTGTACCCTGATGTCACTGCCTGGAAGTGTAGCAATACCATCCTTCCAGTCCAGAGCTCCCATCATGTCAAACTCAGCTCCCTGGGAGGGCCCATCACTGGGTGGAGTGTCTGTCATTCCCACTCCTCTGATATGACCTACCTGAAAAGCCATAATATTCAAAGAAGAGCAAACACTTGAATCCTATAACTATGAGTAATCTGTACATTTATTTAAACTAACGATGTTTTTTTTTTATTTGCAGTGAGGCGGTCGGTGTTATGTTTTTGTCTTCTCAAATACTAAAACGCAGATTCAACCTGCGCTTGTAAACAGTGATACCCAACATCACCACTAGATGGCGAGTGTGTGCAGGCTTGCAATGGTACACCATGCACTTCTGTTTCAGACAAAACACTCAATAATAATATTGTTTTGCCGGTCAACTAACGGGCAAATACACAAACAAACGACCTCATTAGGATAAACATTTGTTAAGACCATTGACAAACAAGGGAAAATACGTCTCAACTTTGAGTTAATCACAAAAGTTCGTCTTTTCCTTGTTTTAACGGTATCTCTTAAAAATCAGAGTTTGTCTGGTTGCAAGCAAGCGAAATGGCAATTTGTTCATCGATTTCACAAAGAACACTATTTTCTGCACTGACTGTCCAAACTTAAAAGCGTTTAAAAACGTATGTTATTACGATTAAACGTTTTAGTCCTGACGCATGTTCAACACTGAATTAATGTCATATTTTCTGCTTGCAACGCCGTCATAACCATGTGCAAAGTAAACAACAGTGAGGGTTAATGTGTCCTGTTTGAGTTTGACGTTGCAATTGATGCATCGGTTTTATACTAGCTATAAATAAAGTGTATGTAAGAGCGCCCATGATTAGCATTCGCCCTATACAAAATGGCGGAGCATAGGAAGAGGCCACCAACATGTTTAAACTATGTTAATTACTCAAGTTGCCCATTTAAACTAATCATGCGAGGTCCCTTCGCGTCAAACAAAAGCAAAGGCTGGCTATGTAATTTCCTGACCGAGTGTTTTCATTGAGTCTGCCCGTTTTTCTTCACTTTCTCCTTGTCACGGAATGTCAGCCCAGGTTGCTACGGTAGCTAGCTGAAGCTAACCGTCAGCTAGCGCCGGTGTTGTGCCTTAGAAAGCACCCCTGCCGTCAAAACAGACCCCAGTTTTAAGACGCATATTTGCACCAATAAATCAGGTGGAAGTGACTGGGAAATGTTTTCTCACCTTGCCACTACTATATTTATCTGATTGTATTTGTGAAAATAAATGCCCTAAAATACGGTTCTAAACAGTGGAAGCGTTTGACGGCTGGGGCGCTTTTTTCGGCACAACACCGCTCCGTAGAAATGAACGGACGACTGCTAAACAGCTAGCCGTAGCATTGTGACTGGATGCAGCCAGATAAGGACAATCTGTAATAAATAAGTTTCCCGGTTAATAACTATCTAAAAATGCCGATATTTCAAGGAATATCACAAAAGCATAAACAATAAAACTACGCTGCTGTTATGAGATTTGACAATGTTGCCTGATTAATTTCTTCAATAGAAACTTAAAAAAACGATTTATTCACGCCGTTTTAAATCAAAGTGGAAATAACGCGAACAAACACCAACTAGTCAATCTTAGATCGGGTTTTACATTTTTTGCTCACGTTAACAGAGATAAAAAAAGAATTAACGGTCGTATTGTTTAGAAAAATTGTGGAACTCACCTCGTTTCTGTTTTAACTCTTATTTAGAGCTGGATAAGACCGATGCGCATGCGCGCAAGATGCGGCTGCCTGACAAGTTTGGGTCTCGGGAAAAGTTCAGCTCGCTATCGGTAGGCCTGCGTTTGCTCGCAGCACGCCCAAAACTCGGTTTTGGACTGATTTAAAGGATACTAGAAACCTTAGTGGGGCTCGAACTTCCCCGTTGCCCTTGAACAGGCTTTTAAAGTATATCCCTCTCTCCTCCTTCCCCCACTGTCAGAAGTAGGAGTGTGTGTATCAATGGAGCGCAGACAGGGACTGCAGCGGCTCCATTATAACCGTTGGAGAGCGTTTGGTTCCTGTATGGTGAAAACGTCCGTTTGCATCTGTGTTTCCAACACTCCACCTATATATATATTCGTATATTTATACGAGTATGATCCCCGGCATACGGAAACACGTATTACACCAGCGTGCTAACACGCATCAGTCTGACGTGAAGTGATATTTCTTGCCTTAACAGATTGAATACATTGTAACACAAGAATCCAGACTGGTTTTAGCCGAACAGTGTTGCTGGCAGCAGTTTGCGTCACAACGACAAAACGAAGCCATGGTGTAAAAAAGACGAGTTTAACCACGCAAAATGTACGAATTAATGCGCAATACGTTTTGTGGTTGTAATGTGTTTTTACTTGTGGTTTAATGCACCGCGTGTCGTCTTATTTTGAGGCAAGACACTGGAGACATGGATTCATGGATTCAAAACTGTTAATGCTTCTGACATACTTGAACTGAGTGGATTAACAGAAGTAGCTACTCCTCCGTACGTCGTACGCGAATATTAAATTGTAGTGGTTTATGGTCAAGTCTTGCCCAGTTCACCATGCCATACCGACGGTACGTTGCTCCCTCCTTCCCCGTTTCATAACCACGTTCTGAAATCATTGCATGCCCATTTATTTATTTATTTATTTATTTATTTATTTATTCATTTATTTATTTATTTATTTATTTATTTATTTATTTATTTATTTATTTATTTATTTATTTATTTATTTATGTATTTATGTATTGTCATTCCGCACCTTTGCGGTGTTAGAATGTGCACCTATTTCATCCCTGAAAACATTAAGTAATAAAATATAACTCACTGGTTCCCTGCTGGACTCCTGTGAATATTTAATAATATCTTCCAACAGGAGATCGCCCAGAGTTGAGCAGTTTTAAGGCTGGGGTGTTAATCTCAGTTAGCAGGCCCTAATTTAGATCAACAACAAAAATTGTTATATAATCCATACAAAGTTATCAATAAATCCGATTTAATATTTTATTTTTTATGACTCATGTATTTCTTGAAAATAAATAAACTTCGCCAACTTCAAAGTGGATGCTTTACTGGCTAAACAAAATTACGAATAGGACAGTGTGACATGTCAACAAGTGGATGCAAACTGAGGAGGAGGTGAATTCACCTGGAGGAAGGTCGGGCCAACGGATTTTAATCAAAAACGTCGGGTACGAAACGACCAAACAACCCCACAAAAGTTACAAAGTGGCCTTACCAAAGATGGCGGCAGGAGAATAATGGACAGCAGTAGAAATGTTCTCTCCCACCACCTCCACCCATGGTTAGACAGTATTATACATATTTTAAGTTTGAATTCTGCATTTATTTATTTATTTATTTATTTAATTTTATTATTTATTTTATTATTTATTCATTTAATAATCTATTTATCTGTTTAGCTTGCTTTCAATGAAGAGAAACATCTGGCCTCAAAACTGTTTCTTTACCCGAGGACGTGGCGTACGAAATGACCACAAATGCAAAGTTCCGAAATGGCGACGGAATGAGTTCATCTTCTTGGACGTAAAAGCGGCGGCGGACGCTGCTCCGTGTTTTGCCACCGTTTGGCCGCTAGATGGCGCAAGTGTCCCAGTTTTCCTTGGGATTAGCGGCAGATTGCAGCTTGCATCAGTTTTGCGTTATACCATCAAGTGGCTTCAAAGCTGCAAACCATGAAATGGCATTCAAAGGCAAAGCGGTCGATTCAAAGGTAAGCGGTAATAGATTGTGATGTGCTGCTGTTTACACTAAAGCAATCCGCTGAAGCGTCTCTGTGGCGAATGATGTGCTGTAAACCCAGCTAATCGTGGTGTGGATACCACGCGCTTCACTGTCACGTTCAGATATTCTCATGCATGATTCAGCAGCTGGTCAGAAGGCTCTCTGTTCGCCTATGACGTGGATCCCACAGTAACGTTTTAACACTGTGCATGTTCAGCTTCAGGTTGCCTTCAGGTTTTGTTGACTGTTGGCGCATCCTGTCTTTCTGTCTCCGTCACCCCACAGACCGTGCTGCTCAATCTGTTGCTGTGCCTGCTCATATTTTACTCCCTTTTCTACATGATCGGCAGTGTGTGCTTCGGTGCTTTCAGGTGAGTAGAAATTTCCCACGCATGCGCACAAGCACAAGCGCAGGAAGGACAATGCCCAGCAACGCGGTTACTAACACGCAGAGCGACCCTGATCTTGCAGGGGGACGTTTTTCAAACGCATGTAGCAGCGAGATAAATAAATATTTGCAATTTTCAAATCAAATCAAATTAATGCTAAGTTTTTAAAGGCGTATCCTACATCTTGCTAAAAGTGGTTTAGTTAAAGTTACATAAATGAAACAGAGTCGGAAGTCTTTTGATGCCTCATAAATGTTGTGTTTTATGTTCATTTCATTTTACATTTCTATTTGAATTACCTGATTGTCAAGAATCGTGCAATGTCTTCTACTAAATGAATTTTTTATTCCAGGTTTTGGATAATCTCACACTGAAAATGTGAAGGGAAAACATCCATTTTCAAACATAGTTTTCAACGTGGGGGATTAAATATAATCCCTAAGAAATAACTGTTTATAACAAATTAACCATATGGAAACATTATCAGTACCCCTGTGGTTAATACTTTCTAACATACATTTTTGATAACAGCCTCATTGTGTAACATTTCACAAGGTTGAAACATAGAGTTTCTTTAACTATTCCTTTGTTCATTTGACAGTGTTTTAGATCACTGATCCCGTTAAAAGAGCCAAATACAATGTTATGTATCAACATTTTTGCCATAGATTGTTCTCTTTTTACTTCTGAATAAGTGTTCTAAAATTATGGTTTATTATTATTCTTTTGAATCTGATTTCATGCTACTGCAAGAAAAGATTAATACTAATTTTTTAGTCATCTTTATCATTTGTGGCTAACATTTCGCTTCCAAGGAACCAGAACATCAAAGGGAGGTTTTAATACTGTTTTTCAGGCTTTCTGAGTAGGTTAGAGTTTTACGCCTTCAATAGAGGCCGTCCCTCTTATTCATTTGCAAACTGGGCCTTAATATCACCATTAATTAAGTTTGGATTGTTTTTAGGCCTGGCTTTTTCTATTTAATCCTCCACTTGTTCTCCTTCCACACAAAGCAAAATATGCTTTTATGGTCCAGTAAAAGAAATAGGAGAAACAAAAAGAGAAACCTTAAAATACTTTAATGACATCCACCTCAAAAGATAACAGGAAAGTCTGAGTATTAAGGAATTATTGCACAATTCTACTGAGATCCATTTGCTTTCTAGGGTTTGCTAATAAAAACGTGAGTCTTTCAGTCTAACAACTGATGTTTCCTTATGTAGGTTGGACCAGTTTGACGGGCTGATTCCATTCGATTTTAAAACTGAACCTGCTGAGTCTAACTCCAAATACCTGGGTGAGAATATCACATACACAGTGTGATCAGCAGCACTGATTGTCAGCTTTCTACAGGTAATATATTTCCTCACTTTACTTGTGTCCTTCAGTCAACCTCCTCTCCTTGGAGCTGACCTACTTTTGTAGTGGCATACTGTTTGCTGCAGTGGTGAAGAGGCGGGTGTGGGACTACGCCCTCACTGTCACACTTCTTCATGTCATAATCACCAGCCTGGGTGAGCAGAACAGCACATCTATATTTGTGCACAGCAAAATGACCAAATCTACAGCGTAACTGCATATTTTGCCTCTACGTTGCAGTGATGTTGGAGTTTCCTACAGTTTGGCAGTGGTGGCTGGCTTTAGGTAAGCAAACATCAATGGCAACCCGCCGTCTTGTCGTCAACAATGAGTTTGTTCATTATTCATTCTCTGTGTTGCTTTTTCCACAGTTAGCGGCTTGTTTTTGATGATTTGCAATGGTCAGCTGATTGCTTACTTCACATGTCAGAGTGAGCAGAGCTACTCCACCTTCAGCTACTACTGACAAGCTGTAAAGGCAAAAGATGAGGATAACATCAGCTTATTTAAATTATTCTGTTAAAAAGGTTAAACTTGTGTTTATATACATGCACTACACACAGAGTGATCTATTTCAAGTGTTAATTACTGTTAATTTTGATGATTATGTTTTACAGTTAATAAAAGCCCCAAATTCTGTCTCTTAGAAAATTCAAATATTACATAAAACCAATGAAAATGATTGTTAAAATGTAAAAGACTGCTAGCAGCCCCACCAGTTTGGGGTAAGTCAACAAAGACCATTGCTAGAGAAGCTGACTCCTGACAGACTGCTGCATCCAAGCATATCAATGGAAAGTTTAGTGGAACGAAAATAGTAATGGTAGAAAAGTAGGAAAAGGGGTGATTACAGTGAAGTTAAGTGTTTAATGGGAGATTTACAAGACAAGACAGCAGTAGCTGAATTCAGAGCTTCATGAACTTCCACTGACAGAATATGGGCTGCAACTGTCCTGTTCTCATCTTAAGTCACCCCAAAACCAGAAACAACAGAAACCTCTGAACTGGGCCAAAGAGAAAACGCACTGGTCTAAGCATGCACTGGTCTAAGCATGGACTGGTCACTGGTATTAAAGCTGCAGTTGGTAACTTTTATTTAAAAAAAATGTTTTTTTTTTTTTTTTTTTTTTTTTTACATATTTGTTGAAACTGTCACCATGTTGTGACTGTATAATATGAGACTGAAAACCTGTGAAAAGATCGAGCTCTTCTGCCTCCTCCCAGTGGTCAAACAGTTACCTGCAGAAATTCTCAGCTCAGTCAGAAAAAAACAATCAGAACTAAGAGGAGGGGCTTAGCACTTTCAGTCATGCTTGTGTATGTGCTGCTCACACATTCCTCCACTGCCGTGCTCAGGCTAGTTAGCTTAGCCACAGATGATGGATAAACAGTTTCCTTAAACAGTAAGTTGTTTCTCTGCCATTAGCACTTTGAGCAATGCGTACTTAAGGGTGATTGACATCGCTAAGACCCTCCTCTGGACTCTGGTTGTTTTTGGCTGAGCTGTGACTTTCAGATAGCAGTAGGATCACTGGAGAAGGCAGAGGAGCTTGATTTACAATCTAAAATTCACACTTCAGTCCAAAACAAACAATCAGAGAAACAACTAACAACTTACTGTGTCAGAAAACAGTTTATCTGTCATCTGTGGCTAAGCTAACTAGCCCAAGCATTCACAGCAGTGGAGGAACATGTGAGCAGCGCATACACAAGCATGACTGAAAGTGCTAAGCCCCTCCTCTTAGCTCTAAACGGTTGTTTCTGATGGGAGCAGAGCGTCTGAGCAGATGGCAGTAAGACCACAGTCAGAAGGCAGAAGAGCTCAATTTGTTTCACAGATTATCTGTCTCATACTGTCACAACATTGAGACAGTTTTAACAAATATGTAAAAAAAAAAAAACATAATAAAAAAAAAAAAGTTAAACACTGCAGCTTTAAGGTTTACCAAGACTTTAAACAGTTACAGTTTCCAAACCGCGAAAGCTTTCCGTCACACTATTCTCATTGTTTATGGTTCTTTCAGTGAGACGCCCGAGAAAGTAGTGAAGTGATGGGACTTCTCTCTGGCTTTAGGGATTACAGAAGAACAGAGTGCTCCCCTCCCCTACATGTTGCTACACAGTACCAGTTAAGAGCCTAAAGAAGGCTGATTTGTTTTCCTTCACTGACAAGAAATTCAAATCTGGCTATTTGGAAATGTTTCTGCTGTGACAAACACAGACTGTCATGGTGGAGGTTCCTGTTGCTTGACTTATTTCATGGAGGCGACCAGTTTCTGCTTTTGTGTTAATAGTTTCCTTTCTGTCACTTGTCTCCATTTCATGTCTCATATTTGCCTTTTGACAGCGAGCCGTTGATTCTCTGACAGTGATGCCTGAATCCAGTCCTCGAGTTCTACCGTCCTAAAACTTTTAGATTCCTCTCTTCTCCAGCACACATGAATCAAATGCCTCGTTACCAGGCACCTGTAGAGCTAAAGGATACTGACAAGCCACTTGATTCAGGTGTGTTGAAAAGAAGGGATCTACAAGTTATGTACTTTTTCAAAAAATATTTTATTTCTGGAGCAGCTAAAATATTGTAGTGATTTTTATAATTTTAATCATGTTGGTTGTACAATTTAAGAAAAAGATGCCACCATAACAGTCCATGTTTCTTGTAATCAAGCAGACTGTCTTCCTTGTAGGGAGGGAATGCCTTTCTGAGGCAGCTAACTAGCAGTGTGCAGAAACATGTAGGGGAGGGGAGCACAGTGTTGTTTCCTTATAACCAGAGAAAAGTCCAGTCACGGCAGCGGTTTCTCTTGTATCTCAATAAAAGGACTTAAAACACGGAGAAAAGTTTGACTGAAAATGTTCGCAGTTTTGACCCTGTAACTGTGAAAAACCTTTGGAACACCTTGACACCGGTAACTGGGCCACGTCTAGCCCGGTTCTCGTCCTCTTAGCCCAGCTAACGGATGTTTCTGACATTGTTTCTGGTTTAGGAGTACAAAGACTGATAGCTGTATCTCATGCCCTGCATCTTGAAGCATTGACTCCAGCCACAGTCCACACCATGTGAATCTCCCCCAAACTCTTGAACAAGCTGTTCTTCATACTTTTTTCTTCAGCTAAACTTTCCATTAATATACCTTGATACAGCAATATGAGAGTAGACAGCTTCCTTAGCAACAATCTTTGGTGGAGGCTGTCAGACTGTCAGCTCAGCAGTCTTCTTCATGACCAACTGTGAGCACCCAAATCCAGCCGTTAAGGGTTACCATTCTGCAACTTTCAGACGCATCCCTTCTCCAACACACTTGAATCAAATGAATTGCCTCCTCAGAGTTGACTGACTGCTGATGAAGGAATTCAGCTTTTTGATTCAGGCGTGATGGAGCAGGGAGGCATGTAAAGGCTGCAGGATGGTAACCCCTAACGACTGGACTAGGGCTCCCCTGGTCTAGAGCATGACATTACATTTCCATACTGAAAATTATTGGTCTTATGTATTTTTCTGGGAAACAGAATTTAAGGTTTTAAATATCTGCACGCCATAAACATCAAAATTAACAGATATTTAAAATATATCACTGTGTGATAGTTATATTTACTGATTTAATTCAACTTTTTGATATTCATAAACTGTTTTTGTTTTGTTTGTCACAACACAAAGGGCAGTGTGTATTTTTGTTAAGAATGGCATTCAGCTGTGTTTGTATACAAGTGCTATGTATAGAGCAGTTTTCCTGTTACCAATACAATGTGCTCTGCTTCTGTCTTTAAGTATGTAATATAAAAAAAGCCAGTACGATAAGATGTAACCAGTGAATGTATTTGTTATTGGGACCTGTGCAATAAAGAATATAAACATTTTTATATAAACCAGCTCCTGGCTCTGCTATTTAGATACATTATATGAAGGACTTGAAATAGTGACCTGCCTCTCCTGTATAAATAACTCATACTGAGAAATCAGTGAAAATCTAAAAATAGATCACTGTTTATTCAAAAGCAACAAATGAAACATGCTGCAAATTGCCATATCAGAGTTTTAATATCCCATTCAAGTACAAAAAAATAGACATTACATAAAAAAAAAATTAATAATAAATATTTAAGAAATTCCGCTCCAGGAGGACTTGGTGGCGTTATGAGTCTGGCTCTGCTGCCACCTACTCGGCTGGGTTCATGAAGGAGAATCCAGCAAAGGTTGCGCTGGAAGCAGCTGCCTCCGCCCTGTCGCTGACGGAGGCAGGGACAGGCTGCAGTGTGAACGCAGGAGCGATGTAGCACACATCACAAGGACTGGTCTAGAAAACGACAAGACAGTCAGAACCAACCGGGAACTTGTTGAGATTACGTTTCTGACCATTTTCTGATTTATCCGTACCACTTTAGGGATGAACGGAGGCCGGACTTTTCTGGCTATGAGGTCATCCCAGTTGATGGAAGCGAAGAACTGATGCTCCTTCAGCTCCTCCTGAGAAAACAGCAGAAATGAAATCCTGTGGTCATGAGCCGCTTCATTCATTCTGGATGCTCTCTGTTCTGTACGCACTTACAATATCGAGTCTCTGGCCCAAGCGCTTGGAGATGTTTCTCTCTAACAACCCCTTCAACAGAGACTGGGTGCCTTCAGACAAGCCGCTGGGCAGCCGTAGAGGAGAGTAGAGGATATTTTCCAACATCTCCAGTCTGCTGCAGCTGTAAAACGGAGGCTGGGAAGCAGAACAGGGCGATACAGTGAATTAAAGATGCAGAAAACAGTAAGACGAAGCTTAATCCAGTGAGACTCACCAGTCCAGAGAGCATCTCAAACAGCACGGCTCCCAGTCCCCACCAGTCCACAGCCGGGCTGTATGGGTGGCCCAGCAGAACCTCTGGAGCCAGGTACTCTGGGGTCCCACAGAAGGTGTGTGTAATCCCACCTACAGCCACGCCTTCCTTACAAAGACCAAAGTCTGTGAGCATCACGTGGCCTTCGCTGTCCAGCAGGACGTTTTCTGGCTTCAGGTCTCTGCACAGAAACACATGGAGCAGAAAAAAGTGTTCAGTAGGCCTGTCGCAATAAATCATAAATTAAAATAAAACAAGGTCAATAATTTACATTTGCATCATTTATTGTTTTTGTCTTTTTCTACCAAAAACTGGATGACAAAAGTTTTCAGTCTGGCTCTTTTTTTTTTTCAAAGGACAGTTTTGTTTACAGAAACTTCAGAATTCATTTTATTTGTTTTGTTTATTTCTGATATTTAAAATATCTTTCAGTTCCAGTGTTAAATGTTCAATAGAAACTTTACTGAGTTTTCAGAATGTGTTCTTCAATTATTATACCATTTTTAATATATTACTTGAAAATGGTCTAAAAACAACAAAATTATTATTTATTGAAATAACTTCAGGGACAATTTATCATCCAGCAAAATTTGTTAATGTGACAGGCCTAATGTTTAGTAGTCAAAATTCAATTGTCTTCATTGCAGGCCCTAGATTTTTCATAAGACCTTCAATTACCTCCAGATGACATTAATTAGTTTTATAATTTGAATTTTTGCTCATTCTATGATGCTTTCACTTACATATTTTTTTAATTTTTGAGAAACACTTTGATGACATTAATTTGTTTCATGTTTTCTAGTTCTAATCAAGAAATTGAGGCAATTTTTACACTTTGGCAAAACTGTAAAGCTCCTTATGTACGGCAGTAAAAACCCTTCCAGAGAAAGCAAGGTAGAACGTCCTGTCTCCGAAAAAGGCTCTTCTGACTAAACCAGTTAGTTTCCATTGGGATATAAAAATGTGTCACTTATTTATGACGAGCTCATTTGCTGTTAACAAAACAACATAACTATTGTTTGACTTGAAATCAGGGATTTCAGTAGTTTTCCTCTTATTACATTTAAAACATGAAGGAAACCTGTACGGTGTAAAAGCATCACATGCAAAAAGTAAAAAACAGCAACCATAGAGAATAAAGTTGCATTTTAACTTACCTAAATGTTTCAGCTAATGATTAGTTATGTTGCATAATTTTAAAAAGTCTACTATTTTTTCTGTAAGGTCTTTAACTGAACTTTAGCCAAACTTGCACAACCGCTGACAGTTATCTAAAGCCATGTTTCATCTGTGCACCTGTAAACGATGCTCAGAGAGTGGAGATATCCCAGCGCAGCGGCGATCTCTGCAGCGTAGAAAGCAGCTCGGGGTTCTGGAAACGAACCCTCTCTCTGCAGGTGGTAAAACAGCTGAAAGAAGCACAGAAATTAAACTCTAGAGAGGATTTGTGAGACTCAATCAGACAAAGGATTTCACTAACCCACATACCTCTCCTCCGTTTGCAAAGTCTAGGACAAAGTAGATCGTCTTTGGTGTCTGGAAGGAGAAGTGCAGCCCCACCAGGAATGGATGTTTTAGACCCTTCAGCAGCACACTCCTTTCAACCATCACATGCCTTTGCTGCAGAGACACAACCCACAGACACAGTTAGACAGGAAAACAGACACACAGATGGACAGACACAACGAAACACAGAAGGACAGACCTCTTTCCTCTCGATGATCATCTGCTTGTCCAGGACTTTAACTGCGTAGTAACCTCCTTGTTTTCTGTGTCTTGCCAGCAACACCTGTTATACATTTCAGTTTTTTATTTATCATTTCACAGCTTTTATAGATAAAAACTAATATATTAATGAAAAAAATACCTTTCCAAAGCTTCCTGTGCCAATAACTTTGAGGTAGTCAAAGTCTGAAGGTTTCACTCTGGTGAAGACAAAGACAGAAAACAGTGGTAAGTAGCAAGAAATGTATTAATGATTGTAAGACAAGTATGCAAATGGAGTGATGGTGCTACATACATAATGTGGCCACATAATAAGTTAACCTTGGTTCTTTTATGTTTATTTGTTCGGGGGGGGGGGTTTTCCCTCTAAAAGCCCTCATAATTGCTAATGCCACAACCTGTGACGTGGGCTCTCAAGGTCAGGAGCCAATTAGGGGACCCTCCCATGGACCTTCAATGTGCTTCTCAACTGACTGCTACAAAAGAAAGGGGTTGCTCTGTAATGTGAAGCAAAAACTTTTTCTCGTGTCAAGAAAAACGCTGTGAGTGGGTGGGACTCACTGTGAGGTTTCTGTGTTCACCAGGCTCTAAAAAAAAAAAAAAGAAAGACAGACAGAGAGGGGAGGGATTGTCAGTCAGAAGGTGGGATTGGGTTTCATCTGCTGTCAACGCTGAGGCAGCGTCTCCTAAGATTCCTCCACCAGATCTGAACTCACCGAGGGAGCTTTCTCCTGCTTCTGTCTCCTCAGCTTGCTCTGTCTCTGCAGCAGTTTCTGGGTGTCCAGGCTGCAATCGGGAGGTCAAGCACAGCAAAGGGTTAAAGGGCTGGACTCAAAGTTTTTAAAAAAGAAAGTCTTATTTTCTTTGCTAACTTACTGTTGGCAGGGCTTCTGGGTGGAAACAAGTTTGTGCAAGAAATCGCTGAAGCCAACTTTCTTCTCTTTCAGCACATCTGTAAGACAGATGGACAGAGAGACAGGCAGAGAGGGGGTGGGTTAGTCAATTACATAAGAATGTACTAGCTGGATTTAGTCTGATGATGTCTGGCAGCTTTCAAAGTGAGGTCGTACTGAACATTAAACGGAATTTATTAGCTTTCTGGAGTAACCAAGTGATATCAACAGGCAATTTTATGTTAAATTATTTTAATATTAATTTAATAAATAAAATTATTCAATATAAACCCATATGTCCTATTGAGGAATATTTTATTTAAGACATTTTCCAAATACTTTGCGATGTTTCATATAATGACTTTCGTAAAATAATGTCAAATTTTGCTAAACGTGATTTTGGCCACACACACGCAAAAAAATTAAAGGCATTTTTTAAAATTACCACCTCTTTTTGTCAAAAGACGATTTAGAGGTGGGGGGGAAACACTTTTAGCCCAAAATTACTTAGTCCAGTATTTTAGGAAGGTGACGATATTTAGGCTAACAGCTAATTTTACTTTTCAATTAAACTTAAAAATGACGACCTACCTGAGATAAATGTAACAAGCCCCTTCATTTTGGCATAAGTCAGCGGTCGCTCCTGAGTCAGAGTCATCTGGAGGAAGTTTTATTTAAGAAATAAAACTCCAAAGAGAACAGTTTCTGGTTCTGGTTTTAGATCAACCGTCCTTATCAAACTAGACCCTCGGGACTGAAACTTCAACTGCTCTGCTGCTCAATTTAAGACCTGTGACGCACTGGGCGATGCGTTCAAGTTCCATCGGACAACTTATAAATACACCATGCGAGGCTCAACATGAGCGCCGCTTATGAACAGTATGTGGGGCATTCGTCTTCACATCTGTGTTACAGGTATTACCGGTGTTGATTAAATAAATGTTAGTTAGGATACAATTACTTGTTCTCACAAAGTATTAAAGTTTGAGAGAGAAGGCCTTCATGGCTGTGTTTTACAACAAATTCGTTGCAATTAAAGCATCCTGGCTCTCGATTTTAGCACCCAGGACTGAAAAAGCTCCAAAGCAGATCCATGACTGCATGGTGCCTCATGTTAGCGGTTTAAACCAGGTGAGAAAGTAGCCTGACCCGGATATCTGTCTATGCCACACTTGGCGTGAAGGACTGCCTTTTAGCATTTGGGTTAATAGGCAGCGAGTCTCTTAGATCGCTGTCGAGGAATTTTGTCCCATTCTTCGTTGCAGAAGTGTTTGAACAATGTAATGTGTCTTTAGACACATTTTTAAGCATGTTTATTAAATCAATTTCTTTATTTTACTGGCCTAGCATCAGATCTGGATGAGACAAGTGAAATTGAACCAGAAGACATGGCTAATCTTAGGTAAATTATACACAAATCATGTTTTTCTTTTATTTTTGTAATCAAGAAAACACAAAAGCCAAATGGCTATAGCTACTTTACTACTCACAAGTAGTTATAGGAAGGAAGGACCCTGCATAATAGCAAACAGATAGGAGCATGTTTACTCAAATGAAGTGCTGTGATCACGTGTTGCCCTAATTTTACTGAAAAGTTCAGCTTTCATAATTTGCTCCTCAGTTTCTGAATGCACCTGCTAGTTTAGGGCTATTTTAGATTTCTGCAAACTGTACTACGTGTGTAAATTCCTGACAACGCTCCAAGCATGTGCTATCAGACGTCTTGTCTGTGGCATGTCTGGGAAACAGGCAGGGCCTGTTTGGATCATTACTGACCCAGTTTCAGGTCTGGTGACTACTAACCAGAATGTGTTGATTGATTTGTCAAGACAGCGATGGTCTTCTATCTGATTGGACACATTTTTATTTGTATTCAGAGTGTGAGTATACTTTATTGGACTTTCATACAGAATAGAGTCATATATAGTCATATAAATTAGAATATGCTTTTTGATGAGGCTAACTGGGTATTTAAAAAAAATAACCTTTAAGCAGACATTGAGTTCACTTTTCTGTATGAAAAATCTTTTTTTATTGGTTTGTAGTAATATTCTAATCTTTGATCTTTATTTGTAAGCACAAACTCATCATAATTAACAGAAATAAAGGCTTGACAACATCGGTTTGTGTGTAATTAATCTTTATAATGTGTTTTATTCTGTAATCTGAGTAGATGAAATGAATGAACCTTTCAGTTGTATTCTAATTTACTGAATACATCTACACACTAGGTATCGTAAGGGTGCATTAAAACTTATTTGAATTTATGGATTTATTGCAAATCTTGTTTCAACCTTTATTGGGACTTTTATTCTGCATGATACAACTGTAAAACTAAAAATAAATAAACAGATAATTATTTGGTTGTCAAAGTCAGTATTCCCTTAAACTAAAACTCTGCTTGCAGCTTTTTGAGTTCATGCGATGTCCGTTACCAAAGCTCTGTGTGCGTCTGATGGCTTTCTAATGTGCAGCCATAATAAGCATGAAGAGTCACTGATCCGCTCTTTGAAGGGTTGCACCGCTGCAGAGTCGCTTGGTTCCTGCATCCTAACATACTATACAGAGTATAAAAACTTAAGACTTTTGCACACGACTAAATAATGTCTCATCTGTTTTCTTTGAGGGTTGATAAATAAATGTATTGACGTTTTCCAGCTTTTTGTGTATTGCTGTGTCTCTCAAACTGCTGCTCAAGTTTTTTCTTACTGCTGTGTAACATGAACTATGCTAGAGTGCCTGCGTAAGGCGAAAAACAAAAAAGAGCCTTACGTAGTTAAAAACTAATTTAAAATAAAGTGCTACAGCTGTACCTGTGTCTTTAACTTCATTACCTACCCGAGGGATCTCATTGTTAACCACTGTATTATGAAAGCTTCTTAGCTGCGGATTTTGGAACAGATTCTGGTTTCTAAATTAAATTTCTGCCCAATTTATTGAAAGGATTTAAAAGATTTAGTTGTTAAAAAAGTCTATATTTAATTTTAGCCTCCAATGCAAGAGTCTCATCTTCCTCATCAAAGAGCACGATGCTCTCACCATGTTCCACTATGAGAGATACGATGCTCTTTTGCCGGTTTGCAGAGTTTTGTTTTGTGGAAAACATGTATTCAGTAACCAAAAGTTAAAGACTGGTTTAATCAGAGCTTTAAAAAAATCTCCTATAAGATATCAGGAGATTTTCGCCAGACCCGTGTCTTCTTACTGTCATTCTACTTAATCTGGACATACAGGAAATTCTGAAGAAACAGCCAATAGCATAAATCACTCTTTGTTGCTTCTGTGATCAGTTTCCATCTCGTGTGATTTCATACTTCAGAAGTTAACTTACACATACTTGTTCTCTTGTGACGGTGAGTTATTTTCTCTTAAGCTTGTGTTTTATTTGCCATTATCCTTGTGGAAATCTGTTTCTCTTTCTGAAGCAGCCTGCATGAGAGCAGAAGCAGGTTTTATACGTAAACTTAGTCAAGTGAGAATTAATTTCATCCCAGGTCAGACTTCAAACCTGTTCTGAGAGATGAAAGCATGACATGTTTATAGCTTTCTACTTCAGTTTGTTTATAATAATTGATTTGAGGGAAGCATCTGCCTGTAGATCCCATTGTGAAGTGTGAACATGTGTGCGAGGAATATTAAACATTAAAAAATGAAAAAAAGAGTCCAAAACAGCCAAATACAATGACTTGTATGTATGTTTGTTGTTGTTTTCAATTCCAAAAGTAACAATAATAAGCATACATTATTATGCCCTGAGCTACTGAGGAAACCCAGGTGAGAATCAATAGATCTGTTTATCATTAGGACTCTTTATTCAGATTTTCTCTAATTAATGACACTTGTGATCTCAAGAAGACTGAATGTTATGACTAAGACAAAAGTTTTAGCTCAAAAATGTGTACATATAATCACCAAGGTTAACGGACTTGTTAGTTTTGAAGTTCAATTTTGCAGTATTCATGTTCGCACATTTCTAAGAGCAATTTAGAAGAAGCAATTAACATAACAGTCATGTTTTTGGACTGTGTTTGGAAATCCATGCATTCACAAAGAGAACATTTATTTATTTGTTTACTTCATTCATTTAAAAATAAACATGTCACATGTTAGCACAAACATGAGTTCTGGGTGAAAAGGAGTAGTTTGAAGAAAAAAAATCTTACATAGACTACCCCTTCTCCCAGAAGTCAGTCTACTGCACCACAAACAACTAAACATCAATAACCATCCACATGGACACGTTTTAAAATGTGTATATATAAATGTAACAGTAAAGAAAAAGATCTTACACCTTGAAAGAAAATTACATTTTATTATTTTATTAAAAGTAAAAGTGCATAAAAAACTCCTCAAACTCAGGAGATTCTTGCTGCAAGGCCAAAGTGCTACCGACTGCACCCACGCTGTAAACATTTCTATAAAAACACAAATGCAAGCATTTTTCCTTTCAAAGCTGCACCACACATGTTGAAGGACTCAGTCACTACTGTGAGCTCCTTCAGTATCACACTCACAAATCTGGCTGAAAATGTGCTGATTGGCACCTTATGCTGCTTGTTGAACAAGCAGAGCTTTTAAAATCAGATTATTATTTTTTTTTTAATTCAGAGTGAGACAAAGGCAAGAGGAAAGAGTTTTTCTTCATTTACATACAGCAACATGAGAACAAATTCCACTTGTGGATTTATGACCTTTCAATAAAAATGAACTATGCTGGATGTTAAAATCATTAAGAAGTAAAAAGACTTTCTCTAAAGCCCTGGTTTGTTTGTTTATTTTGACCCTCTTCAATAATTTTACAGCATAGTGCGAGAAAGACCTGAATTACCATAATCGTGTGTGGCTTTGAATTCTCCTCTAAGGCTTTAGACGTTGTTCTGGAAATGAAACAAGCACGGTTAATCTCTGCACAAAATGTAGATGCAAGCCACCCAGTGACATTAGGAAGGCTTTCTACCAAGAACCGAGTTATATAAACAAACTTTGACACTAATGTGCTCTTATGTAACGAGAGGGGGAAAGAGAGGCTGGGTCCGGTTATGCTGCTGGTGGTAAACAAATTCTTGAGTGAAACAGAGAAGAACGGAGATGTCTGAGGAGTTTAAAGTCGGGGAGCAAAACTATGCCTAGAAAAGAAAAAGCAAACAATGGCTCTCAGTGAGTTTCACGGTTTTATATCACAGTTTTATCTCCAGTTTGTCAGAAACTGGAGATAATGAATGAAAATGTTGCACCTGTGTTTATTTAAGAGATGTAAATCAGATGGAGGACATGAAGTTCTGATACTGAAATAACATCGGGTTTGTTTCTGTGTCTCCGGGGGTCTAAATTTGGAGACACTGCATAGGTCAGAGCGGAGAGAGCACTGTGGCTCTGGGTTTGCAGAAAGCTGATCCTCTGACAGAAACACAGGGAGTTTTCCTTTCTACCATGAAGATTGTGTGTGTGAGGAAAGGAGTAAACACCCCTCTGCTCCCAGTCAATCTGTACGCTCAACCAACTAGTCTGTGCTGGTCTCCAACCAGCCGCCCTCAGTGGCGAACGTCGAGCTGGTCTGAGCTGGTTTCTCCTCCCAGGGAATGCAACAAGTGACGCAGAACATCTGAGCGCTCAACAGCATTCCTACACGTGAGCACAGAGGGGACGCCGAGCCGAGGAAGCTTCAGCTCTTCGGTCCGGAGTGTTTCCAGAATGCCAGCTTCGATTTTACAGACACGAAATATACAAACTCGTTAGAATTATTAAAAGATTTCATCAAATTTTCTAATTGGAAATGATGAATGTTTGCACATAACACTGGATAAAATCAACTTTTTGTTGTTGTTTGTTATTAACCTTTTTACGCTTTTGATCAGTTAGGATTTCCATAAGTATTTTTGTTTCGCTGAATATCAGAATGACGAGAATATTTTTTTAATTGTCCTCAAATTGAGATGTTTATCTGTATTTCCTTGGCATTTGGTATTTTCTTCAACTGTAGGGCGTGGTGGGTCAAATGTTGTAGGTTTCCTTCCACAAGCGTCTCTCAATAATTTGAATTTTGGCTCTTTTGTCCTGACAGAACCAGAGTAACCAGGCTGAAAGAAATCCTTACGCTCACATCTATTTTCGGCTCTTGTGATTTTCTGTGACAGAAACACAAAAAATGTACGTAATCAGCAGGATGATTTGGGTCAGCATACAGTTGGACTTCAACATCATGTCCAAGCTTCTGTTGTCTTCAGATGTTGCTTTAATATCTCTGCATAATGTTTTTTCCTTGTGACACTATTTGTTTTGTAAAGTGCACAAGTTCCTCTAAGAACAAAAACAACAAAAAAACAAAACAAAAAAACTAAACAAACACCAACCAAAATATGAAGCTGGCACTTTGCAGGTGGGATTGTTGTCTTATTTCTCAAAGTGTAAAAATGGATGTTATGGTCAAAAACTTTAATTTTGCTTTCATTAGGTCTTTGTCCCTGAGTTCAATTACATAACAATGTACAAAAACATTGCAAGTCTCACGAGAAAGGACAGAAAACAAGATAACTGAAAAGTTGCTGGACTTGAAAATCCAAAACAACTCAGAATTGTTTTTAAAGATAATTGTTTTGATTATCACAGGCACAAAAAATTCATATCACCATTCCTGATGTTTCTAATTTAACTTTATTTGATGAGGACAACACATGAAGACAATACTGTACGTAAAAATACATTTGAGCGCATACAGGACTTTTTGTCAAGTCTAATTTTCAGACATAGACGAATAAAAACCATGAAACACAATGAATGATCTTGATTGAACTTTATAAAAATAAACAACATTGTTTAGTTTATAATTCTCAAAAAAGAGAGAATGTGTTCAACCTCAACTGTGTCTAAAACAAAATAAAGACATAAAATTTTCTTCAAATCTCTCACTTCAAATTCAAATTTATTTGATTGCTCATGGTTTCTATTAAAAGCTTGTCTGCTCCTAATATAATAATCAGGCTTCATCTCAGCAAGGTCACTTACATTCTATCACTAACAAAGCTCAAGCCTGAACAAATAATAAAAAAAAAATCATGCTTTGTAATATAACTCCTTTGAGTTGCATTGTAGCAAATACCTTTGAGCTTTGAAGTGCGACTCTTTCTGAAAACTGATGGAGCTTTGAGTCATCTGACATTTAAGACTGCAGGAAAGTGTTCTCACCTCTGCTGCAAAGTGTATTTATAATGTGCCGCACCAACGCTGGAGGAACAGCCGTGACAGAAAAGAACGTTTCCATGACTCTCGGTACGATCCTGCTGCTTCCAGACGACTGAGAGGGACAACCGCAAGAAATGTTAACTAGATACACTTGATTAATTTATTGTTAGCAGTCTAAGTAGGAGTTTTTGTAGCTTGCAAGTGACTTACAACACAACACCAAGTAAGAAAAAGCTCATAATTAGACATAATTTCAGAGCTCTTTATGAATTTTGCTGCCTGTTAAGACAAGACAAAGACTGTTATGACAAGACAAACATTAGTACTCCAGCTTTTTGCCAGGGATTTATTGAGGTTGAGGTTTTCTTGCACATTGAGTCTGTCATGTGTTTTGATTACAGTCAGACATCGTTGGTGTTAAGAAACACTGGGAAACAAAGCAAATCATTTTTAATCAAGTTTAATAAATAAACAATAAATGAAAAATGTATTTTCCAGGTTTGACTGGAAAAATAGTGTAATATTTTTCTCAAAATTGAGCCTGACAAAACAATTCATATAGATTTACAAGAGAACATAAAAATACATTTTACCTGAAATTACACACAAGTGTACGTTTGTTTTTTTGTTTTTTTCTTTTTCTAAGTTTTAACATCTCTTTATTCCTGTTTTGGTCTTATTCTGTGGAATTTGAGATTATTATTATTATTATTATTATTATTATTATTATTATTATTATTATTATTATTATTATTATTATTATTATTATTATTATTATTATTATTATTATTATTATTATTATTATATAAATCATATCACAAAGTATTTTCAGACAGTAAATAAAATTGATTTGAAACGTCAGTAATACTTCCAGTATCCTGTAGAGGGCGACAGCAGGTCGCCCACAGGAAGCTGGAAAACAGTCCATCGTTTCAATTTAATCTGCTTCAGCAATTAATTCTTATTTAGTGTTTTGTACACTGTTTAACAGTCTTCCCATTTATAAGGGAGTACATTTTAAAAAGTTAAATTATAGCTTCATTATTGGAGTTAATTTCTGACAGTTTTTAGGTGAGTACAAGATTGCCTTTTAACATTCTTAAATTCAACTAAATACTTTAAAGTTCAGGTGGATAAAAAAAAAACAATATAAGCAGATGTGGCAGGGCCAAATTTTTTTTTATCATAGAATAATATTGCATAATCAAATAGATATTTTGCATCTTTATTTACAACATGTATGTGTCTCTCTTCTTGATTTTTTGCTGCTCTTGGTAACATTTATTATTTATCTGAGTGTGATTTTTTTTTCTCATGAGGGCATCTACTCAATAAAATATTACAATATTGTAAACTTTGGTTTAACATGAATATCTAACTGAAATGTTAGAGTTATTTCTCGGAATGAGATACCATATAACAAAATGGTTTAGTGCATTAAAAAATAAAAATAAAAATTAAAAACAGATTTCTGTATAGATGAATTAATCCTTCTGGAAGGTGAACCTCTGGTCCCCTCATCCTTTAACAGGTTCTCTTTCATTGCCCTCAGTATTTCTGACCAATTTTCATGTTCCTGCTGCAGGAAATAATCTCCACAGCATGATGCCACCACTGCCATGTTTCAAATAGAAATTCAAAGAATACTTAAAAAGCATTCTGTGTTGTGACTAAAACATAAAAAGCAGTATTTTATCTCTTATACTCACCTTAAAGTTTCTTAAATTACAAACAGGTGAACTCTTTATTAGTTAGTTCGTCAAGCGTGAAGACTTTTTACAAGGCGCTGGTGTAATATTCTACAAAATGACACTGAACAGCATTTAATCAGCTTAATGGCTTTTATCAATGCTCATTAAGCCATAATTGATTCTTCCACTCTCACATACAAATACATTAAGAATCTATTACAGGATACCAATTTTTCTGGAACGCAGACATAAACTTTTAACACACATACATTCACGCCTTCATACACACATTATGGAAACACATTTGGGGCTCCATTAGTGCCAAAATGAATATATGTAAGGCGTTCATGTAGCGTGATTATGCAATCTACCTCTTTTTTCAAGAGACAGTAACAAATACAAAAAAATAAATAGTTAAAAGAAAATGTCAAGCTACATAAAAAACACAAGTACATGTCATAGAATCGACCTGAAGAACTTTTAGATTTAGGTTAAGCCACTAAAACAGATGAGTTGAGTCAATCTAAAGGTTTCTTGAAATAAGGTCTATGAAGAGAAATTTTATATATAAAATAAGCCACTAAGTAAAGTTTAATTATTAAGCTCCTTTCACAGACAAAGCCATTACTAACGCTGCATAGAAAACCAACAATATAAATATTATGATAAAATAATGCACAATGAAAAATGAAAAACATGCAACAGAAAGCATGAAAGAAAAGGGAGAATATGCACAAAATGTACTTATCTACCGTATATGAGAGGTACAATGAATTTGAAGATAGTTTAAAAGACATAAAACATCTGTGAGCGAGATGAAATGCATGTGAAGTAAATGCACACAAGACGTAAAATACAATCGTGTGAAAGATCTAATTTATGTATGAAAAAGTAAAAATGCGTCTTAGGCTAGCTCGGTTGCGCGCTCTCTGGAGGTGTCGCGCATCGGGAGCGCGCCCGGCTTAGGGGCGGGGCCGCGCGGAGTCACCGCAGCCAGGGATGTGAAACTTGTCCCGGATATTTACCTAACTCTACCTGGCTTTTCCGACGCGCCCCGTCCCGAGCTCCTCGCAGCGGACACTCTGAAGGATATAACCCCGCTCTCTGACGCCACACCGCCGAGGTAGTACCGCTTAACTCGACTGTTTTATCGCATTTTCTTTCTCTTCCCCGAAGAAACGTGAACTTGGCCGGAGCTGTTGTAGCGAGCCCCGCTGTGGTTGGAGGAAAGTTTGTCGGCGGAGCGTTCCTGGCCGCCTGGGTGTAGCTGTAGGGGACTCGGGGTTGTTAACAGGTTCCTTGTTCGCGCTGTGGCTCAAAGTACAGCGAGGTTACAGCAGAGTTCATTATCTGGAAACTGAAATATGGGCCTGAAACTCTCAGGTCCACCCTGTTTACTGGCTGACATGTAAAATAAAACAGTCCAAGCCCAGGATTTTATTCTTACAAAGTGGTTTTACACGTTTAACTACTTCAGAGGAAGTTAAATGTGTTTCATTTACTAAAGCTGGAAGATATGTTTGTTAAATTTGGACAAACTTCACCTCCTCATAACTAAATGCAAAGCAGCCAGTGAGATCCCAATCTCCCCATAATAACCAGCTTCCTTCATAATGTACTTGTAAATTCATTAGATGGCCGCCTGTGAGAGGGTTATTGTGGAAAACAAGCCACCCGACTGGGACCAGCTCAGTTTTAATATATTCAGTGTGTGTCACTGTGTTCAATCATTAACCCAGACTCTGTGCTGTGTGTGTGTGTGTTTCTTTCAGAAAGTGTGCTGGGAGCCAGATCAACCCACCTGGAAATTCAAGACAGGACACATGTATGAACATATGCATTCAGGGATACGCTCAGACTTCAGGGCGTGCGTTTGTAGTGAACGTGTTTATTATGTACGTCCTTGCTCCCAGCAGAGCTGCTGCTGCTTCTGCTGCTGCTGCTGCTGGTGATGGGGCGTGTTCAAATCTGAAAATGTTTAACATTCTTATCATTCAGCTGCTTTCGAAAGGCAGAGAGAGAGATAGAGAGAGACATGTTCAGGCCCAGGCCAAATAATAAGAGATTTCGTACAGTCAGTCACTCCTTTGCATTCATAGCGCATTACTCACTCCAGGCTGATGCTGCATCCAGCAGCATGAATTACTCACAGCGCAGTGTCATCCCCAGGGAGGCGCTTTCATTGGAAGGGCAGCAGCTTGGAAACATCTGACACTCTCTTGTGGTCATGCGTGTGCGTGTTTGTGTGTGTGTGTGTCCAGGTCCCCTCTCGGCGGCGAGGCGAGGGCGGCGTGTTTGTCTTGAGACGGAGGCAGGGGTTACCGTGGTAACAGACATGCCAAAGCCGGACCTGCTCTGCCTCGTTCAGCTGCTGGACGGCACCATCGAGACCTTCAGAGTCAGCGTACGTAACACGTGGAAACGCGCGCCGATTCCTCCGTGGATGTCAGGTTACACGGTGCTCTGATCCGCCGCGCTGGCACGCTCTTCTCTTCTTTTTTTTTTGTTTTTTCAACTAATAGTGCACCTCTTCCCACTGTTTGAAGGACACACTCCTCTCCTGCAGCGTGCAGATGCTTATCAGACTTTAGAGTAGGGAGGGCGATATGGACTTTGATTTTTATTGCAAAATGTAATGGTGAAGTTGTGACAATGATAAAAATGACGATTAAAAATATTTATTACTTTTTCTAGGTAACTGTATGGCAACGAACCATTCGGAAACACAAATACTGCTCTTGAAAATCACACAGTTAAACATTTAAGCATGTTTCAAATTTTATATTGATTGATGCTCTTGTGGATCACAAGTAGAGAAAAGTTGGCTTTTTAAACATCATTAATTGGAACTAATCAAGAAAACAATAAATCTAAATTCTTATTGTGATAATTTTTTCATGATAAATGATACATTAAATGCCCACCCGTACTTTAGAGCAAATTAAGAATCTAATTTGCAGTATTGCCTCTTTAAGACAACCTCTTTACATCATCCTTATCTGCTCTACCCGGCCACTTTATTGGGCAGATCCTACTGGGATTCATTCCCTGCTGCGTTTTTCCTTTGTGGTACAGATTCATCAAGATGTCAGGAATATTGCTCAAGCATTTTTGGTCCATATTGACACAAGAGCATCATGCAGTTACCACAGATTGATCGTCTCCACATCCATTTTCCAGTTCTTCGTTCCACAGCATCCCATAGGCCATGTAGTGACTACAGCGAACTCATTGTCTCGCTCTGAGAAGTTGTTTGAGATTAAACAAATTTATGCTGGATGATAAATTGTCTCAGAAGTTATTGCGATAAACAACATTCTTGTTCTGAGGCTATTTAAAGTAATATAATGGTAATAACACAAGAATACCCTCTCAAAGATCAATAAACTTTAATTTACAATAAACATTTAACACTAAATAAATAAACAAAACACCTGAAACTACGAATAAAATGAATTATAAAGTCTTTATAAACAAAACTAGCTAGCTTAGATCGATGCACCACACAGAAGCTTTTTCTCACTCAGTTTTTGGTAGAAAGACACGAGAAAAACAATCATTCAAATGATTGAGCTTATTGTATTTATCATGGTACTAATTGGTTTATTGCTTATTGCGACCGGTGTATTTGAGGTTTACAACAGGTTGCATTAGAAGATGTGTACACTGTGTTCATTAAGGTGCTGATATGGTCAGAAACATCACTGAGGCAGCCTGTGGTGTTTGAATAATGACCATTACTCTGAGCCTGAATCCTTGATACAAGGCAGAACGGAGCTATACGTTTATGTTTTTTCTGCTAAAATCTCACATTACTCTCTGAACTTTGCAAACGAAGTTGAAACTCTTTGTTATTTCAGTTTATTTTTGTGTAATTGTGGGGATTCTGCTTGAATTTCAGCCTCAGTTTCCTCTTATCAGCTAAAAGAAATGGCACCTGGTGTGCAGCTCTGCTGCTTCAAGCTTTGACTTCAGGAGACGATGTTCCTCATAACTTGATTTTAATAAGTGATTAATTGAATTTCTGCCATCTCCAGCCAGGCTGCTCTTTCTCATTTGACCTCTTTGGATAATTTTCTGTAAACCCAGTAGATCATTGGTGTCAAACTCAGAATATATTGATTAAACCCATTACATTGGTAAAATATCAACAAATAGCTGTTTCAGTATTCAGTAAGTGTAATATTGATTGTTTTTTTTGGGTTTTTTGCAATCAAAATCACAGATTTTGTGGTGATAATCTAGAAATAGTTGTAAGAAATGTTTACAATATTTGCACTAATATCTTATATTAAATGTGACTTTTTATTAATCGCTGTATCAGTCACAGATATAACTTGACATCAAGTACGGTTGAGCTAGCAGTCACTTAAACCCAAAGATTTTGGCCAATTTTGAGAAAAACTGTCAGTAAAATCAGAAGATTGTGGGGATTTGTTGATTTTGTGATAAACTAGAGAGACTTATTGATGTAATGTGGAGTCTGGAGGGCCACATAAAAAGCTACGGCGCACCAGATTTGACCCACAGGCCTTTAGTTTGACACATGTGCAGTAGACGGTTGGCCCTGAAAATCCCAGTAGCCGAGCAGTTTCTGTGTAACACAGACCAGATCTTCTGGCACCAACACTTAAATCCCCTTTCATTCCCGTCCTGACGCTCAATCTAAGGTTCAGCACCAAGTCTAAATACACTGAGCTGCTGCCATGTGATTGACTGATTCATTATTTGTGTGACTAAGCAGAGGAACATGTGCAACTAATGGAGTGGAAACTACAAGCGCAAGCTTTGTAGGGCTGCACAGTATTAGGAAAGCATGCAGTGATAGTGACATCTGTTGTGATAAATATATAAATGCATCACACTTGAAACATAGCTGTCCACTTAGAGTACTTACTTATAATATGGTTATAAACTGTGAGAAGGACCTAAATATCCATATTTTCTTCCTTTTTGTAAAGAAAACAGGACGCAGGGGGTTCTGTTGCTACATAAACGCGAGTCTGTTGTGCTTTCTGCAGTCAGAATATTGTGCTTGCTGTATCTTACATTGAACAAGGTCACCCTGACATGAGAGTCTTCTTCCTGTAACAGAGTCTGAGGAAAGACAAGATGTGGATGTAGATGAGCTGTGGGTTATCTCTCAGAGCGATGAATGAAACAGCTATTACACTAAAGCAATTTGCTCCCTATGGCCATTTGGAAACCAGATATCAGCCTGGATGTGTGTCATCTACTTACTTCCTTATATCCTCTAAATGTAATAATTGTGTCAATTCATATTAGTTCAGTCTCAATTCAACTTCTCTGTCTGTCTGTGCTGCATCAGATTCCTGTAAATCTCACTGCAGGGTTCAGAACAAAGAGGAAGTCAACAAGTTTGAATTTAAAAAAAATGAAGATAAATTCAAGATAAATAGACTGCAGGTTCACTTCAGTTCTTTTAAGTGCCAATTGATTAAAAGAAAATTGTCCAGCTGAGACGTAGACTGACAGCAGAAGGAAGAGTCTCCTCTTTTGGTCATTAGTTGCCAAATTAAGGGCTGGTGTGTCCCTTCATTTTCCTCTCTTCTAAAACCTTAACAACAGAAATGAAATTAAAGTTCTTTAGCTTAATGCCAAAGTAAATAAATATTCCACAGTTTGTATTTGGACCCCGTTTGCGTGTTTATTTCAAACATATTTACATTCATACAGGAGGTAGAGAAAAGTGTAAACTTGTTTGATCGTTTTCCTTGTAGCTTTCTTTACACATCATCAATATAAACAGAAAAGCAGCATTTCTTTCACAAGAAGAAGCATAAAATATCATAAAATATGCAAACACAGTTTCTTTCAATCAACAAAAAAAGCAAGGTCAGACTAAGAAACTCATCAATAAATTATTTTTTATCCAAATTTTGTGGTTTCTTTCAAATGAGGAAAGCAAAGCAGAGGAGCTATTGATGAATGTTAGTCAGCAGATGAAAAATAGTCTGAATAGTAAAGGTTGCTGATCAAAAACACATGAGTTAATCAGAAATAAAAACAGATCCTGCTTCACGAATCATTTCCATCTCAAATTATTTGCTCTTGCGTCTAAACCTCCCATAACTTAAACCCAACTTTCAGCTTCCTGTACGCAGTCATAAGCCTGAGAACTCGTTTTTCTGAGGAGAAAGCATGTTGCTTAAACCAGAAGGGTTTTCAGGCTGTGGGGCCTCAGAGAGGTGTTAACAGGCTGCAGCTTCAGATCACTGCACAGCAACAGTGCAGTTTACACCATCGTGCAAGCATCTTGAGTCATTCCTCACTTCTTCATGCCAGACTTTCTTGCTTTCTGAAGGTCTTCAGAGGTTTTTCTCTGGACTGCTTTATTGATTTGCAATGCCTCACCATTTATAAGTATTTCCTTTCTTTTTTTTCTAGCTAAGCTGTATAAATCTTGCTGTTTTATTCATTTTACCTACTAAACAAAAGAAATGAGCCAGAATTGTTTCTACACATGAGGTGAAACTAGCCTGTGAACCAGATCGGACCTTCACCTATAAACCAAAGTTTAAAATCTTGGGGACAAATTTAATGCCTTCCCAAACTTTAATGTGGTTTCCTAAAATGCCTTACCTCTTGTTTTACTTTTAAAAACGAAATCCCGTTTCTCAGAATAGATGTTGCATGCTTAAGATGTATTGAAGTGTATTCCCTAAGAGTTTTCTATGAGAAATTAAATAAAAATTATTTTTGTAGGTACGCCTGAAGGCAGTGGAAAAAATAAATAAAATTTGGAGAAATAAAGTGCCTTTCAAAAAGTATTCACAGCCCATACTACTTCTTATTTTCATTTTTGGGTTTTTTAAGTGATCGAACAACACAGAGTAGAAAAGAGCAAAACCTTCTAGAGGCTCAAAAAGACTTGAAACTTTTTTCACCTTTCAGCAGGACAACAACCTCAAACATACAGCCAGAGCTACAGCGGTTGTGTTAGAATGGTCTAGTCAAAGTTAAAAGGCCCAATGTTTACATTGACTTTATCAAATTGGGCTGATCTTGAGATGTTTTGTATCAAATAATGGGCAAACATTTCAGTCCCCAGATGTGTAGAGGTTGTAGAGATTTACACCAGAAGACCTGCAGCTGAACTTACTGAGAAATAGAATAGAATAGAATAGAATAGAATAGAATAGAATAGAATAGAATAGAATAGAATAGAATAGAATAGAAGTACTTTATTCATCCCAGCAGGGAAATTACTTCACAATTGCAGCATAAAGACAAGACACAGTAACAAGTAGTTGTAGATAAAATAAAATAAATATAAAATATAAAATACTACAAATTGTAACATTATAAAGATGCTTGTACAAGTATTAACAAGTATTAACTCAGATGAATACAAATACACACCACAGATTTCAGATCTTAATTAAAATATTTGAAACCATGTAACATTTTCCATTCACTTTAAATTTATGCACCACTTTTTGTTGCTCTCGCACATAAAATCCGAGTAAGTTAATAAAATTTTGTGTTTTTAATGATACAAAATGTGAGAAGTTTGAAGTTTGTATATAAACTCCTTCTTGGGAGAAAACTCCTCCTTGTCGTTGTCAAGAACCTGCAGAACTTCAGTCTAACATTTTATTTGCGTGCACAAAACGAGCAACCAGGAAGTCTGGCTGACTTTTGATGCCAGTTTGCTGTTTTCCATCTTTCAGAAGCAGGATGAAGGCTTGGTTCTGTTGGACCTGGTATTCAACCACCTGGGCCTGCAGGAGAAGCGGCTCTTCAGTCTTCAGATCAGAGAGTCCAGCACCGCCATCGCCTCCATCACGGCCAACACGCTCTCTCCTGTGAGCTCACACTCCATCTGCCGTGCATTTACTCTTAAGTTTGTGATGCGTTTCTCCGGCTGGTTGCACTTGATGATAACCGTGGGGCGTGTTTACATAAATGTATAGCCTCGGATAGTCATTATGGCTGACGAATGTTTTTCTTCTTGCAGCGATGGTTAGAGCCAGAGAAGCCCTTCAAGAAGCAGATAAAAGGTATCTCTTTTGTTGGTGAAAGTTCTGTAATATCCACATTTAAATGCCAAAACAGGAAGGAGTTCAACAGAAAACAGGGTTGTAGTTGTGGCTAAATATAGACACAGGCCTGTTTTCAAACAATTTGATCATTTCTGCAGGTCTCGCCTCCCCCTTTTATCTGAACTTCAGAGTGCGGTTCTTCATCTCTGATCCCAACTCTCTGCAGCATGAGCAGACCAGGTCGGTGCTTCTCTGTCATGAGAATCCAGCTCCATGTCTCTGTGAACTGATTATTGTTAACATATTATGTCAATCAAACTGTTTTCTTCACATCTTGATGGGAAACTTCCAAGCTATTCATAAATGTAACTGATTGAGTAATTGTTGAAATCGCTGAAGCTTCAGTATTCAGCAAGTAAACCTTGTCAGCTGCGCTTGAGCAATGAATATTCAAGCTTTTGGTACTATGAGTAGTCAAATAAGTATGAATGTTTCCTTTTAAAAGTCAAACATTTCTTCACATTTTAAAAGTAAAAACAGTAAAGTTAGGCTTTTTCTGAGTTTTGTCCGTTCTTCCAGAACAAGATTTAAATTTCTGTCAGATCAGATGTTTTAGAGTCGCCATCCATTCCCGTTTTGGTGTTTTTCCATGTAGGGTGTGTCGTTTCCCTCCTAAATTTGCAGGTTTGTTTAGCTGAATTTACTCTTTCTTATTTTAGTGAATTGTTCCCTTTGCCTCCAGCTCTTACACCAGCCTGAGGCATTACTGAAATACTCTGATTGTGGGTTTATGAAGTTCAGACATTTTATTTAAACATATCTGCACACTTTCATTTCTACGTCATGCTTCAGTTTAAAGGATTCGTTGGAAAAGCCTGCAACAGGCTTTGTTTTCTGATTTGTTTGAGATTATATGCTAAATATTTCTTTCTGAAGCCTTGATTTACTGCTTTTTTTTTTTTAAACAGGTTTAGCTTTTTCCTTTGAGCTTTCCCAGCTTTATTGTCTCACACTTTTTCTGTTTACTATTTCCTGATTTATGTCTTCAACTTCTGTTTTTGGCTTTTTATACCTTGAAGCGTTTTGTTTCGCTTTGTGAGCATCAGTTTTTATCCTCTGCTGGTTGGACAGCAGCATCATTTGATGTTGTGCCAAAACTGTTCAAATCACACTCCTAAGAAGCTAATCACGGCGTTTGATGAATTTTAATTAAAATGCTTGGATCCCAAGGGCGATGGCATAAAATAGAAATAAAATAAAGTGCCACTTTAAAATTAAGAGAAATGAATGAACATTTGGGGTCGTATTTTAACGACTTATGGCACATTTCGAATTCAGCATTTTTTTTCCAGGAATCAAGATAGTTTTCTGGAGACTCATTTAAATGATTGAAATTACAGTAAGGATGGAAAACTGGGTTTCTATAATCTAGAGGTTTTATTCTACTTTGATTATTTGAGTGGTGCGAAAACAAACTAATTAAGAAAATAGTTTTTGAATTTTACTGTAAAATTATTTGTTTATTCAATTCATACAGAAAGGAGGAAAATAATTGTGTTATTTATTGTTAAAGGCAACAGGAACCAGTTAGTATCAGCAGGTCAAACCTTTACAAAGTGGAAGATCAGAAATCAGACCCAATCTCTCTGATTATTGCATTTGTATTTGCAAATTTCCTTGATATTTTTATGTTTTAATGTTCATTTCAGATGGTAGCCTCTGTGAAAATATCAGAAGTTGTGATTGTAAAGCACCAGATAATAATCCAGATCAGAGCTCCTGTTTATCTCTGTTCTCTGCCTACAATATAGTAGCATGAATGCAGTAAAGGTTGAATGTTTTTACTGATGTTTTAGAATATTACCGCTGTAATTAAATCATAAAGTAATGACTTGTCTGCCTCTGTTCCTGCCAGAGGAACAGAGGCAGGAGACAGCAACCTAGACAGCGATTTAATCGTCTAAATCGATTAAATCAATTTAGACGATTAAATGTTGCAAACATGAACTAGTTTGCTATTCCAGTGGTGGACCAGGTAGCAGGTTATAGTGCATTCACCGGTTTCCTTAGCTTTCTGTCTGAGTGTCTGCAATGGGAAAATATACATCAAACTGGAGAATAAGGGTTGGAGTGCTGAGACTTTATTTTCACTTTTGGGATGTTTTCATTTTGTTGGGAAACTAAAATGTGTTTCTTCTCAGAGTACCCTGATTGTTTTGTTGACAAACTATTTCCATTGAAATTCTTGTTGTAATTGAGGCGTTTTATCAGAGCCACAAACTATTTCTCCCTGGAGATATTAAAAGTCTGTAGAAAACATCCCTCACTTTCTGTCAATACTCGTCTAAACATTTCAGTGTGGTTGTGTCCTCTGAAGGCTGAGCTGCTGGTGTGTCTAACAAACGCCAGCGTGTGAAAGAGAGGCTTTTTTAGGGTATGGAAAACAGGCGTGGGTTGATAAAGTTCCTCTTTTGTCGCCCCTGCAGGCACCTGTACTTCCTCCAGATCAGGAGCGACATCAGGGAAGGACGGTCAGTTGTCCCGCTTCACATTGAGCACCTCCTCCCTGCCTCCTCCTCCTCGGTGCTCGGTATTTGTTTAGCTGTGGAGCTTGTGATGTGTAATCACGGTGTCTGATTGCAGGTTGCAGTGCCCGCTGAGTGCAGCTGTAGTGCTGGCTTCATATGCTGTGCAGTGTGAGTCCCGTCTCTTCTCTGAAAGAGAAAATAAGATGATTAATGAGGCAATGATAGCTGCCTGAGTAATTACTCCTGGGAGGCTGCTCTCAGGGCTTTTATTTAGCAGCTTTCTTACACTAGTGAGACGTTGGGAGACACAGGTGTGTGCAGGTGGGGTTTTATGTCTCCCTGTGGGTGCTCAGTGTTTGTTTCCGTCACCTGCAGCGGAGATGGGGGATCACTGTCCATCCAGGCAGCCGGGGTACCTCTCAAAATGCCACTTCATTCCCGAACAGGATGGAGACTTTCTGTCTAAAGTGGAGGACCTGCATCCGCAGCACAAGTGAGTTTGGTGCCTGCAGTTGAAAAGAACGGCAGGTTTGTTGCATGATTCCTGTTGTTGTATGTGACTGTGTGTGTGTTCCTAGGGGGCTTAAGCAGAGCGAGGCGGAGCTGTGTTTTCTCAACACTGCACGGACGCTGGAGCTGTACGGAGTGGAGCTGCATGCTGCCACGGTAATGCTGTTACTCTAATTATGCTGTAGCTTAGAAAGCTCACCTTCTTGTTTTCTTAAGTTAATCAATAAGAGGAGGGTTTTCCTGTTTGTTCAAGATTTATCTCCAAAGCTCCACCAATTAAACAAAAACTTTTGGCTTATCATCCAAGAACTTTGGCACTAAAATGGAAACTCCTTGAATTAGTCAACAACAATTAAAACTGAAGTTAAAGCTATTTTTAATCTCAATATTAAATCCTGCGGTCTCTCAGGACACCAACAACACGCCTCTAATGGTGGGTTTGGCCTCCAGTGGTGTTGCAATGTTCTGTAATATGATTTGCTCCAGTTTCTTCCCCTGGTGAGTAACGCCGCCTCTCAACATTCAGCTTGTTTTTGCATTTCCTTCAAGTAAATTTGACGCTTTCACGCAGGGGGAACATCATCAAGATCTCTTATAAGAGGAGACGCTTCATTGTTCACCTAAAACGTAAACATGTGAGTCTCTGGCTTCACAAAAACGTTTCTGCTGATTCAAAGATAAGATCAGAATGAATGGAGTTGTTTCTGTGTGTTAAAAATCCATTGTTCATGTGTAGAAAATGGAATATTGTGGTTCCTACACAATTTGTTAAAAGTTCTGACTAATTTCAGGTCTGAATAAGTTTGAAGAATTACATAAATTGACAAATATTCACCAACATGTGGGCATAAAGAGCTGTATGGATGGATGTCTGTCCACCAGACATCCATCTTTTTGTCCATTTATCCATCCATTTATTCATTCATTTATTCATTATACGGCTGCCGCTAACAAATATATTAATAATTGATTATTCTGATGATTACCCGGACAAAAAAACTGGCACATTTGACTGATTTTTCATTTAATCATGTAAGCTTTTTTTTTAATACAATATTAGAAATACATTAAAAGATACAAATTAATAATTTAATTATTTTGTTAAATAAGAAAATAAACATTTAATTGCTTAATAACGTAACATTCCTTTGCATTTGAACCACGTGAAGTTAACCCTGTGTCACTTGAGGAGTTTTGGCTTGGATATATTATATCTTGAATGCAAAATGTTTATTTACTTTTGTACTGTTTGTTACGGCTTTGAATATATTACTTTTTAAGCAAATGTCCTTTTTCTGAGTCTGAAAAACATGTTGAACCATGTTGTCTTTTATTTGCAGCAAGCTTATCTTCTGTTGCAAAGCAGAGACGATGTGAAAAGACCCTTAACTCTTTGAGTTGCAGGGGGAAACCCAAGACTGTGAGGTGTCTCTAAACCTGCCCTGCCCCAAGACGTGTAAGAACTTATGGCGGTCCTGTGTGGATCACCACTCCTTCTTCTCCTCCAGCCGGACGGCTAAGAGCCCCAAATACAACAACAGCACAGTTAAGGGCTACAAGCAGCTCATAACGCAGCACCTGGGCCTAACCAACAGTAAAACCGAGGAGTGAGCTTTCGATTTACCCCACATATTTGCTTGTTCTTCACTTGAAATCTGCTGCTTTCTAAACATTTGACTCTGTCCTGGCAGAGGTCCGGTGTGTCAGAAGGTCGTAGGGGGGATGGTGTGGAACCCGGTTCTGCGGAGGTCTATTTCGTCAGAGCGTCTTGAGACCATGAGTCTGCCCTCCAGATCGCCGCCCTCAACCCCCAACTGGTAAAACTGCTGCTATTAACTGCAGCAAAGATTTTCTCTAAAATAAAAATACACAAAAAAGCTCAAGCTACACATCCGATATGTTGCTGCGGCAGGAGAAGTCCCCGGGTTCGCCATGAGATCAGAAAGCCTCGTCCGTCATCGGTGGAGCTCAGCACGGACCTGAAAGACATGTCAGAGGGGGAGGACGTCTTCTACACGTACAGGGCCTCTGTGGGCAGCAGCAAGGACAGCGAAGGAGACGCATCGCCTCATCAGTCAGTACCACAGGAGCCCATGTTCCTGTGTTCACGTCTTTATTGGGATTTTATGTCCTAGGCTCCACAAGCTCAGGATGTTTTTAAGGATGCACCGATTGCCGAACACCGATCTTTAAAAAGCCTGTCCTGCCGATTCCGAATCTGCCTGATAGCAATTTGTGTTTGTCTGAAATGTTGCTGAATGTTGCAAGAAAGTCACTGAGGTAGCAACAGTGAGGTTACTATTGCTTATCGCAAATGTGCAGACATGACCTGGTTGCTGAGGTTGATAAGATCCATGGATAAGATCGGCTTCACATTTCAGTAACGGCCGATAGCCGATCCCCCAAAATGAAGGAAATCGTTTCTATTCACTTCTAAATGAAAATATAAGAAAAGGCAGATTTACATTTGTTTTCACTCTTCTGTTCATCAATACCTCTAAATAAATTGGTCAAAGCGACCAGTCACTGCAGATTTCCCTTAATTAGTAAACGGGAGTCCACCATTACCTCATTTAATATTTTTATTACACAGTTTTTCTCTGAAGATGTAAGAGAACATTAGTGAATAAACAGCATCATGAAAACCAAGGAACGCAGCAGACATGCTAAAGAAGTTGTTCTGGTCAGATCAGATCCACTAAAGTTTATTAATCTGCATGCAAAACCTGTGTGATGGAAAAACTGCACCCTGAACTCACCATCCCCACTGAGAAACACGGTGCTGGCAGCATCATGCTGTGGAGATGCTTTTGTTCTGCAGAGGCAGTGAAGCTGGTCAGATACACAAACTTATTTTGTAATTTTAAAAAATATATATATCCTGCTTAGTTCCTTGGATTGGATTACACTATTTTTGATAACAGTATAGTATTTTATGTTCTAGTCCTTACTGTACAGTATGTTTTTAGTCTTGATTTTTAGATATTTTAGTGCTTTCTGTGAACCTACATGCCTTTTCTGAATAGCTAAAATCATGTGTTCCTAATGGCCCAGTCAAAGTCCAGGCGAAATTTCTGTTGAGAATCTGTAGAAAAATAGAGATATTGACATTCACAGATGCCTTCAATTTGACTGATCTTGGGTTATTTTGTAAAAAAAAAAAAAAAAATATGTAGAGACAGACCCCTAAAGACTAGCAGCAGTAACTTCTCACCATTTTTTCCTTCAGATTTTATGAGTGAAATATTTTGAAAACCATGTTTTATTTTCCTTTATGTTCGCATTTATGCTCTATTTAGTGTCGATCTATAACATAAAGTAACAATAAAATACATCGAGGAAACATAAGAAATTGTTCAGGGGACAGGCATTTTTTATTTTTTTATTTTTTTTCTTCAAAGCACTGAAGTTAAAATCAGCTGACCTGTAATGAACCACGTAGCCGCAGAGTCATTTTTAATATTTTATGTCTTCCAGCTTTTCTGGTCCTAACAGTCAAGGATCTGGTGAGGGTTTGTTGCAGGCTGAAGACAGCATCGGGGAAGAAGACGGCCCGTTCCACAACAACAAGGTTTTTCTTTTTCACCTCAGCACTTTCTGATTACTGCGTTTCTCTGCACATTCATGACAAGTTCTCCGTGCAGGATGCTCTTGGTGATGGCGACCTGATGCTGATATGCATCACTCCAGACCACGAGGGGAAATTTGGCTTTAATGTGAAAGTATGTCTCTGTCCTCCTTGCACGCTGCATATAAATTTTTTATGATTATTTGTTCCTCTGATGAAATTGTTGAACTCCTCTCAGGGAGGAGTGGACCAGAAGATGCCTCTGTCCATATCTCACGTTAAGCCGGACTCCCCGGTAAGGACAGACTGAAATAATTATGTTTTTGAAGCTTGGTTAAAAAAAAACAGTGGCCAAATTGTTGCATATGGTTTTTATTGAAGGTTGTATTATATATATTTTTGCAAAAATACCACAAACAAGATTTTTTTTTTAGAAAGTCTTTAAAGTTTCCCCTTCGGATGGATTGGAAAAAGTTCTAAAACCATTCAGACTCAAACCACATTGCACTCAGATACATTGTGTCCAACTGGAGGAAATTCAAGGCCATTGTTGCTGTCCTGAGGAGTCTCTGGCCTGCGAAGATCACTGCTGTGCAATTTGCTGCAAGGTCAAAGAATAATCCAGGATTACGTCTCAGAAACTAAAGAGCTCTCTCACATTCTGTTGCGTTAATGTTTGGGTCTAGAATCAGCAAAACGCTGAACAACAACTTTCTGTGTCAAAGTGGTAGAAGACGAAAGCAACGGCACTACGGGGAAACAATGTTGCCCTTTCTTTAGCTTGTCTAAGATACACAGAAAAGATTTTGTAGACTTAAGACTTTCATCAGAGTTGATATGGATTATTATTGATTTTTGTTTTGTTTGTTTTAAATCTCTGCGTGACTTTTCCTGTTTCATCCACAGTTTTTACTCCACGCCGTTATTTATTTTTAAGCAGTTATGACACACAAAGGCCAAACCTTAAATTGCTGCTGCGTCAGTTACTCTTCAGGTTGTTGCTAGGTAACCACAAGTTGCCCAGCAAGTTGTTGCTAGGTAACCAAAGAGCGAGTGAGTTAGTTGGTTAACGCCACCATTCTTTCTTTCAGCTGTCTGAGAGATGTTGAGCGGCTAAAGTATATTCTCTGCCTTCATCCCCCAGAATGCCGTGCAGTTCTGGATCAGAGTTCAGTGGACAGCTTGCTATTAGCATGAAATTACGCTTTTTCTGTTGTAAAAGGAAACATGTTTAATGTAAAACGTTAGAGCACCGGCTCTGAATTCACCAAAACCTTTATCTGAAAGACAAGCTCCAATATTTCGAAAAAGTGAACATGATATTTAGAAATCCTGTCCATTATTCCGTATTAAGTACTTGTTTTTCCCACTGTAAATGACGTCTAATGGTTAATATGATCCCGTGACCCAAAACCTGTACTTCACTGGCATGTTTTCTTTTCTTGCCCATTTTGAAGAGTGGCTAAGAGAAATTGCCTTCTGTCAGGTCATAGTTCTAGCCCAAGTAAAAAGAAAGTTACCCACAAAACAAAAATCCTAGAACTGTTCAGCTTAAAAAAGTCAACAGCAAAAAAAGTTTCATTTATTTAATGGGAATTGATAACTGTTGATTTTTCTTAACCTGAGATTATCCTTTAAATGAAAATTAGGACAATTAACTTAAAAAATAAGCTTACTTGTTCTTTTGGAGGCAAATTATGCCTCTAAAGTCACTAATAATTTCTTGTCTGCCACCTTAAATTTGATTTAAAGCTTGTGTGTTGTTTCTTTTAGGCCGGTCGATCTGAACCCAGACTGCAGGAGGGCGACCTGGTCCTGCTCATCAACGGTCGGGACATTTCTGAACACACACACGACCAGGTCGTCATGTACATCCGAGCCAGCCGAGAGTCGCACTCCAGGCAGCTGGCTCTGCTCATAAGACGCAAAGGTGTGTACCTGTGAGAGGAAAGTGCTGAGATGGCAAGAGAAATGCAAATAACCGCTGCTCACAGCCTTGGACTGTCCTCGTGATCCAGGTCCAGGCCGGGTCATGCCTCAGCTGCAGCTGTCATTCGCCGCCCTCTCGCTCACCATCCCACCACAGGAAAACAAGCCTCAGTCACCGGGTCAGCTGGAGCGGGTCAGCACGTTGGAGGAATCCATGAAGCAGCTAGAGAGAGGGATACAGTCTGGCACGCTGTCCTTCCATTTTGAGGTATTTTGTTTGTTATATAGAAGTGTTTTAAGTAGAGATGCACTGGTTCCATTTGTTGGACACGTTTCCCCAACTCAGCGTTTACACTCACGCGTGAAAATGGCTGCCAACAAGTATGCACAAGTATGTGTCGTACATCTTTGAAAAGCAAAAGCAGAGCTTCCTGCACAACCAACAAGAATGCAGCAAGTTGTTTCTGAATATTCATTCAACAACAACAGCAGATATTGTACAGCACATGCAACGGTAAAATCAGCTGAACATTTGTGCTGGAGCTTCTTGGGTTGCTAGGTGACGGGCTGAGCTTGACTGGGGTTGCTTGGTTACGGTTCAGTGCCCTTCCACACACCAAAAATCATTAACTTATTGCCAAAAAAATGCCTGGGTGTTTTGTTTTAAACAACTTTAGACACAAATAGAAGTTAAGAAAAGGTTCAAAAAGTGAATTTCTAAATGCAGCACATGTTCCTTGCTTAAAATAACTAGACGGAGAGTATTTTACTCTTATCAGCCTTCCTGTTATCTGATGAAAGGCTTGCGCTCTCTCAGCCATCATGTCTACAGTCTTGTTATGTCTTTTTAGATCGCTTCTTACATCTCTGGGCTTAATCTGACTTCATTTTGAACATCTCAAGCAAGTCAGGGCCAATCAAACAAAAAATCAGCTGATTTCTGTGAGCATCTCTACTTTTAAATGCTGCTTTTAGAACAGATGTTGGCCCTAATCTTCAGCTGGATCCTGTTCATAAAAGCAGCGATGACCTTACATTTTCTAATTCCTGTGTGTATATGTTTCTGTGCGTATTTACATGCATGTTTGCGTGTGTTTGCATGCTTGTAATTCCTAGAATTTATACAAGAGGAAGCCTGGTCTGTCCCTAAGCTGTGCACGGCAACCCGAGAACCAGGAAAAGAATCGCTACAGAGACGTTTTGCCTTGTAAGTGCTCCTTGCTGCGCCTGCATGCCTGTTTGGTTTCGCTCGTCCCCTGCTGTGCCCGGATCCCGCATGTTAGGCTTTGAGAAATGTAATTTTGACAGCTCTGTTCTGACCCTCACCAGCTGCTGCCCTTCTCTGCTTTCAGACGACGACACCCGAGTGGTGCTGCTGGGGAAGGAAGACTACATCAACGCCAGCCACATCACGGTGAACATCACTCACCTGAAACCGCCTCCCGTTCTCCGTGTCTCTTTTAGTGTAAACTCATCCTGTTCATCTTGTGTGTGTGTGTGTGTGTGTGTGTGTGTGTGTGTCTCTTAGATGGCACCCCCTGAGTCTGGAGTGTGTTTACGTTACATTGCAGCTCAAGGTCCACTTCCACAGACCTGCACTCACTTTTGGCAAACTGTATGGGAGCAACAGACGCACACCATCATCATGCTTACAACTCTAACAGAGAGGGGACGGGTACAGCATGCTTTGTTTTTGTTTTTATGAGCCACCGTTTTGCAGAAGCGTCTTAAAATTACACGACTGAATATCAGCGACGCATTAACATGGCAATTAGTGCAGCACAACTGGCAAATTATTACATGCTGCGTCAGGTTTAATTTTGATTACAGTGATTAGAGGGGGTTCAGCGGTGATGTTTGCACACAGCAGTGATCCGATGGCTCAGTTGTGAGTAATTACAGGGTTTCACACTGTAAAGAATGGCTGAACACGAGCGTGAGCCAGATGCCGATGAGATAAATAATCTGACGCAGAGGAAGAACAAGAGCGTGCCTCTGTCCCGGCTTTCTTGTCGCTTGGAAACCAGATGTTCTCATTAATCGATCATTGTGTCTGGATCTCATCAAGTGTCTGGGAGTTTCCCCTCACTGCATGCACCTACGTCGACGCTAAGCTCTCCACCTGTTGCCGCTGATGAATTGCTTTTGTCTGCTGGCCGCCCCCTGGATCAGAGCAGGCTGGCTGAATATGAGCTTGATTTCCTTAGAGTGGAGGAAAGCTGCTCAGCGGCAAACTGTTTCCTGACCTGTTACTCATGTCCAGAATTGGATAGTAACCGGTTACGTTTACTTAGTTAGATTTACTTGAGTACCTTTTTAGAAATAATTTACTTAGAAGTATTTTCTTTTAACTTTTACTTGAGTAATTTTGTTATGAAGTATCGCTAGTCTTACCTGAGTAAAATATCTGGATGCTTTACACACTCTGAGTAACTTCATTTAATGAAGAACAAGTTTGTTTTAACCAAAAACCAGCTGACAAAACTTGCTGGAGCTCCACTTGGGTTGCTAGGTGATGAGTTGCTAGGTAACAGCACAGTGTGGCCTAACAGTCGGGAGGTTTTCGAAACAGCAAAAACCATTGACTTTTTGCCAAAAAAATGGCAATAAGTGATTATTCTTAAAAGCTTGGCCTTTTTTTTTTTTTAGAAGCAATTGAGACTAAAATGGAAGAATAAAAATGTGCAAAATGTGATTTTTATTTCCCCCCCACTTTAAAGTTTTATATTGAAATAGATTGATTGAGGAAATAAAACATTTTGCCTGATATTATTTTGTAATTGTTATTTATATTATTTCTATTTTCGTCCTTAAAATACCAAAATCTTTTCATAACTTCATAGTTTGGTCTGTCCGCTGTAATTATTAAATATTAAATGACTGATGTCTGATCAGTTGTTGATACTTAAATTCCCTTTTTACTCTCACGTGAGTAATTTCCCAGAAGTACTCACTTTTTACTTAAAAGTAAAAAGATGATGATGAAGTAGTACTACTCTTACTTGAATACATTTCTTTGGCTACTCATGCCAGGACTAACGCTGGTGATGTCATACGTGTTGCAGACCAAGTGCCACCAGTACTGGCCGCATCCGCCGGAGGTGAAGGATTACGGCCACCTGTCAGTGAAGTGCCACTCAGAGGAGTGCAACCTGGCGTACGTGACGAGGCAGTTCACTCTGAGGCACAAAAAGGTAAACCTGATGACGGAGCCGGGATGAGCAGCTGCGCTCCCTGCTGAGGGGTTTTATACCTCTTGATTTGTTCAGGTAGAATATTTTAAAGCCTGTTTGCCTGTAGGGAAATTATGTTTTTCAGTTTATAGGTCAAATTATAAACTGAAAATTTTCTGACAAATAATCAATGAAGTGCCAACGCTGAGTGAGAGCAATTTGGATGAGTTATTTTTTATTTGTTTTTCCTTCCTTTGAGGCTTTTTTGTATGAATATCAATGAAACAGTTTTCAGCTGCAGCCCTGGTTGCACACCTGCCTTCGTGCCCATGCACATTTTCCCTTGGTATGTTGCAGCGGCGTGTAGCATGTTCACTCCATATGTCACGCAACAGAGCTGGCTGCGGGCTGCGGCCTCTCCTGGCACGCTGTCATTTCCGTGTGGGTGTTTTTTGCCTGTGCGTTGTTAGTGTGTTCGCCTAATTTTCCACCCCTCTGCCTGCTTATGGGTGGTATCGGGCAGGTCTTTTTGTGGGAACTCTGTCTGTCTGATTGTATCAGGATAGATGATCAGATTAAAGGTGCTAGCTTCCACATCAGCCTCCATGCCGAACAGGTAAATAAACAGATTACACCCCCAAGGAGGCATGAAATATGAACGCGCACACACATGCATACACAGATACCGCTGTGTGGGTCCATCTGCTCCTCTGGCGGAGCGAATTAATCCCTGCATGGAATTGCAGGCCACATGCCTATTAAAAACACCAAAGTCAGCCGTTTTCCTTCCCAGTCTTCCTTTGTTTTTCTCTGCGGTCTTTCCCTCTATCCTCTGTTTACATTGCTTCCTAATCTGACTTACGGATCACATGGTTGTTGACCTGGACCGTTTCCGCCTCACCGGCGTGACATTTTCCAAAGGTAACACGTTCATCATGCAATATTCTAATTGTTTTTTTTATTTGTATTTTTATTGTAACATCCAGTTAGCTGAAGAGTTTTCAGTCACACACCTGCAGTACGTCGCGTGGCCGGACCACGGCGTACCCGACGACCCCTCGGACTTCCTGCTCTTCATCGGCTCGGTGAGGGAGAGGAGGAAAGCCACAGAGCCGCTGATGGTTCACTGCAGGTAACACATGAGGCTGCGGTTTAGTCAGACTTTCTCCTCTGGCTCCTGTGAACTGAACCCAAAGTTTTGCTTTCCGTCATCTTCTCAGTGCTGGGATTGGGCGGACAGGTGTCCTGATCACCATGGAGACGGCGCTGGGCCTCATAGACGCAGGTCGGCCGGTTTTCCCGCTGGACATTGTGAAAACACTAAGAGACCAGCGAGCCATGATGGTTCAGACCACGGTACAGAGATTAAAAACAAAACACTTGCCTGTTAAACGACACTGTTACTCCTTGGCTCATTAATTTCTCTATTATGCTGCATGATGATCACCCCAAGCTGTCTTGTTTCCTACTGCTTTTTAATGCAGGATTTATTTATAGGGAGCGTCAAACTCATCAACTCGTTTTAAAAATACCCTCACAGTAATCCAGGTTTTATTTTAATACACTTCCTTGTAAAACTGTTCCCACCCCTTGAGCTCTTCCACAGTTTGTCTTGCTACAGCCACAACCTTTAGTGAATTTAATGATTCACCAACAGAAGTAGATCATAATTGTGATGTGGAAGGTAAAGATTTCCTCTGCTAAAAATATGAAATGTGTGGCCTGCATTTCTGTTCTGCTCTCTCGAGTTACTACATTTCACTAGCTGAGACAAATTTCAACGCTACTAAAGCTGGAAGTCTTTAATTTCTCTAATTCTTCACAGTTCTAGGACAAATACAATTCTGATTTTGTTGTTGAATATTGCAAAATCGATGCATAGATTAGACCTCCAAATATTGCATCCATGCAGCTCTTTCCAATTAGAATATTGTGATTTTAATTGTAATTTCATGCATACCTGGATAACGGTTTTCAGATTCTGTATTTAGGCCTGGACTTTGATTGGACCATTCTAACACCTCAAAAAGATTTAATCTTGACCATTAATACCCCTAGTTATTCATAATAATTAGTCTGGCTTTCTCTTTACAGTGGACGAAAGCAAATGCATGCCACACGTTTCAGATCGATGTTAAAGCCAGTTATCCTCTTATTCCATTTTCCAGTTATTCACTTCTTTTGTGTTGGTTTGTCACAAAAACAAAATGTATTGACGGTGGTGGTCGCAAGATTAAGATTAAAAAATATCAAAGTATATGAGTACGTTTTAAGCAAAACCCTAGCATTTGGATATAACTTTTTTTCTTTCATTGCTTCCATTTTGCTATGAGTTAGAAAATAATTATTTTTAACCTTTGAGTCAGTTAAAACACCCATGTCACAGGAATAGTGAGAGTAAAAATGAATTTCATCACATTTTCTTTCTACTTCTGCTGAGATCTTGATTTCTTTGAAAAAAAATCCCCTCATCTTTGTGGTTTAATAAAGAATTCCTGGAAGAGTGAAAATGTAGTTGCACGCTCAAGGTTTTTCTGAAAAACACCTTCAGCACTTTTCAAAGAAACGGAGGTAAAAAAAAAAATAAAAATCCTGCTTGTCCCTGACTCTCATTAATTCCCAGCCTGCTCTGGTATTATGGTGGTGATGAGAGGCTTTAGTCGAGTGTTGGAGGCAGGAAGCCAGGCTCTGTAGCACCTCAGTGCGGGACAGGAGAATGTTACTCATGCTGGGAAAATTGCAGCTTGTTCCTTTTGGCTCGGCAGCAACCACCATCACCCATATTTTGAAAAAGGACCCACAGTGCTTCATCCTCTGATGTGCTGATGAAGACTTCCTCAGGTTCTCCCTTACGTTTTTGTGTATCCGTAATAAAAACATGCACAGTCAGAGGACATTTATCTCTGTTTGTCTTAAGAGTAAAAACATGCCATACACAATTATTGGAACCCATTAAAAAAAGATAAAATTATGCCTTTTTGCCAGTTTCATAATATCCCACTAAAGTAATCCTGCGAGTCTCTAATGGCGAGATTTTCAGAATTTGTTTTTTTGCCTTTATAGGCGGTGGTGTCAAAATAAACTTAAAGTGCACCAGGTTTTTATTTAAAATATCATGGCGTTCCAAAGAGCTCAGGATTTTGTGCCCTCCTACAAAATGCTCAGGGTGTTTAAACAACAAACAGGCCCGCAGCATCACAAATCCTCCACCGTGTTTGGCATGTTTGACTACAACCACACCTGGAGTGTTTCATAACTTTAATCCCATCCTGTAAAAAAAAGTACCAATGGAGGTTGGAACATATTTACATTTGTGATTAAATAAACATTGTTTTTAAAGATGGCACCTGTTTAGTTCCCTCCTCCACCGATGCACATTGATACGACACCAATGTTGACATTTCATACCCAGGTATCTAAAATACAACATATGCTGGGTGGATAGATTTCAACAAATAAACGTCCATAAAAATTATCTTTTCTTTTTCTTTCAAAAATTCTCTGAAGTTATAAGCTATTCAGTAATGTTTTGTCCAGTGTTTTGTCTCACTGTAGTTCTCTGGAGCCAGAAAGCCTTAGAAATGACTTTGTGACCTTTTTCCAGACAGAAATATTATAGATTTTGTTTCTAATGTGTTTTTTTGATATCTTACGGTCAAAACGTGACGTGTTGCTTTTAAAATCTTGTACCCTATACTTCATTTTGTCGCACATTTAGGTGATTTCTTTTTTCCTTGTGTCAAGACGTAATCAGTGTTGGTAGAAAACGTGATTTAACTGCAGTTAATTCAGGATGTAACAATTGGGCAGTAAAACTATCACAGGGCTGCACAACTGTGTCTGAGAACATTATCGGGTTGTAATTTTTAAAAAAACCTTTTATAGAGGAGTTTTTGAAATGCACAAAATGCCGGGTTTGTTTGTAGATCCCCTGACGTGGTGCCAAGTTAAATATCCAAACATCCATCAAAGGATGGATATGAATATTTAGATTTAGTGATTTTTCAGATCCACTTTTTCTGCTGTTATTAATCAGTTGTACAAGTTGACATTACATTTGTTAAAGGCCAGTTTTGGTCTTCCCCCCCCCCATTTCATTATTAATTCCCTTTTAGCACATTTCGGTGTTTTCACACTAATGTTGAACAATCGAGTTTTTGTGAAGGATCGCAAATACACCAGGCTTTTAGACTTATTTGAAGCAAAAGACAATCAATGATCATACGACATTTTGTGATATTTATTTACCATTCTTCCAACTTCTCATATTATGCCGTTTCTTCCCGTTTAGTGTCAGTTCCAGTTCATGTGCGAAGCCGTTCTTCGAGTCTACAAAGAGAAAGAGGAGAAATCCAAAGCACCGTAATCCGGATCGACGGTGGGACCAAACCAGACGCGCTGCTCTGCCTCTGTTAACAGGAGGGACTTCTGCAGAGATCCAACAGATTAAACTCTGCCAGGCTTATGGCGCTAGAACACGCACTGGATAATGAGAGTGTAACAAGCTTCAGAGCACAGCTGTCTGTGAGGAGAGGGAGAAGCAGAGAGTACGAATATTAAACCTAGTTGGCCTTAGATTATGCTAAAAGGTACATTAAGCTTATAGAGGCTGTGGTCTCCATAGAGACTGATGTAGGACTGACGTGAGCTGCTAATTTCTCTTCAAGAGGCCTCTCAGGAGCGACACTTCGACTTGTTAAGTTACATGTGCCTTAGACTGAAGCTTCCCAATCAATGAGTCCATCAAGGGTGGCAGAGGCCAAGTCAGACGGTTGTGATGTGTCGGTTATCTCCGACCTGAGATGAGGAGCAGCGCTGACTTCAGGTGGCTGCAGCAGGTATCTGGTCAAGGAGGGAGCAGAGCTGTTTCGTGACTGCCAGAGGATCACCAGATTTACTGTTCATCACTTTTTAAATTATTCAAACTCTAAATAAACTCACTGATTTATACAGATGGTTCTGCTTCGTCATTTCCTCCATTTGGAAAATGGGAACTCTAACCAAAGCGTGGTGGTGTCCTTATGCGGCATTATGACAGTGAAAGCATCATAAATAAGCTCAAAGTATCGAGATGTGATCAGATATTAGATTAAAAAATAGATTAAAAAGATATTATAAAATGAAATGCTGGTTTTACAACTGCAGTGTCCTTGTAGCTGCATAATAATCAGACCAGTTTGGATTAATTATACATATTTAAGAGTCAGTGTGTTATAATGCAATCTTGCTAAGGTCATATTTTAGACTGCAGTGTAAAATTAATTCATAATCCTGACCAATGAGTCAATAAATGAATAGATTTTAAATATTCTTTCGCTCCTGAGATTAGATCATTTCCAGATCGTGGAAAATACTTGTAGAAACCCAAGGTGACAACTACATGCAGCTTTATAGGATAGGTAGCTTGGGCAGTAGGTCTTTTATTTGTTTATGTTTTAATGACAAATCTTGAAAAGAAACCTTTGCATTTTTGACATTTTTTTTTTTTTTTTTTTTTTTTTTTTTTTTTTACATCCCTGAGTTATAAATTATAAATATATGCCAAGTTGTAGGACTGGCCTTTATGTAATTACTACTTTTCTAAATGACTAAGTAAATTTTAATATACCGCATTATATCGGTAATGCATCTTAGCTAACAACTTAAGATGCATTACCGACACCAACAAATAGCAAACTAATGTTTTTTTCTAAAAATAAAAAAACAGTTGAAAAATATTAAAATGTCAAGAAAAATTAAAGAAAAATATCTTGCATCAAAATTATTTTTATTTAAAGTAAGATTAAACAATTTATATTATTAAATGTTTTCTCACTTGTGTTATTTTTCATGTTTAGATCTTTCACAAATGTATTACCGACTTGAATTTGATCCATTATCTATTTGTGTGGTTCCATTTTCAATTAAAAACAGACAAATATTATTATTTTGTAATTTTTTTTTTACAAATTGTGGCACTTTTGGACCTCCATACTTGAATATATTTTTTCTTGCTCGTTTTATTTTCCCTTTGTATTTTCAAAGATATGCAGATACAGAGGCGAAAATGCAAAAAAATAAAAAATAAAAATCCTCACATAGGATCATAATAAATGTTAAAAATGCTCCTTCCTGAGCTTAGGGGGCCCCTCGGACGGCCCCTGCGGTGCTCCAGGTGGGGTCCTTGGCAGACAGGTGGCGCTGGTTGTTTGGTTCTCTTGGGTCGGCCCGTCGGGAGGAAAAGAAGTTTGTTCTGCGCGGTGTTTTTACGCAGGCGCAGATCATGCTGTTTGTCCAGTTTCGCTGGTTGACTTTTACCTGTGAGGTAAACTGGTAGTTTCGGTTCAGCGGTGGGGAAAGGACGCTGCAGCCATCGGTTCGGTTCGGTCCAGAGGTGTGGAGGCTTCCCCGTCGTCGTCCTCCTCCTCCTGTCTGCTCCGGTGTGAGGCTCAGGGTCCCCGCTGCGGAGCCTCGGACGGGATTTCTCCAGGATTTTAGAGTCGGTGCGCAACAGCGAGGAGGAGGCAGGTGGACGAACTGGGCAGGACGGGGGGGAAGAGGAGGAGGAAGAGGAGGAGGAGGAAGAGGAGTCCAGCCGTTCACTCCGGACCCAGCGAGTGGAAATCAACTGGTTGGTTTCATCTGGTTCAATTTTATTAGTATGCGGCTAGAGTCCCACTGCTGCTGATCGGCAGCCCTGAAGTCTCCTCCTAGCCTGCTAAGTGACTCCTCGCCCCGGGGAGGACGTGGGGAAGGAGGCGGACCGCAGCAGCCGCTGCGAGGGGCAGATTTCACGGACACACCGCGGACCCGGTCGCCCTCTGGATCAGGAAGATGATGGGCTTTCTGCGCCGGACGTTCAGCCGCCGCTCCCGCTTCCAGACGAGAGAGACGGACGAGCGGGACGGAGGAGGGGTGACAGGGAACCCCCTGCTGCTGCCCCATCAGCAGCAGGTCGTCCACGCTCCTGCCGTGGTCAGCGGGGGAGCCACGGTCCACATCCCGGCGGGGGGTGCGGCGAGGAGCACCATCACCTGCCGAGTTCTGCTGCTGGACGGCACGGATGTCAGCGTGGATTTACCTGTGAGTGTTTACCGAGAGGCAAAGCTCGGTCAGTGTGTGTCAAGGTGGGGCTCGGGGGCACTTTAGGGTCCTTTAAGGTCTTCTTGATGGTCTCCGTGATGGATTATTGGGTTTCTAATTACATGGAGAAAGTTAGGCTTAAAATCATTTTGATTAATTTATTAGAAGGTAAGCAGAGATTCATTAACTTTGAGCGCAAGCTACCAATAAATCACCCAGATTGTGCTTAAAGATGTGATGTTCTCCCTGTTAGTAAACAATTCCTAAACAAATCTTAAATATGACCCACTTTAATTATCGGTCACTCATTCACAACTCTACAGCCTTAAGTATAAAAACAACACATGAAAGTTGTACTTTGTGTTGTCATTTTGTTGTTCTCTCAGATTGAACACCAATCGCTGGCCCTCTCATGGACTTCCTTCTTCTTGAATTTTTATTGCTGTTAGCTAACAACTTAAGATGCATTACCGACACCTTTACATTAAAATATGGACCACATGTTACATTTTTCCCCAAAATATAGTGCGGAAGATAAAAATGTAAAGGCAGATGTCTGTCATGAAATATGATGGATTGGAAAATGTTGGCAGCCTTTTTGTTCTTTCAAGATATACACAGTAACCGGTGTTCTTGTAATGCTAGCCACAATAAATGTGCTAATTGCTAACATGGGATGTTTTAAAAAAAAAATCAAATTTGTATTTGAAAATATTAATAAGTTGCTTATTTGCAGCGACTGTCCTCATGCATATGTCACCACTACTTCTATTATAAATAATTAATGGTTGCCTATGGCAGGAAGGCTAAAAACATATTTAAGTGCTGTTTTCATATCTTCTTAAAGAGAAAATGGAATTGACTAAAAATCTGAATAAATCTGTTTAAAAAATTAGAGATTGGACATTGGCCACTAAATTGTGATTGCTGGATTTATAGAGAAAACTTCCTGTTTGTAGCTTTTCCTGTCGTATTTTAACTGTACAGCAAACAAATGAGTCAATTCAGACTCAACCTTTGGATGTTTTGTTGTGTTTTTCACTTAAATCTGTCCAACGTTGCTGAAGTTCTTAATGCTTACAGTACAGCTGGCTTCAGGCTGGCTTCAGACACTTTAGCGCTTCTCGTCTCCCCTGCTGTTTGCTCTTTTGCAGCTTCTCCTTCCACCTTTTTTTTTCTTCCCCATCCTTACATCTGATCTTCCTCAAGCAATCTCCGCTCCAGCTTCTCTCCTCTCATAATCTCCTTTTACTCTCCCTCTGTGGCCCATCTCCCTTCGCTCATCATCGCTCTCCTCCTCCTCCTCCCCCTCCCCACCCTGTTTCTTGTGCGTGTTCCCCCTCCCTCTGCTTCCCGTCTCCCTCCTCAGTCTGTCTGTATTCCCTGACTCCCTGATCTGATTTACCACAATTGGGGACTCTGTGCCACACATACGAGCGTGTGTAGAGAGACGGTGGGTGGGTGGGATGATGAGCGAAGTGTGTGTGGGCATGTGTGCGTAAGTGACTCCTCATTAGATGTTTTTTCTTTTGCATTATTATTTGAAAGGTTGAGCGTGTGTGTCACCGAAGCTGTTGCGTGCGTCACCTGTGAAAAACGCAGCCGGTACACTGAGGAGTTTTTTTATCCTGCTGTCCTGCTGCAGCGAGGTTATGGTAACAAAACAAAGTCACGGCAGCTTCTCCGTTCGAAGTGAAACGTGGCTCGTTGAGGTGGAGGCTTAGTCACAGTTGTTTTGGAACAGGTTTGTTCATGTGCTCCTGTTCTCCCTCGGGGAACAGATACAGGTGCGCCTTTTTCAGCTGAAGCCTTTTTTTTAAAGCTTATCGGTGTGAAGGAAAACAGGAAAAAGTGTTCTTGTAAAAGCACCTACTGAAATCATTCATACCACTTAAACTTTGTTGCAACCACAAATTTCATTATTATTTAGATTTTACACCAGCGGAAAGTGGTGCATGCTTATGAAAGTGGAAGAAAAATGGCAAACTGGTTAAGTGTAAACTTGTCTTGATGACAAATTTTGCTGGATGATAAATTGATCCAGAAATGTCAAGGTGTTGACACCATTTCAACTGATATAATAATCATGGCATAATAATGCAAGGACGTCCTATCACAGATCAATAAACTGTAATTTCCAACAAACATTTAACACTTTAAATATCCCAAATAAACAAAATAGCCAAAGCAATTAGTGAAATGGATTATGAAATCTCAATAAAACAAAATTGTCCTTCAAAACATATTAATTATTAACAGGCAAAACTGTCACTTAGGACTTTTGTGAAATTAAAAAGTGCAAACTAGCATTTTTCAAAATGGCAGCTAACTACACAAACAAGCATCCAAATGGAAATTATTGCCCTCTTCTTAATTTTTTCATGCAGTTAGTTGATTTATCGCTTTGATAAACGTCCATCTAAAGACTCTTCTTTGCCAAGCTCAGTCAGACTGGATGGTGAAAACCACATATCACATCTTACTGAAGATTTTCTGTTGTATTTAGACGTGAACTTTGACTAGGCCATTCTAACACCACAGTCTAGTCTAAATCATTCCACTGTAACTCCAGATGTTAAGGATTGTGGGAAAGAGAAACTCCACCCGTGTGTTTTCCAGTTTCTAGCAGGTTTTGTTTTAGGATTATTTGGCTCCAACGATCAGCATTAAGCACCTTGCCTGTCCCTTTTGAGAAAAGCTGACCCCACATCATGATGCTACCGCCTCCCTGTTTCAGCATGAGGATAGTGTATTAGGTTTTCTGCTATGCATAGCATGTTGCTTTTCGAGCACCTTCTTCAATATGCAGAAAACATCAACAGGGACTACTTACTGTCTTCTTCCAGCTATGGTTTTCTCTTTGTCATTTTTCCAATTTGTGGATTTTATGACTAACAATTATGTCAACAGATTTTCCCACCAGAGTCACTGAAAACTTTTCACCTGATTTCTCCAGAGTACTTTTTTTTTTCCAGAACCATAACAAATAGATAATTTTGAAAAACACAGCCTGTTAAGTGTCATGCATTCAGTGTATATTTTATGATTTAGATATTTGGATTTTACTACAAGAAAAACGATCAAACCTTTGCAAAGAGAGGATGAAAACAGTTTATGGGTGGGCGTTCCATATTTTGGAAAAAGAGCATATTGTTCATGGACTCATAACAAAAGAATAACTTGGATGATTCCGCATGGATGTTTATTTATTTTGCACAATGCACAATAATTCATTAACCTTTTGAAAGAAGAGATTCGTGGTGCCAAGTTACAGCAAAAATGCAAATTTCCACCTGTATTCCCTGTATAGGTTGATAATAATCAAATATGATTTAACAGATTATGAAATGGTGAAAACCCAGTATGATAATTAATTACATTACATGTCCAATAATTCATTATTCCCATTTCACTGAAACCAAACCAGCCAATCAAACTACGATCCTACAGAGAGTTCATAAAGCCATCGCTTTGCATTTATCAGTAATGAATGCAGATCTCAGTATATCATTAGTGATAAATTAATGTGTTAGAAAACCTACTAAATTAACCTCAAGATTTAAAAGCACTATTTAGTTACATATCAGTTTTTATTAAAAGTTTTTAGGAGCAGCTTGATGTTGGGGTTTTTTTGCAGTGGTTTCCGTCTCTCCATGTTCAGACGTCTGTCAGATGTTCAGTGCTTGAGTTATTATTTTATCATCTAATGTTTATTTTTATTTATTGAGTTATTTGTTTATTTCAAACAGGGTTTTAGAAACAAGAAAACAAAAGAAACCAGTAGGACAAGAAAAAACAAGTGCGTATATAACCAAGAAAAAAACAATTAGCTTATTGCTACTTTTCTGTTTGAAAAAGGGTTGGAAGAAATAAAGACTTCGCTCCATTAAACATCTCCCCAGCTTTATCTCTAAACCGTCTGGTTTGTGTTGAGGCTTTGATACTGAAACCACATTACATACAGGCTGAGGCTGCAGCGGATTTCATTTGGGGTATTCACGTAAAGGGGGTTGATTTATGAAAGCCACAAATTTTTGTTTGTAAAATAGTTTCTTTACGATTAAGCTGCACACTACTCCTGGTGAATCAGATGAAACAAAAATAAAACCCAGAGGTTTGTGGTTGTTATTGGACAAAACGTGGAAAAGGTCAAGGATTATGAATACTTGTGTAATACAGGCTGCATGCTGCCTTCAGCATTGTGTTTCCTCACTCATTCATACACCTGCTGCTTGGACGTTTGGACTCGTTATCAACACTGAAGGCTGTCGTGCTTTTACACACCCTGGGAGTTTTATGTGGGCCAGTCTCAGGTCAGGCTTTAATGTGGGCCGACGAGGCTCATCTGCCTGTAAACTGCTCCCATAAAGTTCAGGAGGAACTGCTGCAGTTTGTGCTTCATCCGTGTCCTTGGTTGTGTTTTATGACAAAAGCTGCATGAATGCGGGCCTCTCCCTGTGGGAATCGCCCGTCCCATCAGAGCACACCCTCACATCAGCTTTCACTCTCAAGCCGACGAAAGGTGGATTCATAGGTAATTCCTGCTGTTACCAGCTGGATGTTTGCACTCGGTTTAATAAAAGACCGAGTTCATTCATCAGAGGAGATCGAGTCCACTGTGCAAAAGCTTTATTTCAGTCCTAATGTCTTCGTACGCTCCCACAAAGAAACCAGCTGCTTTGTGTTCTTGATCAGTAGTTCCTCTGGAGTTTCTTTTTCATCTATGTCCACATGAAAAGTTTGGATTTATGGCAGAAGCAATCCATCCATCCATTTTCTAGAGGACCCTAGACAAAGGACCCCATTAGGGATGCTTGTCCCTAATGGGGTCAGGAGGGTTGCTGGTTTCCATCTCCAGCTGCGTTTCGGGCGAGAGGCGGGGTTCACCCTGGATAGGTTGCCAGTCTGTCGCAGGGCAACACAGAGACATACAGGACACACAACCATTCACACACACACACTCACACCTAGGGAGAATTTAGAGAAACCAATTAACCTGACAGTCATGTTTTTGGACTGTGGGAGGAAACCGGAGAACCCGGAGAGACGGCAGAAGCAATATAAGAGGAAAATATTTCACATTTTATTTAGTGTTCCTGTGTCCATCCGTCTGTCCGTCCTGCCTCCATTTCTTCCTTGCTTCCTACCCGGTTCTGCTTTTTTCAGGTTCCATATTTAAAGTCAAACCACAGTTGAAATATCTCTCGTACATTCCTGGTAAAATTTTACATTTGTATCTGAAAACTGGGTCAAAATGGACCAAGAGCTCTAAACTTTTGAGTCAGTTTGAGTCATTTTACTGAATAAAACGTAATTTGATGTGAAAAAAAACAGGAAACCTGAGAAATATTAGAAGAAACACAGCAACGTCCTGACTTTAGAAATGTATCATCCCTGTTGATCATCTACTGTGTGCCGGGTTTTACTACCTCTGGGTAATAAAGTGCAACTCCTGCCTGTTAAACATTGTTAGCTTCGGTTCTTTCTTAATAATTCACCTAAACATGAACAAAATGCATTTCATTTTATCCAGATTTCTGGCAGTAATGCCTCTTAGGATTCTTTGTGTGTAGAAGCAAACACAACAAAACATTCGCCTGATTTGGTACTGACCAGATACTGAGCAGAAGATGAGTTAAAGTCTAAAGAAAGATCAAAAAGCTGCACATCAAAATCTCTTTAAAGACAACACAAAGTCTGGCTCCTTCAAAGCAACCCTCAAAGACACTAATTTAGTTCCTTTATTCTTCTGCTGCAGAGCAAATCCAAAGGCCAGGACCTTTTTGATCAGATCATGTACCACATAGATCTGGTTGAGACGGATTATTTCGGACTGCAGTTCATGGACACAGATCAAGTTTCGGTGAGTAACGAGCTTTTCTCTCAATTAGTGTGGACCGCATGCTGAAGTAACTCACTCTCACCTCGTTTCTCTCCCCCCCCGCCCCCAGCACTGGCTGGACATGTCCAAGTTTCTGAAGAAACAGATTCCTGGTAAGTTGTCAGTGGCTCTGAACGTCGATCTGGTTTGTGCAGGGAAATGTGCAGCGTGCTGAGTGGGGAGCAGGTGGAGCATTACCTAATGTTGACTCGCTGATTAGCGCATGCATTTGGAAGCCGTGCCTTGTTTGCTCTCCGGCTCCTAACGAAGGGGGAATAAATGGAGTGGAGGAGGGTGGATCTGCACCCTGACACAATCTGACAGTTGTCAACATAAAAATGGAGGCAGGAATAAAAGTAAGGCTGCAGATAAAAGTGAGGGAATCCAGAGATCTGCTCTTGGGACGGTGATGGATGGACTAGATGGGGAGACTTAAGAGGAAGGATGAGATTGAACGATGAGATAAAGTACAAGACGGTTTTGATTTGATTAGATTAATGTTGCTTGAATCACTGCTTCATCTGTCCTCTGCTCTTTCCCGTCTCTCTTTATTTCTTCTAGAAGGGCCGCCTTACCGACTCTTCTTCAGGGTGAAATTTTACTCTTCAGAGCCGAATAACCTGCGAGAGGAATTCACACGGTAAAAATTCACACGCGCTGACGGAGCTCTCCAGAGCCAGCCTTAAAAGTCCAAAGGGGATGCAGGGCTAATTAGTTTGCTGCTGTGGGCAGATACAAATCGGGGCCGAACGAACAGAGACTTGTTAAAGCAAATTATGTGTCAGAGTGGAGAAAAAAAACCCTGATTGATTCATCTTCTTTTTGCACCAACAGGTATCTTTTTGTGCTGCAGCTTCGACAGGACATTTTGTCTGGCAAGTAAGTTTCTTTTTCCAACACAGAAAAGAAGAAGAATAAAGCCCCATGGTGCACAGATGACATTATTTAAACCTGTAAGCTTTGATTTTTAAAGCACCAACAACTAAAGTAAATCCTAATAAATCCTTGCATTCAGGTGAATATTACTGCCTGAAATGCAGCAGCTGCAGCCAAATGTCTTTATGCCATAAACACAATAGGAGCTCAGTAAATTAGAATAGAAGGTAAAAATGAATTTATTTCAATAATTCAAGCCAAAAAGTGAATCTCATGTATAATATACATATATGTAGTCTTTATTACTGTTGTTTTTGATGATTACATCTAATAAAATGTAGTTTCTCATTGCATACAACACATAAAAAGGGTTTTTGATACAGGAATGTTAAATTATTGCCGACACATTAATAGTGACGACTGCTGACTTTAAAATGGTTCAGCAGTCAATCATTGACAAGGAGGGTAAGCCACAAAGCGTCACTGCTAAAGAAGCTGACTCTTTCACATCATGTTGCATGGGAGCACATCAGTGGAAAGTTTGGTGGAAGGAAAAAGGGGCGAGAGGGGCTGCAGAACAACTGCAGCTTTGAGAGGATTTTGTGGTTTGTGGGAGATTCATTAGGAACACTGAAGTAGAATGAAAATTATATTTGTTTTTTTCCTTTTTATCCTTATGTGTGTACATTTGTATTCAGCACTTCTGAGTCAGTACTTTGTAGAACCACATTTCAGTTTCTAGCAGGTTTTCTGCCACTATTGGCCTTGCATGTAGGTCAAAAGGTCAAGTCTTGGGGTCATCTACCAGAACACCTTGTTGGGGAGAGTTTAATAACCTAATCCTGCTTTGAACTAATCCAGTTCTCTAATAATCTGTGGCGTGTTCGTTGGTCTTCATGATGAACAAACCTCTGAGGTCAGTGTGGATGAGATCTGATCCCACATGCACAACATTATTTGGTTGCATAAATTACACACAGATGGACTTCGTTCATTAATTGCGTAAATTCTGATGACAATTTATTTCATTGGAACATATTTTACGGGTATCAGAGTAGAGGGGTTGATGTGTTGGAATATGGATGCATGCCGCACTTTTTTCATTTTTTATTTTATAAGAAAAAACTTGAAACGTTTTCCCTTCACTTTACAGCACTTTGTGTTGGTGTAGCTCATAAAATTCAAACCACATCCACTGAAGTTTGAGTTGAAGTTTGTAGCAAAGCAAAATGTGAAAACCTTCAAGGGGGGGTGATTAAAATGTACTACGTGCTATATTTTTGCATATTCTGGGATTTGCTACATTGTTTCTTAATTTGATAATTTGGTTATCTAAGCATAAAGCCTGAAACAGCTGAAAGCCAACGTCCTCATAAGTCACTTTGAGCTACTTTCCTCCCCACTGCGGGGATGTCCCACCTCTGGCCCACAGATCACCTCCACTACAGTTTTCTCAGTAGTGGTGGAGTCAGAACACCGACATCTGTTTCACACACACACACACACAAGCCCGACCTGACTGTGCAAACACTCACTTCAGTGTGTCAGTGCTCCTATCTGGGCCACTCGTCCCCAGAGTCCAGCTCCATTATAAAAGCTCAAGATCAAGAACAGCAGAGGCTGCTTATTTTAGGAAAAGGGTTGCTCCTCTCCTCCTTGACACACTCGCACTGTGTAGGGCATCCAGCCACTTTATGCCTCTCCAGCACATGACATCACTCCAGGGCAGTGTTGGTTCTTGCCCGAATGGCGTCCTGGGCAAAGTCCTCGTTCTGGGCCCCCCGACACCCACCAACACGTACAGAAGAAATCCTCCCAGCCGTTATTTTTTTCTGTGCTTTTATAAACAGATTAAAGGTTTCTTAAATATCATATCAAAATGAATGCAGCTTTAAATGATTCGCTGATAACTATAATGAATATCTCAGTGATTATATAACAGATATGAATATAACCCTATAAAGAGGACTGACGTAACATTTGTCAATATTATTTCTCTCCAGAGCCTGTAAACAAATGTACTACTTTGTGCTAAGTTTAATTGTCCACTAACCATTCAGCACATTTGTTGCTATCGCCACATAACTATCTGCTAGACTGCATAAAGTAGTATTAGTTTTCACGGATAGTACCAGAGCAAATCGCAGTACTGTTACCTTCCTGAGCAGGTTGCTCTGCTGAATCAAAAACAAAAATACTTTACAGCGCCAGCTGGGAAATAGCATAGCTGCACAACATTCCTAAGATTACTAATGCTAACGCTCCAATAGCTAACGATAGCTACCAGAGCCGACCCTGGTTTAGATGTGGAAGCACCTGAAGCGCATGTGTCAAACTCAAGGTTGAGGGTCCAAATCTGGCCCACCATAACATCTGGCCCACCATAACATCTGGCCCACCATAACAAATATAGCCTTTAAGAAAACAGTTTTGTGTCTATATATTATTTTATCATCCAACTCAAAGCAGTTTTTATTTGTGCTCTGTCAAATTACATTAATGTGGAAACAGTTAAATGTTGTTTAAGCTATTTATTCATACTTTAACAGTTTAATGGGTAGTTTTAATGATAAATGTTGCCACATTTATGATCTTGATGTGGCCTGAAATAAAAAGTGGTTTGACACCTCTGAGCTGAAGTCTTTCTCAGAATTTCCTCATTAGATGTTCCCCTGTGTATCCGACGTGACCCATGCTGCCACCCTGTACATTTGTTTTAATTTGTGCATTTTCCCTTTAATTTCAGATTAAAATGTCCATATGATGTGTCAGTGGAGCTGGCAGCATATTGTTTACAAAGTAAGTAAGGTTGTTCCAAATTTGCAAATTTAGCTCTTCATCCCAAATGTCCATTTCTAATATTTATTAAATTCATTTCAGCACCTCCTAAGTCACTCATTTTAGTTTATTTCACAGGTGTTTTTATTGTCGATTATATTGTAAAATCCACTCCTGGGCATTCATGCTTGGAGTAATGTCTGCTTAAAAAAAACGGCTCAATTTATGATTTTCAACCGCTTTCTTGCATTATTGATGTCGTCCCTCTGCAGATTTCCTCTAATCTTGTTTTACAAAGATTTCCTCAGATGCACCGACAAGGAGCATCAAGAGCGATAAATTCAGAGCAGCTTAGCCGTCTCAAAAAGTAATTATTTTGTTTACAAAGACAATCTAATTTACTGTTATGCAGCTCGCAGGAAGTTGCTGCAATGTAATTTTTGCAGAAGAATAAAAAATGGCGGACGGTAGAAGAGAGGCAGCAGTTTTATTGCTTTTAAACTCGTGTTCCTGTTTGTAAAAGATGAACGATTTCACTTGAAATGATCAGATCTTTGGGAGATGCTTATGTTTCTTGTTCATCCCCTCACAGGTGAGCTGGGCGACTGCGACCCCTTGGAGCACTCCCCGGAGCTGGTGTCGGAGTTTCGTTTCACTCCCAAGCAGAGCGAGGCCATGGAGGCAGACATCTTCAGCAGCTGGCTGGATCTCAGGTGGGGATGAAGAAACTATGCAGCTAAATTGTCTTCCCTTGTTCTAAAACAGGACCCTCGTGCACTAGTACACTAGCCTGGTAAAAACCTGGTCCTACACTTTGCTTTGTACAAAGGTGGCAAGGCTCTTGGTTGTTGAGAAACCATTATTTCCTGGAGGCGTTGGCTCTGTTGAAGTTTACAATTTCACCCAATCACTGACGTTTGTTCGTGGTGTATCTAATGCCGTAATTCAATGCTAAGAAGCTTCCTGGAAGTTGCCTGCGCTGTAAACAACTTTCCTGCACTGCGAGGAGAAAAGAGGCGATCCAATCGAGGCATCTGTTAATGTGAATTTAATGTTTGGAAACGTTGACAACACTGAATGGTTTCGTTCACTCCCTCCGCTGCCTTTGCTAAAACTACAGGCAGACAGCAATTCTAAAACAGCTCTGAAAATTGACGTCATCGTTTGCTGATTGGCCTGGTCAAAAAATCTACTGGAGATAATCCAAGTCAAAGGGAGAAAGTCCAGACTGCTGTAAATTAGATTTTGTTTCGAGCGGAGTTGCACAGGAAGGCAGTGGCCAGGCTAACTGGTCGCCAAGACCTTGTGCTGTGTCAAAGCAGCTTACTGGAGGGCGTCCAGCCACCGGCAACTTGACCCTGACTTGCTTCTCTCCTGTGAGGTTCTAACAAGCGGAGCAGAATCTGGAGCAGAAAAGGAAGTTATTCTGCTGCCACCTGTCAACACCGGCTTTTTTTTTTATTATTATGTTCACATCCGTAGGTCTCCAATTTCACCATCCCTCTTTGCTTGCTCCCTCTGCTTCGGCCTCTCTATCACTGGTCTGTCTAAAGGATTATGGGCTTAATCTCTGAAGGGTCTTGATTGATTCTACGGAGTGTTTAACCCAGCTCTGCTCTGATTGCTCCCCTTTCAGATTAGATTGCATATATCTGCTGTATGCTGTGGCTCACAGGGTCAACTTAGCCACAAACGAGGGGCAGGGTTTGCTTAGAGTGAGATCAAAACGGATCGTTACGGACTGCGCACCTGATACATTTCTTTTTGAGACCGCATTGGGACTGTGACTGTATTATTTTTACTGTGAAAGCTAATCTCGTGTTTTTCCTCCAGGGGCCAGAGCCCGTCTCAAGCAGAGATTTCTTTTCTCAACAAATGCAAGTGGCTGGAACTTTATGGCGTAGATATGCACTTTGTCAAGGTGTGTGAGTTTACTTCACCTCCACAGGTACAGCTCCAGTCAGACGTTTACGTGCGCTCATCATGCAGCTGTTTTTTTCTCCTTAGTGTTGTATGATGCAACAAAAAACTGAAATTTATGTTAAAAACAAGAATTTTTGGCCTGGTCACAATTTATTATTATTATTATTATTATTATTATTATTATTATTATTATTATTATTATTATTATTATTATTATTATTATTATTATTATTATTATTATTATTATTATGTAATTCAAACAAGGCCAAAAATACAGTCAAAGCTTCAAATATATGGATACATTAATACTAATAACATCAGAGGCTTCTGGTTTACACTGCAAAAACAAAAAATATTACCAAGAATTTTTGGTCTATTTATTGCGAAAATATTTTATTACACTTGAAATGAGACAAAACTAACTCATAATTAAGTTTTTGACAAGATATAAAAGTTTATTTCGAGTAAATAATTTCTTAATATTGACAAAAAATACTTTTTCCGTTGGCAGATTTTTTCCACTATAACATGAGAAAAATGTCTAATAATAAGTTAAATAATCTGCCAGTTGAACCAGTACTTTTTCATCAATATTCATCAATTCATCAATTATTGACGTAAAACAAGCTCCTGTATGTTGCTGAAAAGTTACTTGTAACTTAGTTTTGTCTCATTTCAAGTGTACTAAGATATTTTCTCTAGATTCTAGAAAGAACTTGCAAGATAAGGTTTTGTGTTTTTGCAGTGTAGGTCTTGCTGCATATTTGATTCTCTTGGTAGAAAGTAAAGAAGTTTAATTAAATTAGTTGGCTTCCTGGAAAATACTCTGCTTTTAAGCATCGTCCACCCATTTCCCATTTTCAAAAGGATTAAAGTTACAACTCTTGGAAGGCATTTCCATTAGCTTAATGTCAACGGAAAGTTGTGCATCAAGTTCTTGTTTTTATAAAACGTTGAGGATGTTTGTTGTCTTACTACATCCACATACGTGCGTGGATCAGATTAATCATAAACGTCTGAATAATAATAAATAGAATTGAGTGTAGACTTCTGACTGGAACCAAATTATTTCCTACATGTCATTGTGGAGATAAGAAACTAAATGTGTTCAGTTCTTTTTCTTCAGGGCAGAGATGGAGGAGAATATGCACTTGGTCTCACCCCAACGGGCATCTTAGTTTTTGAAGGCTCCAACAAAATTGGGCTTTTCTTTTGGTAAGCACACACACCCTTTTATGGTTCAAATAACAACAATATGGCATTATGTACAGTACCCACAGCAGCGAACACTTTTTCAACAAAGTTTACAGTAATCAGGCTTCATCACATTATTCATACTAACTCTGTTTCACCGACTGGTTTTGTAAACTAGAGCTGAAACTATGCGGAGATAAAGTTACTTAAAGAAAAATGATCTATTTTTGTGGTCAGTTGTGTAATTTATGTTAAGACAAAAGCATTCATTTGTCTGATTTCTTCTAGTTGTCATCGAAATGAATTTCTTTCCCATGGAAATAAAGTCAAACTTTACTTTAAGTTTGATAACTAAATCCAAAAATGCAGCAGAACGACTTTTGACTTGACTTTCAGTGATTGTCAGTGAAAGCAAATAAGCATTAAAATTTGGGTTTTAATATAATAGATTATTAGTGTTTGTGAGTTGAACTGTCTAGTATAATTGATAATAAATTATATAATATAAGTGGATTGAAACGAGTGTCCACTTTTGTTTTTATTTGCACACTTAGGCCCAAAATCACCAGGCTGGATTTCAAAAAGAGTCGCCTGACGTTGATGGTGGTGGAAGACGACGATCAGGTTGGTCTCCTTGAATATTCCTAAAACAAACCAGCTGTTGGCTCAAAATAAAAAGAAGACTAAAAGTAACCTTTTCCCTGAAGGGTCGCGAACAGGAGCACACCTTCACGTTCCAGCTGGCCAGCGCCAAGAGCTGCAAACACCTGTGGAAGTGCGCAGTGGAGAGCCATGCCTTCTTCCGCCTGCGTCAGCCGACTGCCGGCAAGGCGAGCCGCAGCGACTTCACGCGGCTCGGCTCCCGCTTCAGATTCAGGTAGAGCACAGATTCGCTCCCGGCGGTTCCTCCCGGCGGAGCGGCCCCGCTGCCGGACGACGCTCTCAGGCCCACCGGGGTTGTTGTGGTCAACGCTTGATGCCGGCATACGGGGGAAATTACGTGCCACATTAAACAGATCCTTTGTATCTATGGTTACCGAGTAGCTATGGTTACGTGCACCTGTTCCTATGGCGACTGAGTCGTTCCCCTTGAATTGTTTGTTTTCTTGTGATTATTACCAGACAAATTCTCACACTTGAAGGGCACTTCCTGTCATTTGTTGGAGCGGGCAGATCAAAGCGCCGTGATAGCGCTCTGTTGTGGTTTGTGCACAAACACTAATGTTGCAGATGGTGGAAGTGCAAACAAGCACCTGAATACTGCTCTATGAGAGCTAATGTAATAGGCACACCTGGGTCACCTTCTGACTCTTTTGTATCCTCCTAAACTGGTCTAAGAGGAAATAAATTCCTCTTTTACTTTGCTTTTTCTCTTTCACAGAGCAGCTATGTTTGCCTTGCTTTGACTTGAGCCATTTTTAATTCACAAAGCCAAAGAAATGCTCATATTTATTCAGGATAATCACTTTACCAGGGGTTATCTACGTTTTTAATATATAAAAATAGCATTATTGGCCAAGATAATGTGCACAAATGAGGAGTGTGACTTGAGGTTTTAAGCACTCACAGCATGGATACATAAGTTAAAATATTTAATGATAAGGAAACAGTTTGTACATGTATTTGCAGACTTGGCTCAGTTGAGAATAAAATAACTCCCAGTAGCATTTAGCTGGACAGAGGTGCTAATGCTAATATGTACATAAACAAGACCAATAATTACAGATTCTGCTGTGGTAACTTTGTTTATGTCCCCTGTAACACGGCTTCAGTGAACAGCATTATGTTAGCATCTTCATTTATAAAGAAAAGTGCTGTTTTTTTCTGCTGCTGATTTTCTTTAGCCATTGGTAATATTAGCACAAAGCTCTCTGTAGCTAACTACTAAACAGACTCTACAATATTTGTCTGCTTAGAAGGTGCCACATTGTAGAAAAGAAATAATCAGCATATAAAAAGCCCCACAACCTTTAAAACAATTGCACAGTGGTGTTTTAAAATGCGTATTTTTCTAACTTTGTGTAGCATTTAGCTTGGCTGTTATGCTGGCTTTCACAGTAAATGGGAAGCATATGGAAATTCAGTTTTAGACTTGTTTTTGTTTCTATTCTCTTTTGTTACACAGCTGCAGTGATGACTGTTTCTGTGGGCATCCGCTCTTTTAAAAAATGTAGCTTTACCCATCAGCCTCCACTAAGGATATCTGGAGTCTGCACAGTTCCCAGGCTAATGCTTTTAGGATCCTGTTGCTGAACTCCAGTCAGATCTTTTAAAGTACTTCCACAGAAATCACTAATACAGATTGGTAATTACCATTTTCATCTACTAAACTCGTCTTTGTGCTTGCCTCAGTGGAAAGACGGAGTATCAGGCCACTCATGGAGGCAGACTGAGGAGAGCCAGCACGTTTGAAAGGAGGCCGAGCAAACGATACCCCTCCCGCACACAGTCGCTGGGCAAAGGTGAGCCTTATCAGCACATAGGAAACATGGATGACTAACCGCACCTGTTTTGTCCTCTGCGCCCTCATGCTTTATCAGAAAGGTCACACGCTGTTTTGCCTAAATGACTGAAATCTGCAGCATAGAGAGCCCTGAGAGGAAGAAAAAAGCTCCAGCCTGGGAGGCAGCAGGGTCTCTTCAAGCCTTTCTCTTTAAGAATGACTAATATTCTGACAGGTTCAGCAGCTTTAAGTACAGAGCCGGTCTATTTTACATAAAGTGCTGCAAAATTCAAGGCTATAGTTTATTGTCGTCTTTCTTCTCTGTGCTCTTAACACCCCCATAATTCCCACCTTCTGTGAGCTACGGTGGCCTAACGAGCCCAAAAGCCTAAAATATATGCTCACCTTATATGCTGGTGAGCTCATTCATAACTACATATATCAGCATCCAAACATCTGAAAGATTTAGATTTACTAATCATAACTACAACCACAGACTTCTGTACATTTTATTAAAGGGGACTTATTATGCAAAATTCACATTTTGCATGTTTTTGTACTTCCATTTGGGTTTTAACTGTTTCTAAAAACAGCCCAAGCACATACCCCCCCCCCCCCTCCCCCCAAAAAAAAAAAACAAAACAAAAAAAAAACACCTAGATGTTTTTTGACAATAAGTCAAAGTGTTTTGGTGTCTGGAAAATGAGCCATTTCAAAAAACCTCCTGAACTTTGAGTTACAATCAATGGGCACTGACTGTGCCGTTACCTAGTAACCCCAGCCTGTCACCTAGCAACTTGGAGTTCCAAGAGGAACTCCTGCATGTTGGATCAGCTGGTTTTACCACTGTATTAGTTGTATAATGGCTGCTGGGAAAAAAACCAAGTGTCTTGTTACCATTCTTAAACAACTTTATGCATTCCTGTTGGTTGGTTTCAAAGATGTACGGTTGTATAAATGTGAATATGTTTGTGGCCTTTTTCACATGAAAGTGTTAATGTTGAGTTGGGGGGCATGGCCGGCTGCAGCTTATTTGGATTTAAAGTGACAAGAGGCCCTAAAACAGGTTGATCTGAAAGAAGGTCAAAAGAGGCAGAACTAACCAGACTAAAATCTCATTAACTAAGAATGATTTTGTGCAAAAAATAAAATGAACATGTTTTTATAGCCCATAAACCAATCCTAACATGTTCAAGGAAGTATAATAAGTCACTTTTATGACTGCATCTAAGGGACCAACAAAAAGCAGTGAACCAGTGTCAGCTGGGGAGAAAAATGCATTGTTTTGAAAAAAAATCTGAAAAGTGTGGTGTGCATTTGGTTTCTCTACTATCAGAGTAGAGAGAGTATTTAAACAGTAAACTCAGTACAACCAGAAGTCTCCTGAAACAAGCTGTTCAATATGTCATCCGAAAATGAAAAGAAGGGCATGGTAACTCTGGAGGAGCTGCAGAGATCTGTAAACGCAGCAACTTTGACTCATACATTCCACAAATCTGGCGTTTCTGCGGGAGAGAAAGCCACTTTTGAAAGAAAGTAACATTTAAAGTAACAAGCCATGTTGGGGACATAGAAAGTGAGAAAAATGAAACTTTTTGGCCTCCATACCTGGCAGAAAATCAACACTGCATCATCACCCTGAACACCTGTGACTGATCAGACTAAAGTGGCTGAACTGACTCAAAAACAAGAACATGGAGATAAAGACTAAATGACAAACCTTAATTTCTGCTTTTTCCTTAATATGTCCCACTTATATTTCTTTTTCAGTTGCTATTTCCCCTGCGAAGCCTCTACATATCAGGTAAAACTCTCTGAAAAGCACACATATGCAGAGAACAAATCACATCACTGTCTTATCAGTCACTCTTGACCTTAACACACATAAATGCCTGGTCAGTCTTAACAAAAACACCAAAGATTAGCCATTTGTGGAAAAGAATCAAAGATGTGGAGACATTTACTCCCATTTTTTATCACTGTTTTTGTTCTCCATTCCAAACAATGACATTGTGTTTTTGGTTCACTTTAAATGTATTATTTAGTTCCATCTGCTTCCACTGATTGTTGACGTTCTTTTCCAGCTCGCATGCCAGCCCCGATCCCAGTCCACATGCGGTGAGTGACTGTAAATAACACTCATTAGCTGCGTTTCCATTACAAATGTGAACAAATCTTTGTTTATCTCCTGCCAAAACACAATCTCGCAATTGCTGTGTTTCCATTAAGTTAGAAAATTAAACCTTTAATGCTTAAGTTTTAAATCTCCACCTGGATATTTATGCTTATTTTAATTGTACGCAGTCCTTTAAATGTCCTGTAATTAAATATATTTGCCCATTTATCCAGAACAACTGGAACTTTCAGTATCTAGCAAGTTATTTTTGCAATTTACCGTCCATTAAAAGAGCGTTCCTCAGATTTATTCCACTTCCTGCTATGGCGGAGGTGAAATTACCGTAATAACCCGATATTTGGATATTGGCGCAACGTCTCCCCTTTTAGAAACCGTTGGGTTTTTTCAGATAGCGCAAAGTGTGTCGGAATTACGGTACTGCAAATTTGGCTGGGTTGCTGTCGCTCCGTTTTGTCCGGAAGGGTTAAAATAAAGCCTTGTTCACAATAAATCATTAAAAAACGTTAGTGGAGTGAGATATATTTCTAATATAGACCCAAAACAAAATTCTCTATATCCTTTCTACAAACTTTGCCTTCTAAAGGTTTTTCACTAAAGAACTAAAACATTCAAAAGTTTGTCCAAAATATCTTGTACATGTAATTATTTATTATCTTGGAGTTTACATACTAATTCCCTTCTCTCAACAGATTGTTAGGAACAGAACAACAAAACATGTTTACTCTCTTCTTGAAAACAAAAATCACATTTTCCTGTTGGATGTTTTCCCATTTTAAATAAAGTACTATTTAACCTGTATGATCAAAACGTAATCTGGATATAACGGTTTCCCAGCAGTTGATCACCCTTGTGATGTGAAAAAAAGTGTTTTCATGCAGTTTTGTGAAATAAATTCATTTCTGCATAGCTGACAAACAACCTCATCCTGCTTTTTTATTAAAAAGAGTGAGCTTTTTCAAAATTGGCGCATTTCTATTAAGTAAATTTATTTCCACAAATTCAGTTTGCTTAACTCTGTGGTTGATGGGAATGCAGCTGGTCTCACACACAGACACAGAGATGCAGCAGCAACCAGCCTGGCTTAGAGAGATCTTTAATTTCAGCTTCTCCACGATCCTCTTCAGTACCAACACAACATTCCTATCGGTCACGAGCCTTGGCATCCGCCCCACACGGCTCTTACGCCCCCGGTTTACCTGCAGCCCTCCGCTCACACGCCGCCACACAGGTAAGTCAAGCTGCATCCACCATGGCTCCATCGTCTTTGTTTTCCACGTCACTCACACGCCTCCACTTGTCTTGATCGTGGTCTCCACCATCTGTTGTGCTCAGGCCTTCCTTTGAGGCTGCCAGTCCGTTGTACAGTCATCCTCCTGCCTCTGAACGAACCGGCTCCGTCCTCAAAGGATCCCTCAGTGTGGTTCACAGGGACAAGGTCATGACTGCTCTTTGACCTTTCCCAGACCCCGGAGTCAGTTTCAGACACAGACTGTCGCCCCAAAGGAAGGAAGCGCTGCCGATGACCTTCCATCTTCATTTTCATCACCAGTTCCGTATTCATCTGTCACTCCAACTCCAGTGTCGGCGTCATTCTGCCGAAAAGATCCTTGTTGCACGACTGTGGGGTTTTAAGCATCTGAACAGGGCAGAACACAGGCCAAAGTATCGTGCCGGGTGAAATGGACCAGAACTTATTCAGGGATTTTAGTTCTTGTAGTTTTTCCTGCTGATATTTCTGACTTATCAACATCATTCATCGTTTTGCAACACCTGTATTTGACTCATTCTGAGGCTCATAATGCAACGTAAACATTCACTCACTGAAGACATTTTAGACGCAGTTCTGGTCAGAAGTTTACATACACTCATTCAGTTTTTACGGACTTAATTGAAACCTTGTTCTTCCAGGTAGGAAAGCTCCAATCATTTAGAAATAACACCTCCACTGATGTGCGGTTAATTGTTAAATAGTTCAAGTGGATGATCTTGGATTCTGTGAGTTTTATTTGCTTGTGTAAATCTACAACATGAGTGGTTAGTTCGACTTATTGTGTCAAACTAATCATTTCATGCTAATAAAAAGAAACTTCTGCAGCTAACCCTGAAATCATTCGGATTTCTCCTGGCAGGTGTAAAGTAAGGTTTTAATTTTACCAAAAGAAATTTTCAGCCTGGAAGAAATATTAATATTTTGAAGTTTTCCACATGAAGTTTTAAATTTAATTGGATGAATCTGCAGAGGAGCTAAAGATTAGGGTGATGGCAAAGAGGCGTTTGGATACATCATCTAAAAATCAGTAAAACATTCAAAACTGGTCAGCGATGATAGAGTGAGTCTGACTACTCTAAAGCTAATTAAAAACATGTCCACTGATTATTGCAAAGAGTATAAATAATATATAATGCAATTTTTTTGATACTCCTTTTACATTTTGTTGTTATTTTTTAGGAGATTAAAAAGTCATGAATAATTTTGACCTTAGCTGAAGCCGCTAACATTAGGCCTGTGTGGATCAGGGAAAAAAATCAGCGTAAAATTAACTTCGTCTAAACCAATTGGTTTTTTTTTAAACATTAAAAATATTTAATGTAAAATAATTTCACCCAGAGAAAATAGCAGTTTAAAAAAAGTCATAAACAATAATTTATGTTGATGCGTTCATGTAAACTTCTTGCTGGAGCTGTGTGCTTTTTGGGTGAATCACATTTTACTCAGATTGCTCATCTCTAATGTCTGTAGAAAAACGATAAATGGGAATATACAGTCAAAACACTTGACAGTTTGTGGCTGATTTTAAATAGTTTTAATGGTTTGCAGCGAAAAGGTACATCTAACCATATCAGAGCCAAATCAGCAGCCTCTAACTGATATCAAGTCATTTGTTTTGACTTTCTGATTCAGAATAACCTTTCAACTTGTCCATTTATTTGAAGATACAGTAGAGGAGAGAACAGATTTTCCCCTTGAACATAGTTTAGATTGGGGTGTTTTCATTGCGGTGTGTGTAAATGCCTTACTTCCAATCAAGGTTTTAGTCTCTGGCACGTTTACTTCAGAATATTAAATATGCTTTGGTCATTGTCTCTTTTTTTCCTAGTCTTATAAAAATTGCGACAGCTATTTATTGTTGCCTAAATTAATCAGAAGTAAAATGATATCAGTGCTGAGTGGAGGTAATTGGGAGCAGGTGAAAGGGAGCCTGTAGTCTTTGCTGCTTTAGAGGTTGAGCTACTGAATGTATCATGTGAACTAGAAGTAGGCCTCTGCATATGAGAACTTAAATAAACATTATGTGTTTATTTAAACATAAAATGTTTAAATAAACATTATATTAATGTTATTTCAGGTCATGGATTTGTGAAATCGACCAAATGTTTACAATAAGTGTTGTTGTGCTGTTTGTTTGTTTGTTTGTTTGTTTTTCCTTTCATGTTTACTTGAATCACCTTTGACCTTTAGGAATGTTGCCATATTGCTTCTAAGACAAATAAACAACTTATAACAAGTTAACAGAGACCCTTTCTTTGGTGCTTTATGTTGTGGGCGACACGTCCAACAGCTTCACATAAAAACGTACGAAATAGCAAAATGTCAAAACGTTTTGAAATGAACTAAATTGAATATAAAAAATATTTCTTAATGTAGGAAAAGCTAGAAACACAACATGAATGTTTCAACAGGATCAAATGTTGATACAGGGGGGAAAATGGCAATGAAATCCATTTTGTCAGAAGAGTTTTATTGAAACATACGTTATTATACTTACATGTTATATGCAGGATTACTGACAGTCCATCTCTTGTTTTCTACAGTTAACTTCCAAATAGCCAGACTTACTTGCAATTTCTAAAAATGATCTTCATCCATATATTTAGTGGCTTTTTGAAAAGTTGTTTTTGACTGACAGGTTTTTAGAAGATCCCAGGAAAGTCTGGATCAGGGCTGTCAAACTCATTTACGTTTTGGGCCAAAGATCATGAAGGCTCTTAAAGGGCTGGTTGTGTCAAAATGTATTAATAAAACCTGTTCATAAACCATTAAAATATCAATGAATTCTTAAGACTAAATAATATTATTGAGCATCTTTTCAGTGATTCTTTTTGTGATTTTTTTTTTTTTAAATCAATGTGTTTGATTAATTTGAAAATATTTTAGATTTTTGCGCTTATTTATGTCGGTAAATGCGACTTTATTAGTCACTGTTTATATTATGTGCTATAATCTGACATCAGTTAAGGTTGAGACAGCTGTTTAGCACAAGTAAGAAAGTATTTGACAATTTTTTTAAAAAATCCGCAATAAACTCCTAATTATGTATTATTGCAAAAAATGCGGAAATTTGTTGATTTTGCATAAATTTCCACAATAATTCTCAAGAAATTGGAGGGACTATTTGATATAATTTTGCAGTAAACCGATAAAAACTGCATTGATTTGGGCGTGCTGTGGTGGTGTAGGGTGCAGCGCAACCCACATTTGGAGGCCCTGAGTCCTCGACGCGGCTGTCGTGGGTTCAATTCCCGGACCCGGCCGACATTTGCCGCATTTCTTCCCCCCTTTCCTGTCAGCCTACTGTCATATAAGGGACACTAGAGCCCACAGAAAGACCCCCTGGTGGGGGAAAAAAAAAACTGCATTGATTTGGATGATAATATTTAAGCACAAGAGGTAATTTAACATTTTTGTGTAGCTTCAAAACTGTGTATAATGAAGCATCACAACGTTTGTTTAATGTGAATCCGTCCGTTTTCGGGGCCCATGGCGCAAGGTTACCATGGCTCCCACTTTTAGGCAATTTAGCATCTTTAAATAACCTCACATGTAGGCTATATTTCTGGATTAAATCTGCTTGCCATTGTATTCTGGTTTAGCCACATAGCATAGTTGTTTTGTTTATTATTTATTGGAACTGTTGCTCTAAAACCACTAAATAAAGACAGGAGAATGACTGCGGTCAAAACGATGGACGTTTATTTTCACTTTTCCAGATTAAAGTGTTCAGGAGGCTTGTTGTTTAGGGAGTTGTTGTGACTGCGTGTGTCATCCTCAGCTTCCCGCTGAGCAGTTCTGCTTCAGACCATCAGTACAGCTCATCAGAGAATGAAAATTCGTATTCTGGCAAGACCCACCATCGTCACCGCCGCCACACACACAGCCAAGACACACTCTGCCACACACACACCAAGAACAGTGAGTACCCTCTGCCTTTAAAGATAAATCTGTCAAAAGACTTGGCTTGATGTTGGCTTTTTTGTTTCTTATAGGTACTGCTTTTAAACATGTTACTCTACATGTCCATTTCTGTTCATGTAATGAATTAAAAATGTATTTATTTGATGTGTATGTTAGTTTTTGCCATAAGAGTTACTAACTTTAATGCATTAGAGATCACCTACTACAGCGCATCGCTAAAGTATTCACGCAGCTTGAAGTTTTTCACATTTTGTCACGTTACAACAGCAAATTTAATATGTTTTAACAAGATTTTTTTGTGATCCACCAACACAAAGCAGGTACTTGTAAATAGTCGGTTGCGGTTTGTCTCGTCCAAATTTTATGAGAATATTTTGACGAATATTCTTTGCAAAATAGTTGTAGCTCAGTGAGACTGGATTATTTTCACATCATGCTGCAAAATCTCAAATGGATTTAGGTCTGAGGACTTTGACTAGGCCACTCAGAAGGCAGGTGAAAACATTAGATTCTATTGAGGAAAGTAAAAGGCACCAAATACATGTTTTCAATTTATTAATCATGTAAATAATAATTCTTCCTCACTGATTTGAGCTGATTTTTGTTGGTCAATCACGTAGCATCTCCATAAACTACATTGAAGTTCATGGTTGTAATGAGACCTGAAACATTCTGCAGGACACTGAGAAGCACATTCATCCACTGTGTTCTCCTGTTTTTAACAGGAATAAACTCTAAGTATGAATGAAATGTTTATGAAATAAAGAAGATATCGCCTATTTAAGGTTTTATCTTCACCTTTTGAGTGCATGAAGAAAAAAAATGTTGGAGACTCGACGACTAAGCTCTTTTGTGCAAACGCAGTGAGATGATTAAAATCTTTCGCTTTGTTTCTTGAAATATATGTAACTGTGCTGTTAAAGTTAGTGAATTAAGAACATAAATATGTACTGCCAGATTCCAAAGAAACCTTGTATGTTTCAGAACGTCGAGCTCCGCCCTGCCCTGCAGATTGCATGGACATCTCTCAGTCGCTGCTCAAAGCTCTGGAGACGGACAGGGATTCTCCTCCCTGGCCTTCGCTGCACATAAACATCGACAACAAGGTGGGCAAGACACATTTTCACACAATGCACTGCAAAAACACAAACTCTGACCAAGTATTTTTGTCTACTTTTAAAGCAAATATCTTAAGACATTTTAAACAACATAAAATTAACACACAAGTAACTTTTCAGCAAGAAATTGGAGCTTGTTAGTACGGTGAAAAAATAATACAGGGTGGGCCATAAGTTTCCATACATAGAAAAATTAAACATTTTTATTTTTATGGGACTCTGTGTAATCGCTGCACGTCTTGGACCACTTGGAGGTTGCCCTGCAACATTTCCAGTTTTCTGAAACTTGCAAATATGTTTTGCCACAGTGCTGTGTGTGATTCTCCTTCCATGTTTTCTGTTAAAGTTTCGTGCAGCCTTGCATGCGACTGCTTCCCGATCCAGCCATCAGTATCATTTCAATTCTTTGCTCTTTTGTCAAATGCATCTTCTTGGGTATCTGAAATATAAAAAAATATATACATTTTACATTTTACTATGTATAGAAACTTATGGCCCACCCTGCAGTTCCACTAACAAATTATTTCACTTCTACAAAGATGTTTTTCCCATTTCTTAATTGAAATAATTATTGACTTAAAACAAGCTCCTATATTTTATGTTTTGCTGAAAAGTTACTTTTAAGTCACTTTGGCCTTATTTCAACTGTATTTCAACTTATTTCACTTTGGCCTTATTTCAACTAATAAGAAACAGATAAATACTTGGTAATATTTTGTGTTTTTGCAGTATGTGCTCCAGTTCTGCTTGTGAGGTCTCCTCATGTTTCTCCTTCTGCTGGCAGGGAGAAGAGAAACAACTATCAGAAAAGTCTCTGCACCCTCCTGCTTCCCCAGTGATGCTCCCAGATCATCTCAAATGTAACATCCTCAAAGCCCAGATGGAGGCAGCTTTCAGGGTATCAGATCTAACACAGATTAGACACCTAGCCTCCACTCTGGCAGCTTAACTCAGAGTATTACTTCTTCTCTCATGCACAATGAAGAAGGATGTTCCTCCGACACCCAGAGGGAGAAGCTCAAATGACACCAGCAGTGACAGGTTGGGATCTCGCCCATTGCTTTCTGTGTTTTGTACGTCGTTCTGCGAGTTGTGATTTCATTTCTTGTCCCATCGCTCTGCTCTCCAGGTGTCAGAGTTCATCCCAAGACTCTGCAGCTTCCAGCGTGACAGCTGAGAAGACGCCCCGCAGGCAGGATCGTAGTTTCACCCCAGAGAAGCTGCAGGCCAAGGGCAACCCGAGCTCCAACCGGAGGAAACGTCTGGTCCGACAGTTCAGCTTGTGAGCAAACCTCACCTAGCTAGCGACGTTTTTCCTCAGATGAATGGTACTTGAAGCGAAAACTTCTCCCTGTAAGGCATGTAAGTCATCCTGTCTGATCCTCAACAGCAACCACGAAGACGAAGATAATCTCCCAGAAGCGCTTGCAGCCATTTCCTCTCAGAGTGCAGGAAAGTCGGGGTCCAGCAGTTCCCTGGACAAACAGATTCAACCATCCATCTACCCGCAGGTAACTCAGCTTATAACAACATATGGACCCCTTGGAGCTGCAGTATGTGACATTTACAAAAGTACAAAAGTGACATTTGTTAAAACTATCATTGTGTCGTGACAGTATGAGACAGGTAATCTGTGAAAAGATCAATCTCATCCACCTCCTTCTTGAGCTGCTACTGCACCAAACACAACCAATCAGAGCCAGGAGGCGGGTCTTAGCGCTGTCAATCAACGCTGCTCAATGTGCTAATTGGGAGAAACAAGTCACAGTTTCAGAAGAGTCATTTATCCGCTGTCATTGGTGGCCATGCTAACTACAGAAATACACCACTCACTCAGAAACAACCAATCAGAGCCAGGAGGAGGATCTTAGCGCTGTCAATCACTCTTACGACTGTGGCTCTAAGAGTAGAGTAATTGTCTTGTGATTGGAAGGTTGTAGGTTCAATTCCAGCTTCCTCCTGCTACATGTTGATGTGCCCCTGGGCAAGGCATTTAACCCCAAACTGCCTACCAGTCTGTATATGAATGGGTGAATGTGACTCTAGTGTGAAGCGCTTTGAGTGGTCAAAATGATTGAAAAAGCGTTACATAAGTTCAGTCCGTTTATCATTTACTCTCACAAATGCCAAGGATAGTTAGTACTGGGAAGAGCTTGGTTTTTTTTCACAGATTATTTGTCTTATACCATCATGATAATTTTAACAAATAAGTAAAAATCATAATAGTTACATACTGCAGCTATAAAAACTTAAGAAGAATAAGGACATCTTTTCACTGCTATTGGGGATAATTCTCCGTCTCTGATTGTATTTGAGTGAACAGATGATTGTTTGTACCTGTGCAAATATTGATGTGTATTCCAGGTGGATAATATGCCAGCACTGGAGCTGGGTAGTCCGTGTTGTACCTCTCCTCCGCCTTCCCCTCACCTCTCCCCTTCTTGCTACCGTAGCTCCATGCCCCACCTGGCCCCTTACCTCACTGCCCATAACAACAGGTAACACATCTGCACCTCAGGAGCTTTAAACCAGTACTGTGTACAAGTAAGACTTGCAGCCATTTTCATGCCTTTATTTAATGTTCATTGTTTTGAAAAACTGCTTGCCGCTCATTAATGTTCTCTTAAGTCTTTCAGATCATCGAAAATAATCAAAAGTAACCCTAGTAAATACAAAATAGCAACAATAAGCTATCAAAAGAAAATATATTGCTAAATCATGAATTAGCCACGTTTTTTGGAGCTTTGAAATTGATTTCATTTTAACATGAAGCAGGTTTGAAGGTCATGGAAATCAATCAGTCTTTAAACTCAAAAGTACTCACAATAAACCAAGCAAGAGTTATTTTTAAATAAACAAATAAAGTAGCCAAGTTGTTTTGGAGAAAAGGGATCATAGATCAAAAATTTCAGATGGTTTTTGGTTTCTGTTTTGTTAAATGAAAGTCTTTTTTTTGGGACTCCGTAAATGTTTCGGTGACGCAGCAGCAGATCTATTGTTAAATATTGTTAAATATTTTTAACAATAGATCTCTGAATGACTTCAAAATAAAAAACAAGATTTTTCAAAGTTTTGTATATAGTTCAGTACCAAGTTTATCTGATTGAAACTCTGTGGCATAAAATTAAACCTTGGATCAAAATTCCTCCACAGTGACTCATTGCTATTTCCTGTAAAACTCGTGATGGTAGCCATTTTGGCCAAGCGTTGCACAGTTACTGGGTTTTCCTCCTAATAAATGAAATAATTTAAGAAAATTTTTTGTATTTACTCAGGTTATATTTGCCTTATTTTAAAATTGGTTTTACGATCTGAAACATTGATAATTATTGTGCTTTCTTTAGTCACACTTAGATGTGAGTGTCATCACTTTCTCTCCTATGTGCTTTCAAGTTTTATGCCCGTTTAGTAAAATGCCCCGTTGCATGTGAACTTGGCTGAATCTTATGCTATCCTCCTGGTGTCATACTCGCTTTTATGCTTTTAACCAAATTTAATCATAAATGATGCATATGTTTTTTTGTTTCTTGATCCTAAACTTGGACACTTTCTGTTCGTAAAACCCACAGAAATCGAAACAGGCTTATTTCCAACCATGTTTATGACATCCTGCGATGCTAATTTCTTGTGTTTGTGTACCTGTAGCGGAGAGGAAATTAAACTGGACCGAGAGAAGATCCTGAGAGCGCTGCTGATGACAGAACTTTGAGATTTTTTTTTTTTTTTTTACCAACAAACCTCGTGACCAGAAACTCAAAGGTGTCAGACATCAGTCGCTATTTGTACATTTGCAAGAAAATATAACAGATTTTGAAATATATTTGCATAACTGTAAATTGTTATATTTGCTTACCTGTTTTAGAACAATGATTTGGTTATATCTATTGAACTATAAATGGACTCCCTCATCACAAACTACACATCTGCTGGTGCTGCCTGCATGAGACATTTATTTTTCTTTCTGTGATTATATTGTTTGTTTTGGGGTTGTGTCTAGGCATTTATGTTTATTTAACCATCTCTGAGCCCGCGCTAAAGCTTTAAACGATTGTTGAAGCACTGATCTCCCCATACAAGTACTGTTAAAGTGAAGCCACGTTCAACTCAGTCTATACTGTAAATAGACATTGTAATTATTGTGCTTATGACGAAAGGAGGTCCTGTAAATGCTTACTTCTGTACTGTATTTGTTATGCGAAATATCCATTTTTACATGCAAAAACATATGCAGTATTTATGGTTAGAAACTTTTGAAGAGAATGTGTTTAAAGGGACTCAGATGTTGAAAATGTGCAGTGACGTGTGCAGACTGCCCACTAGAAGGAGACAAATCCGATGCGTCTCTGCAGCTCTGCTCCTGTTTTTCCGGTTTTCAGAAGGAAGAGGACTCTGCTATTTTTTTTTTTTTTTACATGCAATTTCCATCGCAGCTCAAATGCAAATCTGATCTAAGAGAGCATGTTCTTGGAAATAAAGATACCCTTGTTGCTCCACTGCTTTATTTCTGGTCTGATTTGTAAAAGTAATTCAGTGGATTTTCTGCTGCTGTGTGTAAACGGCTCGTGCCGTCGGCCGGATCCTGACAAATCCCCATCATCAGTTTGATAACCTTTGATTCCACATCTCTGGCCTTTGCTCCGACATGGGAATTCAGGTCAGCCTCACCCTGCGTGCCTGGGCTTTCGTTTTTGTGCAGCTCTCACCCTCCCAGCAAGGGAATGTTATGTTAAAGGAGAAAAAACCGATTCATCTGCCGCTTCGCCGCTCAGGTGCAAGTAGGATGAGTCATCCAGGTAATTATACCTGTGTTCGGATCTGAAGTGAACTACTTACAGCTCTGCAAAAACATGTATTCCTTTTCTTACAGAAAAGGAAAACGGGATTATTCTTTTCTTCCTGCTCCTGTATTTTTGTCATACCTCAGTGCTTCAGATCATTGAATAAACTTTAACAGACTAAACCATAAAAGCCCAGTGTAAATAAATAAACATAATAGCCCTGCTTAAATTATTAACTTGGATTAACCACATTTACTGGTTCAGTTTGGTTATCCACACCCTGCCTAACCTATGGAATAAATAAATCCCTTAAACAGAACTAGTTTGACAACATAAAGTAGATTAAAAGACTGCAAAAGCAACACCTTTTGCCACAAAAAAAAATGAGAAGACAAGATACTGACATCCAGTCTGGAAAGAGTTACAAAGTCAAGAAAACATGGCAACAAACATCCCTCCAAAGATGCCTCAAAACTCAAGCAGGTGGTCTTAAAAAAGCCCAGAACATCATCTGAGGAAATGCAGATTTAAATTACCCAGAAACAGAAAAACTGGGAGTTTTGTGGTGGTTCAGAGGCTCTTCTCTTTTTCAAAATCTGGCTGACTTGATGGAACCATAATTAGTTGATTAATACATCCAAAAGTTGCAGCATGACAGCTCTCGACTTAAACTCAAGTACAGTTTGGTTGTGCAGCAGATAATGACCAGGACACCACCAGCCAGGTCACCTCTAAATGTCCGACAAAAAAAGAAGCAGATTTAAGTCCAGTTACTTAAATCTGAGGTATGAATCTCTGCAGCTCCTCCACAGTTAGTCAGTCATATTTAAGACCAGCCAGTTAGTTAGGTGACCTCTTATCTGCTTCTCTAATTAATACTCTTCCTCTCTCTGTCTGCTGCATTTCTAGATGATTTTTATTCACTACTGGTTGCCCTGGATTTACAAATTAAAAGGCCACTGAATACAAAGGAACACTGTAACACAAAATCCCAATTAAATTAATTTAAGTTTGTGGTTTTGATGTGTCAAAGTTGGTCAAAGTTAAAGGTCTGTGAATACACATAAAGTTAGAATGGCTTTAAGATTTTTTTGAAACATGCTGTCGCGTTTCTCTTGAAAACCAACTTTGGTGAAAGTAAATGACATTGTGTGAAAACTGAGCTCTGCTCATAGTTTACGTGTTTCTCAGTTTCTCAAAAGCAGATAGTTTGAAGTTTGTGGCAGATATAATAATGTGAAGGTAGTTTAGACGTGGTGCTGTTCTCTGAGCAGCAATGTGTGTGTGTGTTTTTTAAAGGGATCAGGCAGGGTGGGGCACCCAGGACTAAATTACACAATACCAAATCTGCCCTGAGGGGGTCTGAGATCTTGTTTTCCTCTGTCTTCCATCTCTCTTCCCACTTCCTGATCTCTCCATTCTCCACCTTTCCACCCAGAGGAAGAAAGACCATCCTCTCACTACAATGTGTTCAGTGTGTCTAAGTGACAATGGCCTTCTTTTGTTTTGGCTGAAGCGTGTGTGTGTGCGTGTGTGTGTGTGTGTGTGTGTGTGTGAGGACAGTGTGAGGGAGTTCCCAGTTTCGCCTTGAGTCACATTCTGTCACTGAACGGCGCCACCTGAGTGTTTGTGTTCCTCCACTTTAAACACAGAACAGCTCAAATCAAGCAGAAGGAGGCTGGCAAATTTACAACATTATGTTTATTGTTTAGTTGGTTTTTTTTTTGTTTTTTTTTTGTTTTTTTTTCAGCATGTCTGCAGCAGGAACTTCCTGCTTTTGGACACATGTTTACAGAAAATATTGATTCTAAACATTAACTCTGCATGGCACACATGACAAAATTTACAAGACACATGTCAAACATGTCCTTCGGTTAGCAATGTTTCTAAGAAATATACAAACGATTTAAAGAGATAACAAGGAACAGGTTTTGTTCAAACATTTTCCACAGCGTCACTGCAGATGGTGGAGAGAAGACGTGACACATTGGATCATAAGAACAACAGGTAACAAAATCGAACAGGGACCTCCTTGAACTCCCGAGATTCATTTGTTTTGAGTCAGTTAATCTGGATTAAAGCAAACTTTGGGGTTAAAGCACAGAGAATCAAATGCTGAAGGAGCAGAAACCAAGAGGCTAAAGCAGCGTTGGCATTTACCTACAAAAATAGAAACAGTGAAAAGGACGTCACATTTCTGTGAAGCGAGTCTGATGCTGGAGTCAGACACTCACAGTATAGTTGATCCAGATCCCCAACAGGGGGGGATGTGTTGTGGGTAAAACAACGGCAGCATTAATAAAGACACCGGTGTTTGAGTTTAATTATTTCTGCATAAATTAAAGGTTCGGATGTTCATGAAACAAAATAAACCACAGTGATGCTACAGTGTCCAGGAACAGGATAGGATGTGTTATCCAGAAGATTGAACTCTGTTGAAGTGAGTAAGAATAATACAGGTGCATCTCAATAAAACAAAACGCCAATGGAAATTCAATTCAGTGACTTCAGTCAAACGGTGAAACTCGGATAGCAAGTGTCTTTTTCTGATCATTTTGATGATGGCTTAATGAGAACCCAAAACTTAGACCAAAGATAAAAAAAGTTTTAAATAGAGAAATGTCACTCCGTTTGCTTGTCCATCTCAGTTTTTCCCTCCACTAAGCTTTCCTTCATTTTGAATGGATGCAGCACTCTGAACAATCAGCTTCTTTACCTTTCATTTGAGGAAAATAACTTTCTCCTTTCTTTTCCTCCCAGGTAACATGTTTCTGACAAATCAGGTTAAACACAATGAATGTGGCAGCTGTCGTCCACATCCTGCATATTTCTGCGATTCGCCCATGAATTGTGAATCCCACCAAAATCTCTTAAATAATTTTTTCTCCATAATTTTCAAAAAGGGAGAAAGTTAGCTCTGTTGGTTATGTACCACGTTTTGCCACACTTTTTCCTTCCACTTAACTTTAATTTAAGAAGCCTTGATACAAGACCTCTTGTTTGGCAGTAATCGTTTGTGGCTAATCCGCTTGGTGGAGGCTCTCGGTTACTGAAGGAAAACGATCAACTGCAGGACATAAAAATATTTCTGTACTTTTTGTAAAAACATTTCATCTTTTCTTTAGCCTCAAACACTTAAAAATGTTTACAATGAGTCCATATAATGCAGAGGTTTTGAACCAAACTGCTGATAAAAACGAGCATTTAAATAATATTCATATTTATTGAGATGAATCTGTATTTACATGTCTTGCATTTAACTTTCAGATTTCCATCCAGGTTTGTGCGATTTTGTTTTGCAAGCTTCATTTCAATCGTTATCTGAAAATCCCACCGTTAATCTGCTGCTTTTGTTGTTTTCTGGATCTGAACCACCCTTAGCAAACGTTTGCCATCGGAAGATACTGCATCTTTATTTCTCTTTACATTTCTACTCTTTAGCAGTGCATTGGTATTTAGCATTATGTAAACATCTTTAGTTTTACTACAGTACTTCTTTATGCACTACAGCTTCCAATACAATCACTGCATACTTGTCTCCATATGCATATAAACACAATATTCATGCATCATATTCACATTCACGCCTCTTTCACACAGTCACTTTCACTCTTCACAGAAAAGCTTGGAGAAAAGATTGAGCTCAGTTGCGACTAGATTATACTTCTCTAGTTTGGCTGGCAGTTATAATGATTCCAGTAACTTAACAGGTTTTAAAAAAGACAATCTCCATTTGTTTAAAGCTTTTAAACATACAGATAATGTGCAATATATATATATATATAAAAAAATGCTATTTTTGGCTAAGGCTGCAGTAAATTTGGTATAAAATACATTAATTTCTGAACCTAATATAAATAAGATTTCTAAAAGACTATTAAAAAAAAACAAGTCATTGTCACATACACATAACTTTGTTTTTGTGCGACGCTACAGTAGGGTCAGATCCAGGTACTGGTGGCCCCCGGGCTTTGTGATGAGAGGAAGGGACATAAGAGGAGTTTCTCCTCCGCCGGTCTGACCCACAAGACTGCCGTTCAGCAGAGAAACAGACTCCACAGGACCCTGGACGGAGGGCAGGAGGGGGAGAAAACGGGACACAGAGAAACAAATAAGAGTTAGAGGGGAAAAAAAAAAGAAAAAGGTAACAAAAGTACAAAAAGAAGCCCTTCCACCAGAGCCAGATGTTACCCGCCACCTCCTCAAGGCCACATCTGTTGTGGGACCCGTCCATTAGCCTAGAGCGCTACGACACCGTCAACTGACTGTTCGTTAAACCCTCGGCGTTGATGTGCAGGTCAAACTTTAAAGTGCAGGGATTAGACTGAATTCAGTTTATACTGACTGAAATCGAAGCCAGTCCAAGGCACAAGCAAACCAAGCGGCTGCTTAAGGCAGCTTAGTTTTGTTACAAAGATGTGGGAACTTCAGATCTGTGGCTACGTTTGTCATTACTTTGAAATATATTTCCTGAATATCACACTTAAATAACAAAAATGAATGCATTTAAATCTTCATGACGGTCATAGTTTGACAACAATAAGATGATAATTTTTAATAATTCCTGAGAGTGAATCTAAATAAGCGGGTTTCTTCTGCTGCATTTAAACACGACAATTTAAAATCAGAGTTTGCATTGAATTGAATTCAGACTCAGGGAATAAGTTAGAGAAATAAACTTTGTGTCCACAACATATACACTGCCATTTGTTTATTAAATAACTTGAAGCTGCTTTTGTGAGAGTTAAGCCAAATATATTTGGTGGCGTAACGTTGATTTAATTGTTTGGCTGAACCATAAAACGCAGGCGTAAAACAAAGATAAACAAGAGTAGATCCAGCTTTATGCCAAAATGGCTACCAGAATGCTGTGGCGCATCTTTATTGCAATACATGCAAATAAAATGCAGATTATGTCTGTTCAAAGGGTTTTAGGCCACAGCTGTGTCGCTGTGTGGAGGGATGAGGCTCCATTTTACCTGGTAATCAGGGATAGACGCATGATCAATATCAACAGATAAAATATTCTGATACAATATCCAATATATACAATATTAACTGAACTCCAACCCAGAACTACATAGCATTCTGGGAGATGTAGGCAGAGAAAAGACTTTAGCAGCTCAAGCTCTCACAGCCAGCTAAACCAGACTGGTGGCATCATCCAACTGACTCTTTGGTTACCTAGCAACAGTTTGTCGAGTAACTTGTGGTTTCCAAGCAACAGTTTGTTGAGTAACTTGCGCAGCAGCAGTTTGACTCATAACTCAGTGGGGCGTGCTGTGGTGGCGTAGGGGGTAGCGCAACCCACATTTGGAGGCCTTTAGTCCTCGACATGGCTGTCGCGGGTTCGATTCCCGGACCCGACCGACATTTGCCGCATGTCTTCCCCGACTCCTTCCCCCCTTCCTGTCAGCCTACTGCCATATAAGGGACACTAGAGCCCACAAAAAGACCCCCTGGAGGGGAAAAAAATAAAATAAAATAAAAATAACTAAGTGAAACTCAAACATCGGCATGAAGTGGATAAAACAGGAAGTGTCACGACAGGATTTTGGATATTTAAAACCAAATACTGACATTGAGGTTTGTTTTAAAGTGCACTTCAAGTCCACTGTGTTTCATGACGGTTATTATTCTAAGCAAATATTGGTATTTTCTTGGTCTCTGTAATCACAGTGCCAATAGTAAAATTAACATATTTTGTGTGATCTCATAAATAATTACTAAAGTTCTTCTGCGCTTGCCACTTACAGGAAGAGGCGCATCATTTCTACGGGGCAATTCTCCAGTGTTAAATACCCTAACAGCCCCCTCGATCTTGGGCTGACTCCTCTGATAATGTAAAAAGCTCAGATTTCTCCAATAAACCTGCCTGGAGCCCCAACGCGAGTCATTTCCGTATGAAAATGCGCCATCATTATGCTAATAGCTCAGTACGCCATTATTTCCCACTGAGAGATCGGATTTTTGTTCTAAGGCTTCCAATGTGTTTTTAATGAGACTGAAGGTGTGAATCACAGCTGAGCTGCTAAAAGCCTCTGACTCAACCATTCACTCAGTGCTGATTCACAACACCCAACACACAGCATATTGGTAGAGAAATATTTATTTGAACTCCTCTGTGTGAAATTGTGGCAGATTTAAAATGAGATGAGATAATAACAAGCTTTTCTCCAGACAAACACACTTCACCCGTCGACGGCTTTGGTTTTTTGTTGCATAAGGCTTCATGTTCCAGTGTTGAGAGGGGGTGTAACTGAACAGTCAGTTCTCATGTTTTACTATCCCTGCACTGAGTAAAAAAAAAAAAAAATAAAAAAAAACATTCAGTGGGACAGAAACACGCCACTCAATATTAAACACAGAGGATTAAACACAGAGGAAAATTAAAACGATCTGAAAAGGTGAGATAAAATCCGAGAAATCTCCTCCAGCGTTGTCGTATTGAGCCCAGAAACCCTTAGTGAAAAGTCAAGCCATCTCTAAAAGCCGAGTCTAAAGTAATTCCCCCTAACTAAACCCTCAGCCAATCCTTACCTGCCACCTGCCTCAGACATCTTAAATACACACCCATTCTTTGGGCTGCGTAAGCAACGTCCTAGCCGGGTCGTGAGCGTGCACGGCCGCATGAGCGTGGATGAGAGCATCCTCTGGAGCATACTGCGTCGTGATGAAAGGAGGGGTATAACATAGACACATTTAGCCATGAAACTCAACAAGGGTCTAAAATTAAGCAGGAAAAATGTTTAGTTTAAACTTTAAATCAGGGATACTAAGTCAAAACTGATAAACCTGCTACAAAAACGTAAAACATTCATTAATCCTTAAGTATATTGTGAAGTCTTTACATATGTTTCTTTCCATATGAAAGTGAAAAGTTTTATCCCCCAATCATTTTATTCCCTTTCTTACGATTAAGAGAAAAAGCGGGGCTAAAAATTGGACGCAACTCGCTGTCTAGCTAGTTTTGATGAACTTTGCGCCATCGTTTTCAGATGCACAGCGATTTAAGCATCAGAAAAACCTCTCTTCTACTTCTTCTTTATTATAAGGGCTGTTGGGAAACAACTAAAGGAATCACTACCGGCTGATCTGTATGTCAATCAAGTGATGGGATGGATGATATTCTGACGTTTATTCATTTATTTATTTTAACGTCATGCAGTTTAACCAATCTACCTTTGCAGCACCCCTGCAAAAAACATGACAAAATGTTTTTTTTATATCTTTTCCCCAAGTTTCCTTGACTCCGCTCCTGCTTTAAACAACAACAACTTGACTCACTCCACTTCAAGTCAAAGCAAGCAGCAGTGCATGTGTGACAAAGCAGGGAGAGGAGACAGGATAAACTAGTTTGATAGCCTCTAGGCAACCGCACTGGATGCCTAACAGTCCACACCCATAATACCAGGAGATTTGAATAAAACACTTGGTTTACAGAGAGGAGTGTGAACACTGAAGGTATCGATTCTATATATATATATACATATATATATATATATATATATATATATGTATATATATATATATATAAAAATCAATTCCGAAATAAATGTGCAATGTGAAAGAATGTGTGGTTTTTACCTGATATCCCTGCACAGCGTTGATGAGGTCTTTAACGCCGCTGCCATTGTAGGGCAGGCCAGGCATCCGCACCAACCCTCCGGGGGAAGACATGGAGGAATGGGCCGGGAAGAAACCCAGAGCTGTAGGCGAGCCAGGAGGACTGGGAAAGTAAAAAGGTGAAATTAATCTTATTTTTACGACGAGGTTCCAAACGAAAAAGAAAAAAAAAAAAAACCTGGCTTATTCTCAGAAACTAAAACACACTCTAACTAAGCAGCGGGAAGAAAAGCATAAAACTAGGAGGGACTCTGGGTGTTGTCTTTAAATGCCTTCATAATGACCGTCCAGGCAGAAACAGAGGTCACTTCATGTTTACCAAGCTTCCTGATAACATGGTCTGCAGTTATTAACCACCCTTGTCCCAGTCTTTCTCCTTGACAAGAAACATTTCAACCCCAGACTAGACGTTCATATTTCTCTGCAGTTAATGTCTTTTATTTCTGGTGACTAGAGCAGGTCTAACAATGTGAGTCTAAAGTCTCTAATATCTGATCGCTCTGCATTTAGCTGCATCTGTCCTCCAGATTAACTGTGACCAGGTGATGTGATAGTTAATCCCATACAGTCAAGTGGGGAAAAAAAATTCTGCTTTTCCAACACATGTCTACATTTAATAACAATGCCAACAATAGTGAAAGGCTTAAGTAATACAAACACATAAAGAACTGAAAAAGGTACATTTTCAGTCAAATTTTCATGAAATTGTTAAAGGACCAATTATGCTTCCTTCTGGGAAATATTTATTCATTACAATTTTTGAACAAATAATTAGATATTAGTCTGATCAGTTCTGTCTATTTTGAACTGCTTTGAGAATGAGATGTTTTAGGGAGTCTTGTCACTTTAAAATGAGTTTTTGGAGAATAAACTCAACATTTATACCCCAACAAGAAAATGATGCACAATTAAAAACAATTGAAAAGCAGAAGTAGGGCCTCTTGTACAATCAACTAGGATGCAGGAAGGAGTTTCAAGACAGTAAATCAACAACAAAACACTCCAGCAGCCATTGTACAGCGCACAAAGTGGTAAAACCAGTTGACCAAACGTCCTGGAGCTCCTTTTCAGTTACTAGGTGATGGGCGGAGCTCCACATGGGTTGCTAGGTAACGGTGTAGTTGCTGTGAAATGTGACTTGTCAGTTGGGAGGTTTTTGAAATGGTTCTTTTTCCAGAGACCAAAAACATTAACTTACTGCCCATGAACAGCTGGATGTGTTTTAAGTTCTTGGGCTGTTTTTAGAAGCAGTTGAGACAAATGTGAGTACAGAAATGTGCAAAATAATATGTTTCTTTAACACTCAGCATACTGATATAGAAATGCCCCATATGAACCTCAGTTCTGCAGCTTTCTGCACTCCTGACTACTGAAGTAAGAGTGAACATCATGAGTAAGAGCAAGATCCTACATGAAGCCCAAACAAGCAATCAAAAACAGACTGAACAGGTTTAACTTTCCTTAGAGATGTGAAAAAAACGAAACCATTGCTCTCTAAGAACAACATGAGGGTCAGAATGAGGTTTGAGGATCTTGAAAAAGACAAAACTGTCTGGACCAGTGTTCACTAGAGAGATGGATAACATAAAAATTTTTGGTACTGCACAGAGTGAAGCAAACTTTCTGCTGGAAGAACTTTTGCCTCAGACAGAAAACACATTTTTGCTGATATTTTTTGTTAATGAGTAAATTAAGGTTTAATTTTTAAATCATTTTCTTGTCAAGAGAAAATTAAAAAAAGATTCACATCAATATGTGAATATTTTCTTAAATAACTAAATATTTAATGGGGCGCCTTATTGATTTCATAAAGCTTTAAATTTGACAGCATTTTCAGTTCAGTTTCACTTTAGTTTGGTAAATTGTCAACATTACACCTTTAGAAACCCAGAATTTACCAAAAAAGGAATAGGCTGAAGCCAAAATGTTCATGAACTCAGCAGCAGCTTGCAGTATTAAAAAAATATATCTTCTGTTCATATACATACACACATTTTGAAGGAATATGGCTGAAAATTAGATTTAACAATATTTTTTGTTTATTTTTAACCTCTAATTGTTTAGTTTAGTTTGTTTTGTTTTTTTTACCTGGGGTAGTAAGCACTGTAGTTCATGTACAGTTGAGCTGATGCGGGGTAGTAAGGATGCCCGGGGTGCAGGGTGCGAGGAGCCAGCAACATCTGCCCCATAGGAGGGTAAAGGGCAGCTGCAGCTGCAGCTGCAGCAGCGTCCGTGGGGAGGATTTGTTGAACCGGAGTGAACGAGTACGATGGTGGAGATAAACCTAAAATAACGGAAGAACAAGGACAGAAACAAAAATATAAAATCCGTCAAACCTGGAGGAAGAGGGAGTCATGGTGGTGAAGTGAGGTAATTGTTTGATTTTGAGAGAGGAGCTCATCCAATAACCACTGATGTCGTTATTGTGCGTGTGAAGCATGAATTTTCCTGTGTGATGTAAAAGATTTTTTTTTTAAATCACAGTTTAAACCTTCAAAAAGATCTTTTTTTTTAGATTATGACTGATCTGATTGATTAGAAATCAGAGTCTTTTGCTTTTTTCCTAATTCCTCATAGACCAATCTACAAGAGAACGACACTAACAATCCCAGCAGCACAAAGCTATTTACATTAGTACATCTTAAAAAGCTATTTTACACATACATATCCCAATATTTTAGAGTAAAATAAAGAGGTTAAATTATTTTAGTAATCTACTTTAAAAAGGAAAACTCTTTTATGACATATTGCTTCCACGATTGGTGTGTTTCAACTGTATGTTTGAGTAAATTAGTAATATTATGCTTTTCTACGGAAATCCAGCAAAGCAAGAATATTGCAAAAGACTAATGAAAATACTCTGTTTACATGAATTACTGACTCAATGTGGTGTGGAGAAAATCAGCCTCTGCTGCTGCTGTGGGGTTTAGGTCAGGTCAGTTTGTTGGTCAGTCCAGCACAGAGATCATTAAACCAGATCTGTCCTCCTGCTACATGGATTTTCTACCTCTCCTCTCTGCTTTCAGACTCTGTGAACTCTATTTTTAAATAAAATGAAAACGTTCATCTCAAAAGATGACAATGGACTCCTGTGCAACAGTTCTTCTTCTCTTTAGCCCAGGTGAGACATGTTTATGGTGGTCAGGGACAGTTGTATGACCTGTCCTGGGTTCGTAGTGTGGGAAACGACTCCATGTCTTGTAAATCTCGCCCAGAATTTTGAAATGGCTCTGCTTTATAAACCTCATAAAGCTTTAGTTAGCCCTGCTTTTTATGGGACCTTAATCCACCAGACTTTTTTCTTCCACTTAACTTTCCATGTATGTGCTTTTTTCCCCAGCCAGTTTACTTAGAAATGATATTTTTGTGGCTTGTCCTCCATGTGAAAATATGATTACTTTGGCCTCATATTTTTTTTTAATGCAATATTAACAATTTCTTTTTTAAAAAAGCATTATTGCTAGCTAAAAACAACAATAATCAAAATGAACATAAGAAATATTTTGAATACATCACTCTGTGTAATGTATGCGATCTAATTATAGTAAATATTTTCTTATTTATAGAAATTATCTACAAAAAATGCATCTCAAAATAAGCTGAACTCATTCCAACTAAAGCATGTAATATTGCTTCGACTGATATAATCATTTGCAACATAAATCAGACATTCATCAGCTGTCAAACCGGTTTTAATTGTGAACAGACACCGAGACCAAAGCACATCTACGCAGCAGCTCTGCCCACCCCTCGCACAGAACCTGATTGGACAAGCACAGGAGGCGTGCACACACACCTAACGAATGCTTGTCTGTTGAGGCTAAATCCCAGGACCACCACTACCGATCTGACGGGATCAGAAAACTGCAAGCCGCGTTGCCGTATTCTGAGCTTGTTGAGGAACTGCTTTGCTTACACTTTTCTGAGCCTTTCAGATCTTTGTGAATCAGTTCAGCAGTGGTAAAGTAAAGGAATCAGGAACGAGTAACAAACATGCCGATGGAAAATTACACTACAGTATCCAATCAGAGTGAAAAGTGAAGGAATGTATTGAAAACAGTATCATCATTACATGCAAATGGGTGAAGTGATCATACTAAATTAAAACAAGAAGACTCAGTCTCACATTGACACACCCACACACACACACACCCACGCACACACGCAGAGTATGAATCCTTCCCACATCCTCCCACAGATCTAGATTGGAGGAAAAACCAGCAACTCTGCCACCCCGGCAGGAGCTCACCTACCCTGCAGACCCGAAGCACCCCCAGCTCCCAGCAGCACTTACGTCTGGACTTACATGGCGGCGGGCTGAGCCCTGTCCCACTCCTGCTCCGGTTGTGTGTGTGTGTGTGCGTGTGTGAGAGCGAGCCTCCCATCAGCACCAGGCCCATCTCGTCAGTGCTGCAGGGAAACACTTCCACGTAGCGGCTGTTCGCCCCCCGCTGGCTGGACATCATGTGTTTGTGGAGCCGCTGCGAGGCCTGCAGCGCCCGCTCTGCTGAGGTCATCTGGATGAAGCAGTCGCCCGACGGACGGCCCTGCAAACACAGCGCAGAGAGGAAATGTGTCAGGAAATGTCTCACATCAAAGACACATTTGATACTTCATTGGTTAGTCCCAGCAGAGGCACAGAAATCACGGAAATGATCCAATAACAACAGCACTTGGTCTTCCACTTCACTTTTCTGTCTGCACTGTTGATAGTTCACTCACCTCAGCATGCCAGAAACTTGAAACTGAAAGTGATTTTTCCAAATAATTTGGCTAATAATTATTTGCCCACTGGAAGCCACTCAAAGTGACTTTAAAATTCATTTCCAGCTAAGCTGTTGTATCAAAGTATCAAAGATACAGAGCAGTAGTAACATACATGTCCCAGATGCAGCTGACCACTTAATTACACACTCTACACACATGCCCTATTCAGTACAGTTTGTGTGTTTTTATGAAGCACACAAACTTCAGATTCACTTATTGATCCACAAAATCCTATTTATTTACTTACATTTACACCTACTTAAAAAGCCCTTTTAAATTCATTTCATTTTAATCTTTATGGGTTCAAGCCTGCAGAAGCCACAGAAGAATCTGAAACATAAGTTACAGTTTCATAAGCTTTATATTAATCGACTCGTTGGACTGGATCAGACAGGATCCAGAAAACCCAGTGCTGTTAATTATAGTTTTGTTGCATTCTACAAAAATGCAAAACTTTCAAGTAAAATCTCAGTGTAGTCTTAAAACTGAACGCCCAAGAAATGTACATCTCTTACCTAGAGATGAAAACAAACATAAAAAAGACAAATAATTTCTAAAATTGGGAACATTACTTACACTAAAGTTAAAGTTAAGGGTAGTGTGGCTAATCTGAGATGTTGTAGCAGATAAAATTTATGTCCCAGACTGCAAAAATGATCTGGACTCCGATCTACAGCAGGGAGAACCAACAGTGTTGAGGGGATTATTTTGCAAAAACTGAGAGTATTTTCACCTGCAGCCTCAGGCGACCAGACAACGCCTCAAAAACGAAGATGAATGATCTAAGTGGGCATGGCTTTTGAATGAAAGCGTAAACCTGAACTTAGAAGAGCCCATCAGTTTTTATGAAGCTCGTATTTTCAAGACATATTTATGAAATTAATGTGAAACTTCACAGTCAACTACATTTTTGATGGCAGGTGAAAGAAACGATGGAGAAAAAAACAACTGTTCAGTCAGAAAAATGTCTGATCTAGTGGAATGGAAAATATGGACTATTTGAATATTTTAAGAGAAGTTTTGAAACTTTGTGTCCATGGATTTCCACAGCGGTCATACTGTCTTGAAATTTAACATATTTTTGTTAAGGAGTAAGTAAAAGGACACTGAAAAAGATTAGTACAGGCTGAACACAAGGGGATCACTAATGCCATCATCTAGAGACAATGCTATCACATTTTATTTACCTTCATTGCTACCAATTATTTCTTTAAATTGATGCTCTAAAATGCAAAATGATGCATTGAATTGGCCTTTGAGAGATACAAGAGAAGCGTGCTGGGAAGAACATTTGCATGTCCCAATAAGGACGGTTTCCACTTCTGGAACACGTAGCAGTTCAAATTTATTATTGTGTTTTATATTAATCTTATAATACTACAAATTCTACTTAATGACTTACTATTTGGAGAGACAAACACTTTTAAGAGACAGAAACAAACTGTCCTCTCAAAGAAACAGTGACGCAGTGACAATAAAGTTTATGCTGAATGTATAATTTTGGAAATTTGTGCAAGAAAGTATGTGAGCGCAGGGTGTGTCGAGATGGTTGCTGCATGTACCTGCTGGTTGAGCACCATGTGCACACCATGTTGTCTGACGTCTTGTGTAAACTCGCCCAGGAAGGTGAGGATATCCTCGATGCTCGCCGTGTACGGTAGACCCCTCAGCCTGAGGCAGTCCCTCACACCGCCAGGAGGAGGCAGGAGAGAAACCGAGGGCAGCACGGACACCAGGGGGGCTGGGGCGACAGGGATCAGCGGGGCGGAGGAGTACCGGTTCAACACCTGAAATGCACCCAAGGCTCGACATGAGCTACTCAACTTGAAGTATTCATTCTGGATTAGGATTTTCTTGTTTGCCTGAGATGCTTTTAGATAAAACAGCCAAATGAGAACTCAGATCTGCTGTTATTAGCTTAAACCCAACAATGAAACACCTACATAGCAGAACTAAGGAGGCAAAGAAAGCCGAGGCAATGCTGTGTTTAAATATGTCAAGCTGTCAAACAGGAGCTGGCCTGCAGCCAACAGGACACCAGCATGTTTGCATTTCTGGAGAAGACAGATAAAGGCCCCACAGGCTCGTTTACAAGAGGAAAGGCTTCTGCATGGATATACTTATGGGCTGTAGGTGAACCAGTCATGGGAAATGGGAATTTGAACATTAGAACCTCAATAGACAGAGTGAGGGAGTGCAGGATGCAGAAAAGGAAGAAGTTTGTTTGCAAACACACAAGTAGGATGCAGGCTTTGTTAAGGCTGCACCCTTCCATTGCTACAACACCTGATAGCCACAAGGATCAACACAATTTAAAACTGAAAAAACCCTAAAGGTAAGAAACAAAAGAACAAATAAGAAATCTTCAATTGTTTTCTACTCATTATTATCCTAGCCTCTTCTCGATTATCCAATTAGTGGCTTTAATGCTGCAGTATATAACTTTTATTTAAAAAAATATCTTTTTATATATTTGTTGGAACTGTCACTATGTCATGCCATTATGGTTTGAGACAGATAATCTGTTGAAAAATGAGCACCTCTGACTTTCCCCAGTAGGGTCGCCAATCACCCCTCCATGTGGCGCTGCTCATACCTACCTGCATAGCTCTAAGCTACACTGCAGCTAGCATACCCTGTGGCCATGCTCACTCTAGTCAGCATGGCCACTGATGACAGTGTAACTCTAAGCTGTTTCTTCGTAATGCTGCTCATTACATTGAGCAGCGAGTACATGAGATTGATTGGCAGCGCTAAGACACTCCTCCTGGCTCTGATTGGTTGGTTTTGGTGGGGTGCATTTCCTCACACAGCAGTAGCAGCTCAGGGAGGACATGGAGGAGATCGATCTTTCCACAGATTATCAGTCTCACAACTTGGTGACAGTTTTAACAAATATGCAAAAAATAATAACTTTTATAAAAGTTATCTCCTTCACCTTTAACAATACGTTAGACAATACAAGTCTAATATGCATGTAACATCTTATAACATCATAAGGCAACCAGACCCGCCACTCTGTTTAAACTGCTAGGAGGATCAAAACGTACCTGCTGCACCTCCGCTGCCGTGCTTTTGAACAGCTCAATGTATCTCTTCCCCAGGAGCTCCTTGTGTTTCCTCAGAGCGCACTGAGCGTGCTCCTCGCAGGCAAATAACACGAAAGCGTCTCCCGTCGGTCGTCCGTCCGGGTAGCGGACAAAGAGCATGCCGTCCTTCTCTCCACTGATGGGACACGTCTCTTTAGAGCCGTCCTCCGGTGAGAAAAATCTGAGAACGTCGTCGTGCGTGGCGTTGAAGGGGAGTCCTCGCATCCTCACTATGATCTGGTCCTCACGGGACAGGAACATTGCCACCTCGTTTGAGGTACCTGATGGGACACAAGAAGATTTAGCCAAACTCACAACATATTCTGTTCTCCTTCATGGACTGCAGTGGGAATATTTCTTAAAGGTTTTGTAGCTTAATTTCATCAGTTGCTGGACAGAAAAAAGTGAAAGACAAGAAACACAGAAAGGGCACGAGGTCAGGAATTAAAATGCATTTTTGTGGACGTCCCACCAGGAGCACGTCAAACTTGACTTTATTGTCTTCATTATTCAAAATTTCTTCTAGCATGTTATTGTGAGGTCCATCCTGCGGCTCTCGTAAAATATATTAACGTTGATAACCAAATGCCACAGCTGAGTCATAGCTGACAATTCAATCTGCAATTTATACGTTTTCTCTAAAATAATTGGAACAAAACACACTTAATGGAAATGTTAATTAATGGGCTACAGTTTACCAAAGTGCATGACATTTTAAAATGTGGGCATAATTTCACCTTTGTTTTTTCTAAAATTTGAGTTATGACAACTATTACATTCAGGAATCTGCAGGAGCAGCAGCACCACCAAATGTCCTCAGGACTTCAAATAATCCAGTCTTTTATTACAACGTGAATAGAAAAATGCAGGAATGCAATATCATATTTAAATATAGCAAACAAATGGTGCATAGATTTCACTAATATTCTTTCCGCTTTGCATCCAGAAAGTTTTCAAAAAGGGTGAATGCATGGGAACCAAAAACTAAAACAAAAATGAATAAGATTGATTGTGTTACTGTCAATATTAAAGTTTATTATGTTGCTGTAACCATTAAAGAAGCAGACAGATATTCCAAAGTGGCTTCCAATAAAACACAAAAAAACAAAGATGAAATTATTATTTTTAAAAATTTCTTTTGTTAGTGCATGAAGTTCATTCTCATCTGCTTCTAATCGATCTGCATGAAAAACTGTTTGGTCATTGGAAGATACCAAATTAACCAAACTGGAAATGTGAGCATGGTAAACATATTAAATTATTCCTTAAAATATTTACTTTACTCAACAAAATGCATTTATAATTGTTTTTCTCAATGGATAAAATTATTTTATGTTTCTTCAGCATCAAGGATTAAAAGTCCCACTATACTACAAAAAAATTATCAAATACAAATTTATGTATGCGAGTATAATTGCACACTATTAAATATGTTAAATAAATAGAAGGATTGTGTCAGCATTTTAAAAAAATGTGTAAATACAAAAAAGATACATTCCCAATAACTAAATAAATACTAAAATAATAACATATAATTTCAGCAAATAGGAAATTTTAATTTTATACAATAATTTGGACATTTATTTTTACTTATCATGAAATACTCAAACTTTTAAATTTCTATAACTACATGTATTTATGTAATGTTTGTGTTTTCAACTATCCTATCCATAAGTATTTATTTAGGAAATAATGTAGCCTATTTATTCACTTGTGGCATTTTTTGTTCTTGATACATATAATCCTGCTGAGAAATGAGAAAATATACATTATATGAATTCATGATTGTCTCACCTCCTGCTATCTTCAGAAAGTCTTCTCCCGTTGCTTTGTAGACCTGTTGTTGAAAACGAACATGTTGTCTGTTCAGTGCTTGTGGCGTCAGACGAAAGTGTAAAATCGGTGTATCATGACAGAGTAAGGGGTTTTCAGGCGGTGCCTACAGACCCATTACCTCAATGTATCTGTTGCCCATGTGGTGCTTGTGCCTCTGCAAGGCCAAGTCTCTGTGCTCCTCACTGACAAAACGAACAAGTGCTTCTCCATTCCTCCTCCCTTGAGCGTTGAGACACAGAGCGGCCCCTCCTCTGTAAAATACAACATTGAACATACAGTGAAATAAAAGCTTGCATGACTGCACTCCATTTCCACTTCCACATACTTGGCAATGTTGAGGCCTTTAAAGAACCGAGCGATGTCCTGGTCAGACGACTGCCATGGCAACCCTCTGGCTCTGATCACCGTGTTGTCGCACACTTTCTCCATCTTACTGCTGCAGACACGCATACATACAAATACAGTCTGGTAGGAAACGGCCTGGGTTGATTTTAATGTTAGAAAGAATATAAACAAAAAATTTTTCACTTACCAAGTGCCACTTTCAAATCTCTCATTTACTCTCTCTGGGTTGGAAAAACTGTGACCTGGAATGAAAAAGCAAAGAATGATCAAAAACAGTCAGTATAATAGTTTAAGATGGTGCAGCTTGTGCTTTTCTTGCTTTCTATTTTAAAATCACCCACTTTAATATTTTATTTTGTTTTTTACACTTAAACATGGATTGGACCTTCACAAAAGTGAGTTTTTCCACATCCTGTCATGTTAAAAACTTGAATTCACGTACTGTAATTGGATTTTATGAGTTAGATTAACCAATTCAAATTTTTCAAAATGTCCCTTTACTAATAAATAGAGTCCTTGGTTTTGTACTTTAATCTCATTATAAATGCAGCTGTTCCATGAAGGCCTCAGAGGTTTGCCAGAGCACATTAGTGAAGAAACATAATAAAGATCAGGGAAAACATAAGAAAGGTCAGGGAGAAAATTTAAAGTGGATAATGCTGTAGAATATTATCCACAGAGCTCTGTTCAATCCATCATTACAACAAATCTGAGCTTTATGGGAGAACAGCAGCAGGAAAAAAAGCAGTTTTTGAGAGAATAAGTTGCAGTTTTGCACAAACACAGTAAACATGTAGAAGAAAGCACTCTGGTCAGATGAGACCAAAGTTTAACTTAATAGAGTACATGCAAAACATAATGTGGGGAGGAAAACCCAAAGTGTATATTATGCTGGGCACATCACATGTGACATGTGGTGGTGGCAGCACTGTGGTGTGGAAGTGATTTTGCTCTATAGCTTAGAAGGGCCCAGTCAAAGTCCAGACCACACTTTTCAGATTTTTCTTTTCTAAAACATTTTAACTCATGTATAATTTTTCTGGGCGGATTCTGAAAAAGGCATTATGTACCATGTATTGCTATTTTACAGGTATCTGCTACTTTGTGTTTGTCTATCACATAAAATCCACCAAAGTTGAAGTTACTCGATACCGTAATTAGCAGCCGTCGTTCTCTTCTACTACAGTAATAGCAAATCTGTCTCGTTGACAATACAGTTTTCTCTTAGCCTGATGTGTGAGATACTCACAGTATGGCTCAGAGAGCAGAGAGAGAATAATGCTGGTCATAAGCCGGACCTGCTGCACGGCTACTTCTGCAGGCAGAACAGCCAGAGGATCCTGATTGGCCGAGGGATCCCACACAGAGGACACATCGACAGGTAGGCTAAGAGCTGAGGAGGATCCAGTTAAAGAAAGTACTTCTATAGACAGACAGGTGTGTTTAATGAAAAATGGGAAGAAGCACGTCTGGATGGGTGACTTAAAACACTGACATGTCAGGTTTTCTGTACCACTGGGTGTGTGAGGTTAGCCCTACTGGCTAAACACACACTCTTTCTCTTAGGGCTTAGCAAAGTGCTCCATTCTTTCCTTATTTGCATTTCAAAACCTCTTACTCTGCAGCCAACACCCTAGCTTTAAACCTGTAATGAGTTATGACCGAGTGTAAGATGTTCACACCAGAGTAAGCCAGAACGAAGAAACCAAAAACACACTTACAGTGCAGTGAAAATTATTTGCACCCTTACAGATTTCACCTGGGACTTTTGTGTTATTTTAATATCAAAAAGAACCTGAGGAGATATAAAATGCAGTTTTCAAACAATGAATTACCTTAGGAAAAAAAATAAAAATAAAATAACACTTATTATTATTAACCTATGTGGACAAATAATACCACGCAATGAAAACTGGTGTATGTTTTTGTGAAAGAACTTTAGCCCACTTGTAGTTGCTGAAATATTTTTTAAATCACTTAAATTGGAGACGGTTTGTGCCTTTATATCCTCTTTGAGGTCCAGCCACAGCTTCTCAATCAGATCAGAATGTAACTACGTCACGCCAAAACAATTGTTTAGTCTAATCTGTACTTTCTGAAACGCTGCGCTAACTTTACACAACACTCAAACCTCTGAAAAAAAGGTTCCAGTGTCGTCTCATCAGAATATTTTTTAAAATGTCTTGGGGATCTTAAGGATTATTTCTGCCAAATGTGATACAAGTCTTTATCTTACTTATAATCAGCGGTAGTTTTGGTGCTGGTTTTAGTCTCATTCTGATTATTGAATCATTAATAACTGATCCTAATAGACGTATCTGAGGCCTGCAGTGTATCGCTTCTATTTAGATCTTTTTGTGATCTCCTGGAAAACTGTAGGACTTATGAGGCAGTTTTGTCGGCCAGTCACTTCTGGCAGCCGTTCTGTGTTTTGTCCCTTTGTGGATAACGGCTCCTATTGATGTTCACTGAACCCTTAGAGATGTTGTAACTCTCTCGATGCTGTAAGATTTTAACGGTGTTTCTCTTCCGGTTTTGACATTCTTTAGATCGGGGCCTGACGATTAGCTTTTTGAGACCTTTTGACCCACTGTATGCCGTCAGACAGGTCATGCTTCGCCGCTTTCTTGATTCTACATCGTCAGGTCTGGGAGTGGCTATGAAACGAAACGTAAAAATGTGATCAGTCACATGCAATGTAAGATTTATTATTTATATTTTCACATAGGGTCACATTGGCTCAGATGGTTTTTTGCCTACATGTACAAAATCTTGCTCCTGTGATCTTTGTTGTTAACATTTGTTTTTTGTTTTAAAGCATTTAGGTGTGATATAAAATCAATCACACCAGACACTTTTATGACTCCATATTGAACAGTACCAACATATGAACAAAGGATACACTCTGCCATGACGTGTGCATTCAAAGCCTTGAGGTCAGAGGTGGCGAAGTGGTTCTTGAACTCTTTCCGCAAGTCAAAGAAAGAGTAGAAACAGTCTGGGACCGGGATGCTCTAGTAAGAGGGGAGAACAGTCAGAGAAAAGGATGTGAACAAGAAGCCCTTTAGCAGCTGCTGTTTTATTACATTCATCACATTCATGTTTGCTCAAGCCAGCATGGCACACACTGCCTTCTTTGCTACTCTTCTTTGTGTAACAGTTGTGGGAGAATGCATTCAGCCTCTCTGCCTGTGCACAGGTGTAGCACAGTGTGTTAATGGGGCGTGTGTCATCGGACAGGTTCAGAGTAATTCGGCTGAGCGCAACGCTGGAGGTTCCTGCAGCAGGGAGGCGTTCAGCCCAACCCAGTTCGCTCACCTTGCTGGCGGCCTCCGGGTGAATCACTTGACGGATATGGAGCTGCCCGTCTGTACACAAACACAACGACGTGCCCGCGCCCGCACTGTTCACCTCATTTGTCAGCTGCAGATTGAACTAAAATACAAAATAGAGAAAAGAGGAAAAAAAAAAACACAAGACGCTTACTGGAAGAAAACGTGATTACCACCAAGATTTCAGGCCAGAAGACAGTTGACGTTGAAGACTCAAAGGACATCATTACCATATTTAAACCACTGTCAAGGCTTGCTGCAGTGTACATGCAGTCTGCTCCGGAGGAAGACTCATCCTCCTCCTTACATTCAACCACCACATCTTCGTCTGATTTTTCCTCCGTGGAGTCTGAGAGGTCAGGCCTAATGAGGATCTCATTCACCCTGCCCAACTGGTTCAGAGACAGAAAACAAGTCAGTCCTGAAACAGTAGCTTACCGAGGAACCTATGTGGTATTGAATAATAGCGCACATCTAAATGACTGATCTTTCATCACAACAAAACGTAGATATTATAAAAGCCGGTTATTTTGTGACATTAAGCATAATAGATGTTTAACATCCTTACATATTACCGCAAAAGTATCTTTGCTTCTTTGGATTCAAATCAAACAGATAATTAAAGAAGAGAACAAAACAGACATTTTGTTAAAGAGTCGTTCCAGCTCTTGACATGGTGTAGTTTTAGTTTATAGTTTCCCTGTCCATTCTGCTCACTAGATTTCCTGCTTGAACCACATCCATAGCTAAAGAGTAAGAAGGCGTTTTTACCGTTTTGGTGTTCACATTGACCAGCTGCCAGACCAACTGGACCAGGTCCTTCTCGTCAGAACCCAGCAGCTCTCCGCTCGCTCCAGATGTGGCGGTGAAAGCCACCACCAGGTAGTCTACCTGCGCCGTCATCTGAACGAACACGACCCTAAAATAAAAACCTAAGGTGGTAGTACACTGAACCGAAGGACAGCACGGAGGGTGATATGAGGCTGAAACACGAAGGAGGAATAGAAATGACTTTTACTGTGACACCTGAGCGCAAAGGTGAGCTTGGTAAATCCAGAAAGTTTGATCCCTCCTTGAACCTGCCGCAGTCACCATCGCGGAGTAATGGCTGAACGTTCAACGCTTTTGTAGCGATTCTTACCTGTCTGACCACGTGACTGCATACCTGCTGTCCCCGCCTACTTTCAGGTGCAGGAGAGATTAGGACGTGGCAGAGAGTGGAGGGCTGAAATTTGTTCCTGTCATTCTCTACAATATTATCCAGCCCTCGAGTTCAGCGGCCTAAAGGGGAAAATTGGCTTTTTAAATCAGTAGCAACAGCAAAAATTCTTTGTATCACTTCTGAAAAAGAAATCACAAAAAGACAGTTATTTCTATTTTATAATAACGATATCAGAGAATTTCAACAACAAAGCATTTACATGTAAATGTATTTTATTTGTGAAACATCCACAGAGAGAAAAAGCAGAAACAGAAACGGCATAAAAGCCACAGCAAATTAATATCAAAATACACTGCTACCGAATAAAAAGGTCAAATTAAGAATGTCTTATGATGAGTTAAGCACAACTCCCCCGCCCCAAATAAAATCTCTTCTCAGTCATTTGAGATATAAAAATATTAAGTACAACTTAATTCTGCAACTACTGATTATTATATACTAATGATAATAATAAGAAGGAGAATATATATATATATATATATATATATATATATATATATATATATATATATATATATATATATATATATATATATATATATATATATATATATGTATATATATATATATATACATGTATATACATATATATACATATATAAGCAGAAGTACTATTGAAAACAACAACAACAACGACAATTATTATTATTGTTATTATTATTATATACATAATATATATTTATTATTATATATGAATAATATATCATATTAATAATTATATATTGTAATAATGATGAGGATGACAAGTAATTATTAAAAATAATAAAAATAACAACAACAATTTGGCTTATTAATTAATATTTTTCATTTAGTTACATTAGATAGTTAATTATTATTTTTGTTTGTTTTGAATCGTACTTTGTTGATTTGCACCGGATGTATTTATTGGGCCGGAAGTTTTTCTTCTCCTGTCCCCAAAGCGAGGAAGCTATGGCGGGGGACACCTCAACGGAGCTTCTTTTTCTCGATACATTTAAGCATCAAAGCGCTGAGGTAATTCTTACCTTTGCGTCTCAATTTCGTCCTTTGTATTTCCTTCAGAAAAGCACGCATGCAAAAGTCCTCTTTTAGGACTTTTTGTGGAACGGTGCTCAACTTTGAAGCTAACGATGCTAACTTGGCTAACATTAGCAGTTGTGTGATTTTGCACATCTACCGGTCACAGTGGCTGCTTTTAAGTCGCGATTTACAAAATACCTAATAAACTATTGTGTCAACACATTTATTATATTTAACATGAACAAACTAGTCTTTTATCTTCAAGTATTAGATTTTTTTTCGTCCATGTAGCCTGTAGTTTGTTTGCTGGCTACCTAACATGCTAATGCTACAGTACAATAAAGAGCTAATCGTGTTTAAATTAGATTATACTATAGATGTCTGCTTTTTGTGAGGCAGTGGTTGACTGCTGTCATGTGTTCTGCAGCTAACCAACGTGGATGTAGTGCGGTTTCCTTGCGGGGTTTTGGTCACAGAGGTTCGGGTGATTCCTCCAGGGATCAAAGCTCACAGTAACTTACCTGACAACAGAGCATTTGGGTAAGAGCTGCTGCTTCACAACAACCACCGGCCGAATAATTATTTGTTTTTTTTGTTTTACATGTATTTGGTCTAATCAGTACCTTGCAGAAGTGTCCCTCCAACGTTTTCCCTTTTTCAGTTTACAACCAAAAATGTCCATGCATTTCAATAGGGTTTTATGAGGCGGAAAACTAAACTCAGAAAAATAAAATAAAATGTGTCTTTCAAGTAAAAGTGTGTCATGCATTTGTTTTCAACCACTTCCCTTTAGCTGCCAATAATAGCTCACCTTTGTTTAATCCAGTAGTGCTATAAATGCCTCAGAGGTTTATTTTAGAACAGTAGTGAAAAAACAGGATCAGCACTCTGGCCAGTTTGGGGTTAAAGTTAAGCAGAGGTCAAATGGTCAAGTCAGGTTTTAAGAACTCCACATGTGAACCTCTACATGTGTTTTAAGTCTTCACTTCACTCCAATTAAATCATCTGCATTTTGAAACTTGAAATTGGCAGTACAGTGCGGTGGAGATTCTTTTTCCAATCAGAAACTGAGACGTTTGGTTAAAGTTGATAGAAATATAGATGAAGCTACATAAGATGTAATCCTGGAAGGAAATTCATTTGAGATTGTGAGAGCCTTGAAAATGATGCTCGTCTTTTAGCAGGGGGACCCTCAACATAAAGTCAGAGCTGCAACAGTACAGTTCAGATCAAAGCAGATTCACGTTAGAATGGTTCAGTCAAAGTCCAGGCATTGCAGAGAGGAACTGGTAAAACTTTCAGTCTCTGTATATGCAAAGTTGGATCAGACATGACACAAGATATGTATAGCATAAGGATATGAACATATCCAGATGTGTGAAATGAGAATCCTGAAGGTTCTAATGTAGCTTTCTGCTGTATTAAACTACAAAATGTAAAAAGGTTAAAGGGTTGTGAGTAGGCCGCCGGCCCACTGCAGATGTAGTTAAAATATTCCCTATGGAAAAGTCTGAAGATAATTGGCATGTTTGCGATGTGAATAAATGAGAATATATGAAAATATGAGTAGGTGATGATTTCTAGTAGGAATGTTGAGCTGTTTGTGATCTATTATAACCAAATGTAATGACTAAGTCCTTAAGAATGTGGGAACTTTAACAAATGGAGTTTGGCAGCTATTAATAAAACTGGTATGGATATACTGTATGTAGCTACTTGTTTTTCTTGATATTTTCAGAAAGTAATTTTGGAGGTTTTTGTATTTTGGCCAGTACCTTTGCCATAAATTGTACTCCATCATTTTTTAACTTTGATAAGTTAAATGTTAGTGTACATGATTTATTATGTCTGTAGCAATAAAAGCAGAAAAGCCATTAAGTCAAATGTCAAGATGGTTAAGGATCAGCAGAAGCTGTCAGGGCAATAAGTTTAGAGGTCCTAACTGTGTGGTTACTGTATTTGCAGGGAGACTTCACCTCACGCTTTTCAGTTGGAGCTGTTCTTCAACAATGTCACCAAACCCAACAGCCCCACCTTCCACAGGCTGGGCAGGTCAGGATTATTTCCACTCTCCCTTCTCTCGTTTTGTCATTTTAAACCGTCTTGTACTTATTTGCATTTCCCGATCGCTTAGATGGAACAGTCTGTCCCACCTGTAGAACCAGTCGCCGCAGCGTGTGGGACTGGTTTTCTTAGGTCTGTTGTGCACCCATCCTTAGTACCGTGTCTTTGTTTCCTGCGTTGGCTAACTGGTCTGTCCAGAAACCCAACCCCAGACACAATTATCTGAAAGTGACACAAAAATGTGAAGGTCTCATTGAAGCGAGCGGTGAAAAGGAATGTTTTTGTCTTTGAGTTTTATTCTGGCTGCGTAATAACCAAGGTGTGCACAGCAGCTCCGGAGCGTAAACATGCATGTAGAGTTGCCTTTTTGTAAATCTTACTGACACACACTTGCGTTATTATATGTCCTGGGGACGTCAGCAGGACAGGTTTGACTAATTTCTATGACTACTGTAGAAATATCGCTTCAGGATCTTAAGTAGATGCGACTGGGATGTTTTTAAGTAAACATTTCTTGGACTGTGACTCATACTTTCCATTATTATTATAATCACATACAAGATTTTATTTCTTGGAATGTAGTTGTGATCAGTTCATCCAAAAACTATCTCTTCTTTTCTTCACTTCTCAGGAAGTGTGTTAGGGGTCGTAATATGACAACCTTGAGTGAAATTACCATGGTTTTGTACTCTTTACACAAAAATATCAATAAAGTTAAAGCTCTTCAGCTCTGCTCTTTAAAGGTGCCATTTAAAAATATTTCTCTGCTCCAGTCTGTCTGATTTTATAACCCTCTGTAGCATTTACCTGAGCATATTGTATGAAGTCGGTATGTGTTTTTTTTTCCCCTTGTTGGCAGAGGTGTATTATCAATTAGGCAAATTAAAATGTGTTTCTGTGTTTTCTTTTTGTTATTTTGTTTTAATCATTCATGTTTCGGGTTTTTATCCACAGTTTGGAATATGATGAAAACAAGTCCATAGTCTTTAGGCCCAGCGGAAAGGTAACAGATCAGTTATGAACCACTTCATTTCTGATTGATTTGTGAATAATGATTTGACGCTGTGCATGCAGGTGAACACAGATGGGCTGGTGCTTCGCGGATGGTACACCAGCCTGACTTTGGCGGTCTACGGCACCGCTGAGCGTCCTCACGGACACGACCACGGTTCGCCTCCTCCACCGCCACCGCCTCCCCCGCAACAACCAACTGGACTCAAGCGGATTGTCAAACAAGGTGGAGCCACTAAGCCTCCAACTACTCTGATCTTTGCATCTGCTTCCTGAAAGAATTTATGTTTCTGTTCTCTTGTATGTTTTTGCATGCTAAATGTTTCTGTGTTTATGTTTTTGTTTTTAAAGAATGGGAAAAAGATGACCAGTATAACGGCAGCCCCCCCAGACCAGCACCCAAAGGCCCTCGCACTCCGCCTGGACCTCCACCCCCAGATGACGATGAGGAGGAGCAAGTCCCAATGGCAGGTTAGATCTGAGCTGCTGGATCAGTTTTATACATGTTGATTTAAAGTATACAAATAACAATGTGAAAAATACAAAGCTTTTGTTTGTATTTATCACATTAGTACAATAGCGCAATAATTATTGTATTAATACTCTTTTTATGGATGACCAGCGGCGCCATCTTCTGGATGGTGGCCAAACTACAACACAAATTTTAATTTAATAAGCCATTTATCAACTATTCACCGCACGTCGATTGATTATTTTATTTTTTTTTCATCTTTAGCTACAGCCAAACAATATTTTGTGCCGTCTGTTTTTCAGTGGGCGTGGTCAAAGATGAACCCAGCCAGGGCCGTGACGACTACCTAGAAGCCGTGTCGCCTGAGCGATCGCTGCCTGCCGACGAGCCTTTCTCCGACGCCGAACAAGAGGAGGAAGGGGAAGAGGAGGAGGAAGAGGAAGTGCAGGAGGACGAAGAAGCACGGACAGAGGGGAGCGTCCCAGAGGAGGAGGAAGACGAGGAGGAGGAGGATGAGGGTGAGGACGAGGAGGAGGAGATGGAGGAAGGTAGGGGAGTTCTTGCGTGGGAGTGGGATAATCCACCCTCCCAAATGGACACCCGGAACCCCGCTCTGCCAGTCTTTGGGCTCTGGGTCCGTTTTGTCGGACGCCGCTTCGGGGAAAGGTTCCGTTTGGGACTGAGCAACACCTAGAGTGTTTGCTCAGGCATGCTGCGTCCTTCTGCAACCGCTGGATGGAGCATCGAGCTCCTCCGGGAAGGCTTGTTGGTTGACCTTTAGATGTAGTCGCGTGGAAGTCTTCCTGATGCTTCCTCTCAGTCGGGGCTGCGCATGAGCTTCAGTCGCTTCACGCATGCTGCAACTAACCCTGCATGCTGGAGAGATGCTGCCATCAGAAAGTAGCTTCGTGAGTGAATGCAGCAGTGTTTGATAAAGGGGCCAAGCCGTTTTTGTTGACCTCACTCAAGTTTATAAAAACGTTTAATAGATTATTGCTGAACTTTTTGCCCGTCTTTTTGCCCAGGTGATGACGGCTATGAGCAGATTTCCAGTGATGAGGACGACTTGGACAACGGCAGCTTCAAGCTGCCCACCTTCGACATCGACTACACGCCCGAAGACCTCGCCTCTGTCCCTCCCGTCCAGTACGATCCATATGAACGAGAACTCAAACCACTCGTCTACTTCACGCCGCCTTACAAGACTCGCTTCGACACCCAGCTGGAGAAAACCAGCGTAGAGGAGCCCAGAGACGCTGGTGAGACAGAAGGAGCAGCTGGCGGAGAGGAGGCTGAGGCCGTCGCTCAGCTAAAGGAGCTACTGGCTGGTAGCGGTGAGGACAGAGACGCTCGATGGGTCACCGCTCTGGAGGAAGCTCCTGGACTCCTCAACAAGGGTTTAGCTTATCTAATTAAGCAAGGAGAAGCTGAGGAGCCTGTTCGCGTTTTAGTCCTGTGGACTCTCCAGGCTCTGAGCATGGAGATTGCGCTCACGCAGCCGATCGCACTGAACCTCAGACAATTAAAAGCCGGCGCAAAGCTGGCGTCCTGCCTGGCCGAGTGTCCGCTGGGCCTGACGGAGCTGCTGCGCGAAGGCGCCCTGAACGTGTTGCTGGAGCTGCTGCATGCTGACCACGTCTCCTCCACCCTCAAGCTCAGCTTCCTCAGAGCTCTGGACGCTCTCATCAGCGCCCCCGCAGGAGTCGAGGCGTTCCTGCAGGCTGGAAATTCAGGGAAGAGCGGCTATCAGGTTAGCATGGTCTTTAAAGTAGCTTCTCTGACTTTGTGAAACCATTTTTATTTGTTACTAATGAACACATGGATAAGTAGAAGCTTAAAATGCAGCATCTTTTTTACAAATTTCAAAGTCTAAAAATCCATCTATCTATACATGCTCTTTAGAAAGGTATCGAAGGGATCAAGGTGCTTGAAATCCTTGAAAATCCTTGAGTTTCTATTAAGTGTCTTTAAGATTTAGAAAGTGCTTGATTTCTGTTTAAAGTAATTAAAGTGCTTAATATTCAAACTGCACAGTTTTGTACTAAAGTGCAAGCTGACATTTGATTTAAAACCTACATTTTGAAAACCAAGTTTACAGATGAAACCAGATATTTTATGCACCTAATACAAGGGCGCATTTTTTTCTCACTTTCTGCTAAACTTTTCTTGTTTTGGGTTAGTTAGAATTAGCTAAATTAATAAAAAATTCCAGAACACTTTAAATATTTTTTATAGATTTTATTTTGTAACTTTCTTTCTACATTGTATTTTATTATTTAATTTGAGTAGGAATGTGATTTGCCTTAACATGATTTGAATCATTTCTTAATGACTCAATGACTTATTGATTTATGTTTAACATGTTGATATATGTTAAACATGTTATTGAAACTAAGAGATTCTTTTTTTGTTCAATTAGTTTTTTGTTCTCTGACCAGTAAGCTGCATAAGGTGTGTATGAGAGAAACATTTGAAACATTTAGTTTCATTTTAATTGGCTTGTCCCCACTGTAGACACATCACAAGACATTAATAACAGTAATAAATTATGTAATGATTGATTGGAGATGTCTTTTTTTTAGTTGCTTTGACTCCATATTGTGTTGCTGGAAAGGCTTAAAAACTCACCTTAAAATATTTGAAAACCGCTTGAATTTTACTGTGGGTAAAATGTACAAACCCTTTATTAGATATTGCTGATGTAAACTGACATGTTTTAAATGTCTGGAACAAAAAGTGTTTAGACATTAATGTTGATTTGCTTCTCAGCGTCTGGTGCAGCTGTTCCTGCGTGAGGAAACCGTCCGGGTGATAAATGCAGGCAACGCCATTTTACAGAAGAGCCACATGTATGAGGTGCTTGTCAGCCTCCGACATGCAGCCGCGGCGTGGAGCGAACCACAACAGGTGACTGCAGACACTCTGTCCATAGAGTTCAAACAGAGTTGAATCAATATTGAGAAGTCAATTATTAAAGAAGTTGTCAAATTTAGAGGGTGTAATATTTAGCAGCTGTTCATCTCTGTCAGGAAATTGATGCTGGGAATAATGCTGTTTATATCTTTTATGCTTTTTAAAATATTGAACTTATTTTAAAACAAAATCTTTCCATATATTTTGCTGTTTTTTTTTTTTTTTCTAAATCGCAGTTTTTGGCCCCAGCTTCAGTACTTTTAGATATTTTTTCCTTCACTGGAATTATCACCAGAAATGCTGTAGTACCCCTGGTCCACCGGTAGGTGGAGTCAAAGTTCATTATAACTACAGTAATGTTTCAAACAGAAAAAGATCAGCGTGCTAGGCTAAAGATTCACTTAAAATAGTTTCATCAGTTTTATTTAAGTGTTGGTTCTTTATTTAATCTTTTATTATCTTAAAAGTAGTCCATGATCAGATTTTTTTTTTTTACCTCTGACAAGCATGTTTTGGTTCAGAATTAAGCTTATATGCCAGTTTCTAGTAAATTTTGAACAATTTTAACATTTTTGCAATTAAGCTCAATTAGTTTTTGTTTTTTTTGTTCTCTTCAGCTTTAATCATTCACACAAAAAATGCAAAATCTCTAGGTTTTTTACTCTTTTCACTAATTATTTTTATGGTTCAGCTACACTACATGTAGACCTTGCCTTCTTTGGCTTAAAGAAGGGAAGGTGTTATTGTAGAGTCATGTTCAGAGAGACGTGTAGAGTGTAACGTTGCTAATCAGGTTAAATTTACCTCATAACCACAAATTCTGAACCTAAAACCTCACAGTTTGGTTAAAATTGATCGTACATTACTGACTCTGATCCTCAGGAGGAGATGGAGGATGCTGAGAGTCCCATGGAGGAGGAGCCATCACTGAGCTCCGCCCCCGTTAGCGAGGCCGAGCTCGAAAGGCTTGCTGGGGTTTTGGAAGAGCTTCATCACCTGCTGGAGACGGCGCCTCACTGCATGGTGCAGCCCCCTGGGAAAGCGTTCCCAACTACGGCCAGAATAACCGGACCGCCAGAGAGGGACAACCCTTACCCGACCCTGTACAGGTACAGACACCAGCTGCCAAGAACATCCCGGTGCTTCTAGGTCCTGGAAATAAGCTTTGGAAAGTGCTTGATTTCAGTCTAAAGTTCTTGAAAGTGCTTGATATTCAGACTGCACAGTTAGTTAATGAGGTGTGATCTAACATTTGTTTAAAAGCCTACATTTCTAAAATGCTGTTTACAGTTGAAACCGGCTGTATTATACACTGTATAAAAAGACACTGTCTGAAGTTGAATCACACTAAACTTTCCTTGTTTTAAGTCAGTTAGAATTGCAAAAATAATTTCTATTTGCGAAATGCCAGAAATATTAGCAAGAAAAAAAAAAAAATTTTTTTGTATTTTGTGTTTTAATTTTACCAGTATGGTAAGGTTAAAACAATTTGCTTGGATCGTTTCAATATGATGAATATTTATAATTCCTAGTGGCTCAATGACTTATTGATCTGTTTATTATATTTTATTTATTAAACGTTTTGTTTTTTATTACTATTTTGTGGTTGAAGCAGTCAGGTGTATAATGGTGTTTGTGTGAGAGATTTTTGAAATAACTGGATGTTATAAATATAATCTAGTTATATTTTAGTTTTGTGTTGTCGTTGCTGTAGAATGGACTGTTATTATTGATTGTTATGAATAAGAGTAACAAATTATATATATTATAATAATGATCTTGAGCTGCACAGTGGCGCAGTTGGTAGAGCTGTTGCCTTGCAGCAAGAAGGTCCTGGGTTTGATTCCCGGCCCGGGGTTTTTCTGCATGGAGTTTGCATGTTCTCCCTGTGCATGGTGGGTTCTCTCCGGGTTCTCCGGCTTCCTCCCTCAGTCCAAAAACATGACTGTCAGGTTAATTGGTCTCTCTAAATTTTCCCTAGGTGTGAGTGTGTGTGTGAATGGTTGTGTGTCCTGTATGTCTCTGTGTTGCCCTGCGACAGACTGGCGACCTGTCCAGGGTGAACCCCGCCTCTCACCCGGAACGTAGCTGGAGATTGGAACCAGCAACCCTCCTGACCCCATTAGGGAGCAGGGTGTAAAGAAATGGATGGATGGATTATAATGAACTTAAACATTTTTAATTCATTTGTATTGTTTTTATGTCCAAAATGCTGAAAACTTGAAAAGTGCTTTAATTTTACTGAGGGGAAATGTGCATAAATTCTGTGGTTAGGTTCAAGATGACTTTTGGATAATCTGTGATATTTATTTGCATCATCTTCAGGTACATGCACGCATGTCATTTCCTGGAGAGCACAATTGTGGTTCTGTCAGCGGCCGCTGCAGTCGGACATGTCGGGATCACTCAGGCCATCAAAGAGCTCCTCCGCTTCCTGTCGCTCACTCAGTCGGGTCTGCTCTACCTCCTGGCCCAGGCCGCGCCCACAAACCTCCTGCTGCGTCTGCTGGCGTCGGTGGCAGAGTCCGAGGGCGAGGAGAGCCCGCCAGCAGCAGGGGAGGGGGCCCTCACGGGGCCGGGCTTCGGCGAAGAAGGCTTTTGCGTGTGGCTGATGCAGGCTCTCCACGCTCTGCAGGGCGTGTCCGAACTCATGAGCCATGTGGCTGCAGGGGGGGATGGAGGGGAGGGCTTGGAGGAAGGGGACAACTCTGAGGTGCTGGGCACGCTCCATGCTCTGTACCTGATGACGTTCACGCAGACGGGCCGCAGCGCCGTGGCTCACGTTCTGAGCCTGGAGAGCAACCTGTCCTGCCTCGTCAGCCTGCTGCAGCACCACAGCAAGGAGGCACAGGGGTACGGCTGCGTTCGCTTCAGAGAGGCACCAATCAGGCGTCAGAATCCACCAGGTTGTCCTTGATTAGACTCTGATCAGTGATCCGCTGATTAGAGCTACAACTTCAGTAATCGATTAATCAATTATTCTGACGATTAACTAACAAATAATTAGCACATTCTGCAGATATTCCCATTTAGCCACTCAAGCAAATTTTCTACAATTTTTGTAGACAATATTGTAGAAATTGTGGGTAGATATTTGAAAAATTCAAACAAAAATGACCAAGTATCTTTTGTCTAATTTCTAGTGAAAATATCTTAGTTTTGCTTTACTTCAAGTTTGCTATCTTTTAGCTAGATAGAAAAGCTTGTTTTAAGTAAATAATTCCTTAACACTGATGAAAAAGTTCTTGTTCTGTTGGCAGATTATTTAACTTATAACAAGATATTTTTCCCACATTATATGTTAATTTTTCTGCCAATAGAACAAGTACTTTTTCATCAATTTTAAGGAATTGTTTACTTGAAACAAGTATATATATCTATATCTTACAGAAAAGTCACTTTTAACTTAGTTTGTCTTATTTCAAGTGAAATAAGATGTGTGCAGTCGAAACTGGACTCTTGAAAAGTTTTGGTTAGATCTATTCAACCAGAACTGTTCTGGTTGAATAGTTGACAAGTAAATTTTTTCAAAACTTTTAAGTGCTATATATATACATACATACATATATATATATATATATATATATATATATATATATATATATATATATATATATATAATTACTGCCCTGACTGTTGTTTTTTCAGTAAATTACCTTTTTTAAGTCTGTTTACAGTTAAGGATTATTTGATAACTAACTTAGTTGACAATTATTTCAGTCATCAATTAATCTCAGTTAATCCAATTAATCGTTTCATATCTACAGCTGATCAAATACTGCAATATCTGATTTTGTTAAGTATATTAAATCTTAAAACTCAGGTTTTGGTCTCGAACACATCAGCCAACATCATCCACTGTGATGCAACAAACAAATAAATAAAACAAAAGTTAAGACATAAATCAGGGTTATGTCGTAATACCTTAGCGTTATATTGGATTTGAAAATAAGATGTCAACAAAAAAAACCTGCAGCACCGTTTCTGCGTTTTGAGTTCTCAGAAAAGCCAAAATCAAAATGGGTCACAATTGAAATCCTCGGGTCAGGCCTTAAAGAAAACTACACATTGGTGTCAGCCTAATTGGTGCATCACTGCTTTACTTATAATTAGAATTGTTTCTTTGAGTCCTTTTAGGTTGAACTTTTCTTGTCCATTTTTCCTTTTAGCGAGGCCAAATCTCGTAAAGCGGTGACGTATAACTACGCTTGTATGTTGGTGTTAATGGTGGCGCAGACGTCTAATGAGCTGCGGATGATGGAGCAATATGCTGCTCCGCTGCTCACTGTAGCCAAGGCGGACGACACGAATGCCAAGCTGCAGGGTAAATATGTCACATATATACAGTAATCTACTGTGAAAGAAGGTTTTTAGTGTATGATTATGTGTGTTTTTATGTTCTGTAGAGCTCAGTAAATGGTTGGAGCCTCTGGAGAAACTTCGCTTTGAGATCAGCAGCATTCCGATTCTCATCAACTACATCAAGCAGGTAAAAGTTTCCACATCGGTGCAACTTTAACTGAAGATGTTTTTATTGTTTAAAGTTGTTTTGAAGGGGTTTTTTTAAATCTTGTACAAAAGTACATAGTTTCACTTCCAACATCTGAAAAATGTCTTGTTAAAAGTCAAATAATCTTCCAGTGGAACTAGTACTGCATTTAATCAACATTAAGGAATTGCTGACTTAAAACAAGCTCCAATATCTTGCTAGAAAGTTGTTTGAAAGTTTGTCTTGTTTCAAGTGTGCTGAGATATTTACATTAGAAACTTGACCAAAAATACTTGGTAAGATTTTGTGTTTTTGCAGTGAAAACATTCAAACAACACAGCTGTTTTCAGATTGCAATGTATTGAGTTGGGATTTTATGTGACTGAAAAATACTAAGTAGAGCATAATTATATATTATATAGACAGAGAAAGACATACTGTAATTATTTTTTTTTCTTTTCTTTTTTTGCAAATAAAATCTTAAAAGTCTGGCCACCATTTATATGCAGATGTCTTTTTTTCTGACACTCCCAAATAAAATCCAGTGCACCTAAAGAGAAAATCTGTTGCATAATAAATACATCGCTTATGTCAAACCTGAACAGTTTTTGTTGGTTCACCCTTTTATTTGCAATAATTGAGTGAAACAATTCAGAAACTGCGTATTGGTTAAAGAAGTGTGAATTCTCATAAATATCCTGTTTGTTTGATGTCAGAATGTGGAAAATGTGTTGAACGCCGAGGGAACTGGGCTGGTCACCGCTCTGAGAGTTCTCTATCACATCGCCTGTCCGCCTCCTGCTGTTGAAGGTGAAAAAAAAACAAAAAACTAGAAATGTTTTAATTATTGAAAGGAGTAAAGGTCGCATACAGGTTAATCTACCTTTATGTTTCGTTGGTGTCGTTTATCAGCGGCGTGAACTCACTTGTCTCCTCTGTTCTGCAGGTCAGCAGAGGGATCTGAAGTGGAACCTTGCAGGCGTCCAGCTGTTCTCCGGCGAGGGTCTGGACACGTGCGTGCGCATCCTCCAGAAGCTGTGCGGCGTGCTGCTGCAGCCGTGGCGCGTTCATGGGCACATGGGTCCGACGCCGCAGCGCTGCATGATCCTGAGCGTGTGCATCAGCACGCTCAGGCTGCTGCGCACCATGCTGACGGAGCTGCTCCGCGGCGGGGCCTTTCAGTTCAGAGATACGCGCGTGGCCAGCGTTCTGGTGACGCTCCACATGATGGTGTGCTCCATTCCGGCATCTGGGCGTCTGGACGGGGAGGAGACGAGAGTGCAGGCGCTCATCGTGGACGTGCTGCTCACCTTCACGCAGGGCGTCAGCGAAGAGGTGAACACAGGTTTCACATCAAGAAGTGAGAAGTTCCTGTCGGTCAGTTTGTTAAGACGAGCGTTCGTGTCTGCAGGTCACTCACACAGAGGAGACTCTGGCCAGTAACACCTGGTCTCTGATGCTCAAGGAAGTCTTGAATTCCCTTTTAAAAGCTCCTGAAGGTTTGTTCTCTGGCCTGACGCTGCTGTCCGAACTCCTGCCTCTTCCTCTGCCGATGCAGAGCACTCAGGTGACCCGCTGACCTCTTCGTCACCCGCTGCTTTCATCACACGCCTGCCAACATGCTGATGTTTACCTCCACAGGCGTTATCAGTCCAAGATGTTGCTATCGCCTTAAACACCCGGAAGCTGTGGAGCATGCACATCCGGGTCCAGTGGAAAGTTCTGTCGGAGGTGCTGAGGTGTGTGTGCTCCACCAGCTGCCCGCCTCTCCTGACCATGCTGAGGAGGGTCTGCGTCCAGCTGGCTGACCTGTCCTCGCCCACCGCGACGCTCGTCATGAAGACGGTGTTGGAGCTGCTGTCTGAGGAGCTGCAGCCGTGAGTGACGTTTATGTTTGGCTTGCGTTCATTTTAGAGGAACCCTGTTGTAGGTCAAGACAAAGTAAGATGTTTTTTCAAAAGTCTTCTCAGATTGTTATCTGAAAAGTGTGGCATGTATTTGTATTCAGCCTCAGTTGCTCGGAGGAACCTCGATGAAAATCCGGTGTTCCCTTCAGAAGTAGAAGTCGCCCCATTAGGGTTCATGAAATTCTTGAAAATACTTCAATTCCAATTAGATGTTTTCAAGGTTTTGAAAGCGGCTGATATTTAAGCTGCCCAGTTTTTATACGTTAAGCAATGTTATTGAAGTTGGAGGATTTGTTTTTTGTTAAATTAGAGTTTTGTTTGTAGGTGAGGAAATACTCCAAAACTCTTTCAGCTGTAAATGCAGCAAAAATGGATTCTACAAAGTTTTCAAGCCACACTTGAAAACTCAGATTTTTATTTGAAAAATCTTTTGAAAACATTGCATTGTTTTACTTTCACTTCCCAACTACGTTCTGTTTTGTGTTGATCTAGGACAGAAATGAAAAAGTTTTAAGACATTTTCAATGTATTGCTGGGCCTCCGGAGACATTTTTGATTTATACTGTAAACGTATGTCAATAACTGCGATTTACTACCTGAAGGGCCGAGGGGAAAAGTGTTTGCTGGGGGCAAGTCCTGCGTCTGCTGTCGCTGCTGGACGCTCTGGTGTCGCAGAGGGCCTGTAAGAGCTCCACCCTTCACCTGCTGTCCGGCTCTGTCTCTGGAGACGAGCAGGTGGCAGAGCTGTTTCCTCTGCTTCTGTCTCTGCTGGTGCCCCCAGCTGGTCACTCGCTGCAACAGCAACAGTGCAGTGTGTTAGTGGGGACAATACTGCAGTCGCTGTGTGACCAGGTAGGCGGAGCTCCTCTGGAAAGAAAACAGTTTTCTTTAAGTTAAACTCCCTTCAAATGTCCATCGCTTGTTTTTTATCAGGACATTTCTCTGGTGGTGGCGCCACCCGGTGAGGGCTGCGTGTCGGAGGCTGAGCAGCTGGCTAATGCACTTCCAGGCCGAGACATGATGTCTTCGGTGTGTAATTCCCTGTTAGAGGTTTTAGGGAATAAAGAGGCCAGCATCCCTCTGCTTCTCACCTGCATCAGGACATTGACTTTCCTCACAGAGCACGACTACGGAATCTACCACCTCAAAGTGTAAATGCCAAAGTTTTCCTCTGGTTTTTCCACGTTTAATCTATTCTTCAGGCTTTGGCATCGTCTTAGATTCATGTTCTCTCCTTTAATTTCCTTCAGCACCTTGAGGAAACATGCTCCGGAGGTGTGCTCGCTGCTGAAAAGGCTGGTGGTTTCCTTCAACAAGGACTCGACGGATCTGATTTCAGCTCTGCTTGACTTTCTGAGGCAAATCCTAAACACGGAAACAACGGTAAATTCAACTTGCATAACAACAGAATGAGACCAGCGATGAAAATGTAATCACTCTGGGCTGAATTTTCTAGAGCAGACATTAAATCACTCCAGTGAATCATCTGGTAACTGAATGTCGCGCACGGCAAAAACATGAAATCTTGCAAAGTATTTTTAGTCTAGTTGCAAATATCTTTGAACATAAAAAAAAGAAGTTACAAGTAAGTTTCCATTAAGATATAGGACCTTATTTTAGATTTTAAAAAACGTCTTAATAGTGATGATAAACTAATAGTTCCACTCTCAGATTAGAATAGAATATACTTTATTGATCCCCCAGGGGAAATTGCTTATTTGTTGAAATCTCCTCCATCTTCGGTAATAAATACAAAGTTTGTAAAATTAAAGATTAAGATTTAAGATTATTTCACTTATTCCCAATGTTATAAATGAGATAATATTTTAAATATCCAACACTAAACAGAGCAATAAACAATACAACAATACATAAAACAGAAATAAAAACCACTTTCACCCAAAACCATAAATCAAATCAATTTCGATGCCTCTGTGAACAGAATTTTGCGTATCAAATAATAATCAGAATGGAAATATTTTTAATTTATCATGCAGTTAATTGATTAATTGCCTAATTGTGTCAAACACTGTCGAGTGCATGTAATGCTACAAACAAGGCATCCTCTGTGTCTGCTGATGTTTTCAGGCTGTCGATGCTTTAGCTTAACTTTCCTATTTAAAAAATATTATTTTAGGAAGAAAAAAAAAAAACATCTTGAAATTCAGACATATTTGCAGTAATCAGCCTGAATTGTGAACTTTAATTTGTTTCCAGTGTGCAGAGGAAGGCCAGGGCTCCAGTGAGGAACCTGCCTGTGTTGCTCCACGCTTGCTGTCGAGCTCAGAGATGAAATCTCTGCTGCAGTTTGAAGACTCAGAGTCACACCCGCTAACGGCCTTAGAGAAGCTAATCACGGTACGCATGATGCGCCGCTGTGCAGGTGTGTCTTTGTAAAGCTTGGCGTGGACTTGATGTGCAAGTTTTGTTGCTTGTTTGTGTTCAGAAATTATGTAAAGAAGACGACTCACTGGAAACCATGATGGAGAACGTGGTTGTTCTGAAGCAGACGCTGGAGACGGCCACAGAAAGTCCTCCACCGTCGGAAACCGAACCCGTTCTGCCCGCACCCGAAACGCTGGCAACCCAGTTCAACCACAGGTCGGTCTCTTGAGCTGTGTTCATAAGCATGAAAAAAACGAACTCACAAAATGAGAAATAAGATGAAAATAATCTTATTTAGCAGTAACGATGCCGTGGCTTGATTTCTCCTGCAGGACAGTGTTTATTCTGTCAGAAGCTCTGGATGAGCAGCTCAAAGCTCTCTGGTTCTCTCCTTTCCAAACTGATGACATAGAAACAGATCTAGACATGGTGAGTTTGAAATTGGTTCAAGATTTGAAGGATAGATTTGAATCATTGGATGAAACGATTCAAATCTATTCAAATCTAACATGAGACCCGATGCTTTCCTCCTTATTCTGCTACATTTTGTTACATTCTTCTTTTTTCATTGATGAGAAACAATTAGGACTGCAACTAACAATTATTTTAGGAATTGATTATTCAAATAATCAGATTTTAAAAAATGGGCATATTTTACAGACTTTTCATTTAAGCCTGTTTTACACAATACTATAAATGTATAAATAAATAATTCGGTTCCTTTCTTAAATAAGAAAATAAACATTATATTTCCCTAAATGCATTAACAGCCTTCTTTTAATGAATTTTAGCTGGGTGAAGCTGAAACTATACCGCTTGACGGGTTTTCACTAAAACATGTTTACAGACAAAGGTGTTTGGGTTTTTTTTTTTATCTCAAATGCAAAATGTATAACTATTTTGTAAGGTTTTGGCTTAATTACTGTTGGGAATATGTTGTTTTTTCATCAATTGGCCTTTTTGAGTCTGTGTACTTAATGAGTAATGTATTACTGAATTGATGATTATTTCAATTATGGATTAATCACTATCATTCCGGTTAATAGCTTCAGCCATTGAAACAATTTTGCAAAAGTATTTAGGCAGCTGTTTTCTCTCAGGGACGTAATTATTAAAGAATCCAGCGTGTACAATATATTTTTTTACAGTTTTTCTTTTTACATAAACATGCCTCCCATCTGGTTTCACCAGTCTGCTTCTGAACCTTGCTTCAGGTGAAGGTGGATCTGGTGGGCTTGGCTCAGGAGTGCTGTCCAGAGCTGGACCTGAAGGCCGAGCTGGAGCGCTCCTTCCTCTCTGAGCCGTCCTCTCCCGGTCACACGAAGGTCTCCAAAGGTTTCCGACTGGGGAAGCACAAACACGAGACGTTCATCACATCCAGGTGCAGCACAGGCGGAGCCTCGGGTGTGGCTGATTCAATATCTCTACAGGAAGTCTTAAATCAATGCTTTCTGTGCTTCCCTCTGCAGCGGTAAATCCGACTACATCGAACCTGCTAAAAGAGCCCACATCCTGCCGGCGCCCCGCGGCCGTGGAGGTCGAGGAGGGTTTGGTCAGAACATCGCCCGGCCCCACGATATTTTCCGGCTGCGCAAACAGAACACTTCCCGCCCTCCCAGCATGCATGTGGACGACTTTGTGGCAGCAGAGTTTAAAGACATTGCTAACCCACTTGGGATTCTGCCTCCCAAACGTCTGCCAAAAAGCACTCCCAAGCCCCCCACCAGAGGGCTGTTTACCGGCAACAGAGGCAGAGCGGCCTTTCACAGCCAAACTCGCTTTTTCACCCCACCGCAGCCTAAAGGTGTTCTGCTATCAGGTGAAGGGTTTATCTGGTTTAACTCTGAAGGTTGTACTTCCTTAGCTGAAACAGTAGAGGGTAACGAACGCCCATTTCTGGTGCTGCAGGTAACTACGCTCGGCGAGAGGGAGGCCGGGGGTCGTCATGGAGCGGCCAGGTTCCTGCTGTGACCCACAGAGGAACCTACAGTGAACCCCGCGGAGGTCAGAGCAACTTCGCCCGAGGGCCTCTGCCTTCCCGACAGCTGCCTGCGAGTACGTTCACTGCAAAAACACATTCCTACACAAGCATCTCGGCTAATTAGAACATAATTAAGAAGTTATTTTACCAGTAAAAAGAATTTTTATTGTATAAATTGAAGAAATACTATACTTTTAATATAGATTTAGGAGACAGACGTTCTAAGTTTATGCTGCCTTCTGCTCTTTTTCTTTCATGATTTCGTTTAGTTGTTGCATGATCTATTTATTTATTTCATGAATGAAATAAAAAATAATTTTGTTTATTTATAAAAAGTTTTAATTCATTGTATTAATTATTCGAACAAAGTTAAAAAGTAATACATGCATTTCTTAATTTGGGAACCCACACCAATAGACTGATATGTTTGTGAAGTTATTCAATTAAGGGCTTATTAGATTAAAATTAGTTCCAATCGATTAATAGCGTACACCGAGACCTTTCAGTGTTGTAGTTTGACCGCCATCCAGACGAGGGCGCCGCTGGTCATCTTTGAACTTGATACAGGAATTAAAGATGGCAGCCATACTAAAATGGGGAAGATAAACGGTTCAAACTGTATTTATGCTTATGGTTCAAACGGTGTCCGCTTTGGGAGGCAAAATGTTTATTTTGAAACATAAACTCTGGAGAAGCTCCTTAAGTTCCACATTGCTAGCGCTCATTCACCACATTGCTCTAAGACCCATTTGTTTGTTTGTTTGTTTGTTTTTATGTTCTGCCCTACAGGTGCTTATCGGCTGGCCATTCGGGATCGAGCCCCGCGGGGCCGGGGAGGTACGGGACTGTCGTGGCTCGGTGCAGGGGGAGGCGCCGGCGCTGCAGGAGGAGGAGGGGGAGGAGGAGGAGGAGGAAGGGGGTCTCAAGGGAGCAAGTTCAGTGGTGGGGGAGGCAGTGGAGGTGGGAGGGGCAGACATGTGCGCTCTTTCACCAGGTAAATCCACCTGGGTAGTGACTTCAGCCTCGTGGGCTACAAATGGACCAATTAGGATTCATGCTTGCCGTCTCCATGGAAACGTCTTGGTTTTGGTGTGGCAATGACTTCGTTGATTTGTTTTTTGTTTTAGAATAAAGGTGGCAGTGACTGAGTGTGTGTTTTATTAAAAATAAAAACGGATAAACTGGCTGAGACTGAACAAAATTAAATGTTCAGAAGGACTTATCTAGAATTTCACCCAGTTCAAGCTTGTAACGTAAAAAACAAAGAGGTAAAAATGACTTAACACTGAAGGAGAATTAGAATTCAAAACTGAAAAGATTGTATTGAAATCCATCCTTGGAAAACAAAAATTGTGAACTGTTTCCTTTAAATTATTAAGTGACATTTTTAAAATCCTCATTTCTTAGTCAACAGAAATCTGGCAAAAACTGTTTCCATTCAATCTGCTTTGGCACAAAAACTGAAAAAACAATTGTGCGATTGCAGCTGACAGGAAGGAAGCTTCTGTATGCAAATGGCCAAATTTAACCATTAAACACTAAACATGAGAATACAAGGTTATCATGGACTGAAGAGAAATTATGAATTGATGGATAAACTGCTAGGGACAATAAAAGTGTCCCTAGCAGTTTACACAAGAAAAGTTGTATTCCTGATATTTCATAGATCTGGAAACATACAAACAGGTATGTGCTTTTCATTCAGCTTTATTTGACTAATTTCCTCTCAAAATGCTCGTAAAAGCATTGGCTACAAATTCAAATGTCTGTCTGGATGCTGGATTAACATGGATTAAGCTCAATCCCTTCCTGAGATGACTCATAGTACAATGGAATAAATACCAATGAACATTCCTAGGTAATTTATAAACCAAACCCAAAACAATGAATCATTCTCAGTATTATTCCATAAATTCAGAATTGTTTTCTCACAATAAATAACCATGATTTTCTATTTCATTCAAATATTATTGTGGTTTTACTCAAACTGAAAAGTACATCTGCTGTAATGTGATTAATTCCTCACAGTTGAACTTTTTTTTTAACTAAATCTTTACATTTTGACATGATTAATAATTTGTTTAACTTAAAGTAAACTGAATAAATTGTTCCAATATGGATGTTCCACTTCCGATCCCTGTTGGAATAGAGGCATTTAGACAAAGTAACAGCAATATGTCAAAAGTAATTAGTTTTGTTTTTTAACCAATAATTTATCAAAACTAGTGTTTGGTACAAAAACAGTGTAGTTCGATTTCTATATCATCACTGGAACTTGCAAATAAAAAAGATCAATTACAGATGGAGCCATCTTCAGTTCTAGTGGGTTCAGATGACTGTCACCTCGCGGCTCTTTTTCTTGATGCAGTCCAGGGTCAGACTCCGGGTGCTGCCCTTACGGGCTCCTTCCCCAAGCTGAGGTGAAGCAGGAGGGCCGGCAGCACAGGGAGCCTGAGCCGAGTGCAGAGACAGGCAGGAGGCGTGCAATGAGGCTTCCCTCTGCTGGTGTCGAGGTGGATCTGTGTGAGCTTCCCAGGTGGATGACTGCTGGTCTCCTGCATCCCTGGCTGCCTGCTCAGCGGGAGGCTGACTTCTGGTCGGCTGGATGTCTCTAAGGAGCTCCAGCAGCTCTCTCTTCTCCAGCTCTGCCTCTGCCAGTTCCTGCCTCCTCAGACGCTCTGCTCCCAGCAAAGCACACAAGTCGCACATCACACGGGACAACTGACCCTGCAGAAAAAAAATTTAAAAAATCATCCTATCAGACACATTTGTGACAGCTGTGAATAAATCTTCAAAAAGAACCATCTCAACCTGAAACCGAGAAATAAGAGAGAAATCTCTGTCTATGTACTTTAATTAATGTTAGGGATGCAAATAATTCATTAACAAACGATTACTATTCGATTAATGGCTTATTCAATTAAAATTAGTTCCAATCGATTAACCAATTACGTCCACCTAGAGACCTTCTTTTAGTGCTGTAGTTTTGGCCTCAATCAATTATTAGTTAATCGATAAGATCAATCAACTTTAGATTAGTCGGTAACTTGAATCCTTAACTCTTGTGTACTTCAGTATTTCACCTTGAGCTCCTCCACTTCACTCTTCAGCTGCGACTCTTTCTGCACCATGTGTCTCCTCTGGGAGTCCAGCCGAGACTCCATCTCTCGTCTCACCTCCTCCACCTTGCACAGCATCTCCGCCCTGCCAAAAACAAACAAACAAACAAAACCCAAAATGACAAGATCAGAAGGGATGTGTCAAAATGTGGAAAAGTTCTGGGGCGAGGACACAAACCTCATCATGTCCACCTCCAAGCGCAGCTCTGCCACACAGTTGTGCTGCGATTGATCGATGGAGTGGAGAGTGTGACCACAGCCGTTGGGACACTCTCTGCTGCGGAAGTTGCATTCGGACAGGTGGGCCTCCAGACCTCGCCTCTCCACCTGCACCGGACACCCTGAGAGGAGAACGCCACCGAAATCCCCAGTAAAAATCCCCAGTTGCATGAAGGCTTTGTAACATATCTGACGTTTTGCTGCATTTTAAGGGTTGAGTTTTGTTTGCAGACAAGAGTTGGAAGAAAGGCTTATAGTAGCAAGTGAACAAAAACGCAGAAAGTATGAAGCTGTTGGATTTTGATCCCTTTGTCAGTCTATCTCTGCTTTACTTATCATTTGTATTTATTGATCATTTTGTAATATCTACAAGAAAACCAAAAATGTGCTTTCTTTTTTATGTGATCGATTTCGATCTTAAGTGTACAGATTCATCATGGGCATTTATAACTTTATTTTGGATTTTTAATGGCCCATTTGAGCCAAATAAATGATCAACATGGGAATTTATCAAACTATCAACTTAACATCGACAAATTTTTGTTCCAAGTGGAAGTTGGGAATAAGTGACTGAAATTTTTAATAAAGCAAATAATTTAAAGCTCAAAACAAGATTTGTTAATTTGCTAAATTTAAATGAGAAGAAATAGAGCAACAAATATGTTTCATCTTTCAGAGATCCACTTAACACTAATTTGAAGAAAGATTTGTCAATTTCTGAGACATGGCGAGCATTGACAAAAAAAAAGCAAGCTAAAGATAGAAGAACTTCTAAAATCTTGTAACAAGATCAGGAGTAATACTTTACTGGATGTAGAAGAAAATAATTAATGCAAATTTCTCAGTTTCAACCACTTAAATAGTAAAATGCTTGCAATAAGCATCTATCCATCCATCCATTTTCTCCCGCTTTATCTGGGGTCGGTTTGCGGGGTTAGCAGCTTCAGAACAAGCATCTAGTTATTTTAAAATCTACAAACTCCACAGCAATCAGACAGCAACAGAAATAGCTGATGCAATTTTCCTAGCACTGCAAAAAAAAAAAAGAAGAAAAGTCACACTGCATGTTCACACTTTATCACTGTACCTACCACAACGGTAGCAAATATACTCTCCACCTGACAATGACATGTTCACAGTGACATCGTGGGTTAAAATGTACATATTTTATATGCATTACGGCTTATCAAACAAATATAGATCCCAGAAAAACTTTGTGTGTGGTCTCTGGGGGGTTCGGCGCCATGACAACAGATGAGCCACCTGTTGTTCAGCTTGTGGTTTCACGTTACCTTTGTTGCCTACACTTCCATGACGATAACCACTTAACTTTACAGTAGGTGATATACTTAGATTGAAATAATAAAAATAAATCCCCTAGGATATGGCTGGCCTCAGCTAAGAAGTGTTTTCTTACCTGTGTTGGAGCAGGCTATGAAGGCAAACTCGCACTCATCCTCATGTGAGTGGAGGCTCTCCAGGGAGCAGACCACCTCACACCCCTGCCCTGCGTTTACACAGCGGATCTGCAGCCGGTTCAGGTCGTTGCGCATGTACCTGCCATTAAAACAAGCAGAACCTCCCAGATATGCACGACACCTAAACAGTTTGAACTCAGTGAGAGATTTGGAGTGATGGGTGGGCTGCAGGGACCCACCTGTACAGTGGTCTGAGACTGCTCACATCCAGGGGCAGCCTGTCTTCAGGACAGGAGTGGTGATGGAGCAGCCAGCTGCTGATGCAGGCACTGCAGTAAGCGTGTTCACATGGTGCCTGGAGGGGGCGCTCTAGCACGTCTCGACACACGCAGCAGAGCAGACCCTCATTGACGTAGCCCACAAACCTCTCCAGATCGAAGCCCATTCTGTAGCTTCAGAGGTCACACAGGTTATGCACTGCAACAACAACAACAACAACAACAACAACAACAACAAAAACTGTTAAGAGAATCCACTCATGTTTCTTCTCTCGCAAAAACACTCTCCTACCTGAAAGATTAATCTTAACTTCATCCAACTCTTCCTTCTTCTTCCCTTCTTTGGTTTTTGACTTCACATGCACCTGCATAGGTAACCTTCCCTCTTCTCTTGTTGCTGCATGCTTTCCTCCTTTATCCCCTCTCTTCACTCCATCCAGATCCAGGTGAGGGTCTCCTCTCCAGCAAAGCCCTCCCCTGCCTTTTGAGCATGCGTCTCTGCGGGGAGGTATCCCTGACAACAGCCAGACAGCTGTTAGATGAGATCAGATGAGGCAGAATTACAGCAACAGAAAAACTAAGTCAAGAAGAGAGAAACGGATGCAGGTCATCTCACTTACTGCCTAAGAATTAAAGCAATGTTGGGACATAGCCATTAGAGATCATTGCCAGTTCTGTCTCTCTTTAATGACCTGCCGCGTCCCGAGGTTTCTCTCTTTCTGTCCGACTCTGGATGTGGGATTAACATGGATTACACTCTCTCTCTCCCTGATTGGATTAAAGAGCACACAACATCAGATGTCACAAAACACACCAGGACAGGGATCAGAGGTCATCCCCCCTCTTATAGGTTAGACTCAGCAGAGAAATAGTAAAAGAGCTACTGTGCAAAAATGTGAAATAAGCAGTTTCTTACTTAAGTCTATCTGAAATTTTGAAAAAACCTAGCTGTATTGACAAAATACAAAATGCACTAGCATAGCTTACAGTTTACAACTACAGAACTGGGCTAATGTGATGGTCCTTAAACAGAATGTTTAATTTTACAGTAAGAGGTTAATTTCCTTATAAACAACTGCATAATTATTATTCAAAATGTATAAATGCTCAATGCAGGATTTCACTAAATTCTGAGAAAATGAGCAAAAAAGGGAAACAAACCAAAAATCAGCAGTGGTGCTAGTTGTCCATTAAGCCTTTTGAATTAATGTGTCTAGGGATTTGGATGTGAATGTTATTCTAAATTAAACATTGGTCCCTCAGGCAATTAAAGTTCACAAATAACTACCAGTAATAAATGAATAAAAATGTGTGAAAATTCCTCTGTAAGTCACCAGTCCACAGATGCACACATACTCACATTAAGGCAGTTTAGAGAGACCAAAAAAACTTATACATTAAATGTCTTTGAGCAGCTGGAAAAAAATAAAGAATATCCACACATTCAAACTCCACAAAGCAAAGCACCAGCTGTGATTAAAGGACCATCTTGTTCTTAACAGCGATAACTACTAGAGCACTGGCAATCAGTGTATGTTTAATTTATATGTAAACACTTGCTATGTTGCCCACGGGAGTCTAATAAACAGTGGTGTGATGTAAACACGGAAAGAATCGAAAGCTGATATATCAATTTTAAATATATTAAGCTTTAAAAATATCTTTTTAAACTGAAAATAATCATAAAACCCCATCAGGAGGGTTCCGACCACACCTTTGTGGTGCCTCTGCCACTGTGGTGACGTTAAAACTAAACACACCTTTTTAATTTTGGCCACGCCTTCCGGAAAAGCGTTAAACCAATCAAATTCTTTCCGCTGTTCAGCGGGAGAAATAACAAAAACGAGTCCAGAGTTGTAACTTGTAGGAGGTTGAGTTTTGCCTTTTATATGCTGTGATATAACTTTAATCTCATCAAGGTATGTACAAAACGTCGACTAAGATTATATTACGTCCGAGTTTAAACTCGATTAACACTTTCAGTAACTGTTATTTTATAGCTTTTTTGGCTAGTTTACTAACCTGTCGCACCGATTAAACAGGTTGACGCCTTTAGCTTCTCCTGATGGGTGAAGAGAGTAATGGCACTTATTTGTTAAGACAATCGACAAAATGTTTATTTTTGTGTTTGTTTGTTTGTTTTTCTTTTTAAAAACTCCCTATTAGCTCGGTTTCATCATGGGGAAACGCTAAACGCTATCAGATGTTTATTTCAGTTTCTTAGCTTGGTGAAATGAAATGTATAAATAGACTGTTCTGCATTAGTTGAATATGAACAGCATAGTAAAGGTGGGGATAGCTATAAAATTATTAATCCCACAGCCTTCCAAGGTACAAAATGGCTTCCAGTTTTGTTTACACTCAGCATTAGGTATTTCTCATAAGATAAATTAAATGATTATTAAATTAACCACTTGCAAAATACACTAAGTTGTAATTAATTTTAGTTTACAAAAGAGCAAATACAGAAAATTAGATAGCTACTTGATCGTGTAACGATTTTGTAAGTTTTCCTATATTTAAAGATAATTACAGTCTTTTTGTTTACACTTGAAGGATGCGACGCTCAGGAGCTCCCAGTCAGCTTTTGGGTAATGCTGTGAAAAAACCTCGCTTTGTGCCACCAGGAACATCTGCTTCATGTCCTGTAGAAGAATCAAAGCCTCTAGCCCCTAAACTTGGCTTGGGAAATGCTCTGGATAAAGTAAGTTTGCCCTAACATTTTGTTCTGAGATGCTATGATGGAAAGCACATTTTAAAATATTGGTGCATTATGTATTTTTGCTCTCTAATTCATATCTTGCAGGTCCAGAGAAGTCTTTCAGTAGCGGTTGTGAATAAATCAACCTGCAGTGTTCAGGGTCAAACAGGCCAGACTGCTCCGGGTTTGTCCAAGGTGCTGGCCCGTGTTCTCACTGCAACAGAGAGCAAAGAAAATGAGGACAAGACAAAATATGAAGACTGTACAGAGGACATAAATGTTTCTGGTGAGGAAACTCTTATTGACCTGGTTTTGTTTATTTTCCTCATTTTAAAAAAATCTTTCGTATGTTGAAAACAGCAGAAACATATTTAGCTTGGAAATCTCCCTAGAATGACATTTTTTGTAGAGAATTAGCACTGCAAAGATAAACTGAACTAAATGAAGATGGTGCCCTCATATCAGCAGCATGTTTCACTATGTGCAAAGAAAAAAGGCATGGAAATTTAAAATGTAGGCATTTGCAACAGTTCAGCGAATTAGTTTAGATATCTTGTAGATACCCCCTGGATTTAGGGTGGCGTTTTAGACTTGACCCACCAGGTGGAGGCAATGAGGCAACAGTGGATTTTCTGGAGAGATTATCTCATTTCCAGCTTGTGGGTTTCCCCAGAATCCCCAGGAGCAGCAGGAGGAGGTAACTAGAAAGAGCTGGGGTATGAATAGCTGCTAAAATTACAGCTCTGTGATTAATGTGTAAGATAGAAAACCAACAGAGCCTCTTCTATGTTTTTTACTGGGGTAATAATGGCTAACTAAATGAGCAGAGCAGCATAGCAAACAAATACAGATTTAGGCAGGAACATGTGAAAAAGAAGGTTCTTTTAGAAAATAATCCTTTAAAAAACAACAACTTCTCTCTCCTTAGTTAGGTCCTTTCTACCCACCTACTTTTGCTTGGTGAAGAATGGCAACATGATAAACTCTGATGTAGAAAGTTCACTGTTACGGCGCTCTATGTTGTGTGTGGACATTTGATTACTAATATTACCTTTTATTGAATCCATTTTGGTGCAAATTTGTCATATAAATTTTGTTCATACTAGCTGGTAGATTATAACGTTTCTATTCAGTCTGCATAAGTATTTTTTAAATCTGGACAAGTATGTGAAAAGAAAATGGAGTGTGGAGAAAAATATTGTTTTTTAGATTTGATTCCCTTTACTTATTTTCTAAAATATCAATCCATCCAAAAATCTGTCATGAATTCATAATGAATTTATGTGTTAATACTTTTAAAAACTTTTTGCTTTGACACGACTAAAGTGATCCCTGGATCATAAAATCATTTTCACAGTTTCTGAAATGAATAATTGTAAACTCTTTATGAGACTGTTGGTTCTGATCCAACCAGCTGATAAAAAAACCCCTAATATTCATATTATAGTTCAAGGCTGGAATTTTATGAAAGAACTTGAAATGTCATTTTGGCAGCAACATGGTGGACAATCATTTCAGAAATGACTGCATTCCCAATGACGAGAATAGTCTATACAATATGATGTTGATGAATGCAGTGGAAATGCACACAGTTTATTATACAAACCTGACCTTTGAACCTTTAAGGTTAAACTTTACTGACGTCTTGGATCCAGACAAAGATTATCTGATATAGCAGATTGTTCAGCTTTAAATTATTGAATAAAAAATATTATCTGTAAATATTTTTGTGCACAAATAGACATTTGTCTATTTCCTAAAATAATTTCCTTAGTCATATTTTGCCAAAAGTGTATTGCCAAAATCATAAATAAAAATAACTTTGGAGATTATTTTATTTTTAAGAAAGTGACGAAGTAAAAGTTTATCCGTTATTGGATATAAATTTGGAGCTTTAACAGAATATTTGTGTCTGCACATCTACACATTCACATGCCGGTCACATACGCTGTTAAATGTTGGATATTGTTGCGTTTTTTATTGCATTTTTTTGCGTTTGTAGCATCTGTCTGCACGTACACTACCGACTTCAGCGCAAAGCTCTGCCTCATTTTTGCCTGTTTGCTCCTGATTCACCCTGGATGCCCTCGGCAGTCACAACAAAAGCGCTTTTCACCGTGGATAGGATAGGTGGGTGGGAAGGGGCAGCGGTCAGATTAGGACCGTTTCCAGCATCTCCTCTCGTAAAAACACGCGGTGGACACGCGCGCTTCCGCCAGCTCGGCACGGGCTGTTGCACGCGCTCCGAGCACGTGCTTTGATCCGTGGAACAGGTGTAAGTTTCGGCGTGTTTTCGAGTGAGGCTGCTTTGAGCAAAACAGAAGCGCGGCTTGTTCGAGCATGCGCAGTCGGCCCGCTCCCCTCCCCCCGCTCCTGTAGTTAAGCCAGCGTTACTCCAAATCTTCCCTCTCTTTAGAAAAACAGAGCCCTAACCCCGCTGCTGCCTCTTAATGTTGCGTTTAAAAACACGTCCCCCATGTCTCCATGGAAAGCCGCAGCTGCTGTCATTTTTATTTAAAGCAGTCCAGACAGCGTGGCTGTGCTGCTGCTGCTGCGCTTGGTTTGGGGTTTACACAGACCGAGCTGTAAGTAGGTCGGGCTGGGCTTAAGCGGCTTAACTACGTCAGCCTAAGCTGAGAGGAATTCATCCAAAGCCTTCCGCTGGTAGGCGGGGGCCTAAACGAGGCTGGCCTAGTTAAGCCTGATTCTTATTGTGTGCAGCACAGCCAGTTTTTATTGTGCAACGTAGCCGTGAGAGAACCCAGGACCAGAGTGTGAATCCATGCACTTGTTAGTCAAAGCCTAACAAGGGTTGATCTGGAGCAGAAGAGAAGGGAAATGAGGCATAAATGAGTGTTAGGAACAGTGTGTGACCGGGGACCAAGAGAGAGGACGGCAAAGCAGAGTGGGAAGCCACAACTCTGAGATTGGGAGCAGTTTTAGGCCTGGTTTGGTCCACCCCAGTCTGCTATGCCATGAGATGGCCTCCAACTCTGTGTTCATGTCCAGCATGGTGGGTAAAGCGCGCTCTTCCAACTTCACCCTCTCCGAGAAGCTGGACCTGTTGAAGCTGGTCCGTCCTCACATCCGCATCCTGGAGGAGCACACCAACAAGCACGCCGTCATTGTGGACAAGAACAAGTGCTGGGACATGGTGGCGGAGCAGTACAACGCTCTGGGAGGGGACAGACCCCACCGCACCGCCCAGGGCCTCAGAACCCTCTACAAGAGGCTGAAGGAGTCTGCCAAGCAGGAAGTGATGCAGCGGAGACACGCCCAGCCCGAGTACAGAGGGAGCATCTCTGAGCCGACCAGGAGGATTATGGAGATGATCCCTTACTTGTTCCAACACGTGCCCATCCACGAGAAGGACCAGGCACTCCGCAGGTACGGTCCAACTTAAACCTGAGACCTGCAGACACTTCATCCTCCCATCCATCACAACGGCACAGCCATTAAAAAAATACTTTAAAACAGTAAAACTAATTGGCTTTTTAGTACCGCCATTTTCTCCGTTAATGGTTTCACTAGCAAAACATGAAACATTGTCATTTGGTCTCATATGACATGGGAAAAATCCTTAGCTTTACAATTTGGAGAAATGCTCAGTTGTTTAAAATAAACTTCATCACCTGTGAGCTGAACTGGGCAGAGTACCCAAAAATTGTGTTGAAGAAAGTAGCACTGTTTCAAAATGTTTTTAATTAAGTAAAAGTAAAAAGTAGCAATCCAAGAAATTACTCAGGATTATGGAGTTATTCTGAGTAATTAGGATTACTCAATAATAATCATAGTTAGGTTTAATTACTCCATAATTACTTCTTATTTTTATCAGCACAAAAAACATCAAATATACACACCTGGGCCTGGCATGACAATAAATTATTCAAAATGATAAATTGTCCCAGATTTTCAAGTAATATAATGGTAATGGCAAAACGATGCAAGAACACATTCTCAAAGATCAATAAACTTTAATTTCCAATTCAAATGTAACACTGGAACTGGAAAACTATTTAAACATTCAAAAAAGCTAACAAAAACAACAGAGGCGACAAATAAAATGAATTATAAACTCTCTGTAAACAATTATCCTTAAAAAAAATCTCTGGCTTGTTCAGACTAAAGCACCAAACTGCAGACTTGTCACATAGTCTTTGGTAGAAAGGAAAAATAATATATCATGCAAATGGAAATTATTGAGCTTGTTTTAATTTATCATAATATTACTTAATTTATTGCTTATTACAACAAGTCTACATATACGTAACAGAAGCCAAAGATAATTTGACTGATCAGTCAAGTTTGCTGTTTTTTGTAACACCTTTGTATATATTCTCGTAAAATGCGCAAAATTTTCTCAAATTAAAAAACACATCATGTCTTTAAACCACAGGGAGATTGATGGACATTTATCAGACTTCCAGTGTAGCAATAAAGAACATTTAGCAACTAAAGATATAAATGCATCATTATCCTTCTGAGCAGAATGTAATATAAAAGATAACCAGTTTTTTAAGCATCTTTTAAAACTGGTTTGCGTCTCTTTGCTGTTTGCAGGTTAATATACAACAAGCACACGTCCCCCATTGAGCATCCTGGCAGCAGCTCCTCTCTGGCTGGACTCCAGGATTATTCAGCACCTGTACCAAGCATCGAGCACGAGGTGGTCCAGCTGGACCCCGAAGAGGACGTGAAACCACCGCCAGACCTCCCCGTCGTCACTTCGCACGCCGTTCCAGTGCTGGACGGATTTCAAGAGCCAGACGGGGAGCAGGACTTGGCCAGCACCCACAATTACCAGGCGTCCTTGTCTCCCGCTTCTTCCTCGGTTAACATCGCCCTCTCTGCCTCGCCGCTGCCCTTGAGCCACGAATTCTACCCAAACGACGTCTACCCTCGCCACGAGGCGGACAGGTTTCGTCCTCTGCACCTTGCCAAGGAGGAGCACGATCTGGTGTTGGCCAATCACAGGAAGGTTTCCCTGTACCTGGAGGAGAAGAGAGAGGGTCTGAAGAGGAAGCAGGAGCTGGAGGAGGAGCTGCTAAGAGCCAAAATCAAAGTAGAGAAACTAAAAGTTGCCCGGCTGAGACACGGACTGCCTATTCCTCTATAGCAGCGAGCAGCATGCACATACTCTGGTTCGCAAATACGCTCACATCCCTGTAGCTTTTTCTCACTTCCATAAACTCCAATGTATCTTATTGTGACTTTATGTCATAAAAAGTAGTGCAAAAAAATTACAACTGTATATTTATATTGACTTCCCTTTATGAAAAAAGTCTATTCAGTTTTTAATTTTTGTTAGTCTTCAACCTTGGCTCTGCAGCCATAAGTGTCTCTTCCACAATAACTTTGACTAAAAATTACAAAGAACCAGACAGTTAATATTTTTAAATGCAGATTTGATATCAAACGCAGGTTTTTAATCTTTTTTTCAAAGATTTCCTGCAATATTTGCACTAAATTTTCACAATGAAAGACAAAAAGTGATTTAAAGAACTTTGAACTGCCTTATTGTTGAACCGGGCTATAAAATGAACTACATTGATTAAAAATATTTATATCTGTTTTCTTAACATTCGTTTAGAATGTGTGATTTAAAAAAATCAAACCTGTTTTATGTTTATGTTATTATTAAATCCTAAAAATGCAAATTATACCCTGGTTCTATAATATGACAAGAAATTTCCTAAAGTAGATATTTGTCTCAAAAGTTGTCTTCTGTTCAAAATGACTCCATAAGAGTTTTATTTGGATTTTCTGACACCAAAATGGCTCCTTAGGGTGTAAAGTTTACAGACTTTGATCTGTCCCTTAAAATCACAATAAAATACACTGAAGCTTGAGGATGTAACTTCACTAAATATGAAAAAGTTTCCCGGTTCTGACCATTTTGGCGAGATTCTGAGTGTGTGTGTGTGTGTGTGTGTGTGTGTGTGAGAGAGAGATGGTGGATGTGACACAAGTGCTTCTGACGAACTGATTCATGCTTGACGGCATTTTTAGAATCTGAATTACTTTTGGAAACGTAGTGCCTCATCCGTACCTGCTGCATGTGATTATCGTCCTGTTTTTAGGGGATACGCTGCAGTCGGTTACCTTTTATGCTGATCGGTGTTGAACGTTGTCTTCATTATTCATAGAAGTGGCGACAAGAGACTGATTGTGTGACGTGAAAAACAATTTCTTCATCTGCATCTAGATGGTAGCCGTGGGTCTGTCAGGATAGCGTGAATATTCTTTATTAACCAAGATTATTAGGATTGCTGTTGCAACGTAAGTGTAAGTAGTAGGACAGTTTGGACAAATCTTGTCAGTCTGAAATGAAAAAAATCCCCCCCCCCGTTTCTGTGGCATTTGAGCTATTAAGAAGTAATAAACATTAAAGGCGATTATTTTTTAGGTTCTTGGAAAACTGGACAGTCTTATATATCAGCTTAGAAATGAAAAAAAAAAAAAAAAATAGGTCATCACAAAAGAACATGTCTAAAAATGTTTTTAAATCATAGTTGTGGTACAACAAACATTTTGAAAAGCCTTATGTTCTGATGAAGTGATGTGGGGTAAAAATATGCGACAGTCGGGGAATCTCTGGCCCTCTTATTTAAGAAGAAGAGGGATTTTTTAATATGTATGTACATGTCTATTTGTTCCTATTTAATGTGAATTCGTTGCTGGTTGTTCTGTAATGTTTGTATACCAGTTTGTCCTCATGTTCACTGGTTTCTATTAAAGGGCATTGATTAAATCACTGATCCCTCTTTTTATTCTTAAATAGTTTTACACATTTTTATTCCTAAAACGTCCAAAACATGCTTTTAATGAATTGTTGCTGAGAGCAGGGGATCGCTCTGCTTCAAGTCGAGGCTTTATGCAACAGCGCCCTCTATTGGTGGCGTGATTGTCTGCATCTTCAAGGATTTTTCAGCCTCTTGCTTTTCTTTCTCTAGCAGGAGTAAATGGAGGCCCCCAGTGGACCCACGCGTCTCCTCAAACCCCTCAGCCTCCTGCAGATTCACCTCACGTCTCTGGAGCTGCAGGCCCAGACAGAGTCCGATACTTCAGTGTGGTTTGGTGTAAAGCCAGCAAGAAGAAGCACAAGCGCTGGGAGGGAGACGCCGTGCTGGTTGCCAGAGGGCGAACAGTCGTACTCAAAGACATGGAGGGGAAGGATATTGGAAAGGGTGAGCCTTAAGAACATTTATTGTATTCAGTAGAGAGAACACAAGTTAAAATGAGTGATGTAATTTTATGTATTGTGGAAAAAAGCTATTGTGGTTCATTTGAATTCAACACCAGAAGACTTACCTCACACCAGGAGGAAATAAGTTTCCTTGTACAAATATACATACGCATGGGACTGTAACAATCGTTTTGTTGGAGGATAAATTGTCCCAGACATTATTGCATCATATTTTCAACTTATATAGTGATGATGGCATCTTAATACATGTTTGCCCTCTCAAAGACTAACAAACTTTAGTGTTGTACACAACACTCCACACTGGAAGTGGGAGAAATTTCAAGCATCCAAAATATAGCCCAACATCCAAACATGATAAATAAAAAGCCATTAAAATCCACACACATTCAAAACCATGAATAAAATGGAGTATAAAGTCTCTCCCTTCAAAAATATGAATCGCAAGATTATAAACTATTGCACTCATTTTAAATTTTCAAGTGATTAATTGATTTATTGCTTTCTGCAACAGATTTATAGAGGATGGTTTGCAGTTTTATGATTTTTTTTTCCATTTTGAGATGGTGATTTGCACAGTTCTCCATTAAATCCTTAAATATTAGAATAATGGTTATAACCTGATCGGCTTGAAGGTCTCCACAGCTTCACCCCTGACCTGTCACTGATCCTTGGTCCTCATAACCTTCCAGGCCTTCACATTACAGGTGCATTTATACTGAGAATTAATTACACTGTTTGCTTTTTCTATAACTTGAAGGCAATATGTAGTTTTAAGCACTAGATTTTAGTTAGAGGTATCAGAGCAGAGGGGCGTTGAACACCTTATCTTACAGATTTCTCTTTGTAAAAAATGTTGAAGTGAAGGTGAAGTTTTACTTTTATTTCATAACTATAAATAAAATAGAAGTGTTGACTTGATGGACGTCAGGTGTTGTAACATGATCGCACAGTTTTGCAGGAAACTATTTGATCCTCACAGGATGTTTCTACAGGTAGTGGCTACAAGGTGTCAGAGCTGGCCTCGCTGTCTGAGGGAGAGACGCTGATGATTGGAGGGAAGGAGGTAGAGGTGATGGGCATCCTCTCTGCTGAGGACTTTGCCAAAGGTCGTTGTTTCCAGGAGGTTCAAACGGATCAAGAGGAACTGCACACCAAGGCTGCTCCACCTCCTCCTCGCCGCTTCAACCCCAAACCTTTCTGCCCCCCAACGATGTTGGGCAGAGCAGGACATCCAGAAAATAAACTACAAGCGGAGCAAACCAGCAAACCTCGTCATGACCCGCTAGCTCCAGGCATGTAGGATAAATCCTCAATTTAACTTTCACAATGCCACGTAAAGATGGTTTTGTTGGTCCACAGATTGTAAGGGAATTTTGTGAGACACCATGTCTTGTCACAAATAGGATGTATGTTCGTAACTTATGTTGCGGCCTGCTGATTAAAGCATTTATGTGTAGAACATTGATGCTGTATTTGCATTTTCATGCTTTACAGTCCGCTAACATGCTTAATGCTTGACCCACAGTCTGTGTTAATCAGATAATTGATCTGCTGCTACATCAGCAACAATTATTCATTAGTGCTGACTGAGCGTCTGCATAGTCTGGCATGAGATTTAGCATCATTAATGTCCGGTCATTTCTACATTTGTGTAGCACTGTTTTTTTGGGTTTTTTTTTGCAGTTGCATAATTATTTGGTTCATTAGCATTTCAAAGTGAAGATGTTAGTGCTATGAAAAGCTTTGACTTGTTCAAAATGGTGGAGCTCAAATCCAATGTTAAACAATGCGCAGTATGTTTAGAGCAGCGCAGTAGAGGGGCGTTGAACACCTTATCTTACAGATTTCTCTTTGTAAAAAATGTTGAAGTGAGGGACCTTTACAATGTAAAGAGCCATTTTGCTGAAAGAACATCCAAATAAAACTGGTCTAGAGCCACAAATGTCAAATGATTTTTATAAAAAAAAAACTGTTTGAGAAATATTTACTTTAAGAAATTTCTTTTAATTTTTAAAGAACAAGCATTTTATTTCCATTTTTCGAATTTAAAATAAAGATAAACATAAAATAAAATGGATATATTTTTTTTTAGAAAAGCACATCGATTCCAATTTAATGACAAGTAAAACAGATCTAAAAACATTACTGGTATTTAAGGTGTAATTTCTTGTGTAAGTTCAATGGAAATATTGCAGGAAAAAATTTTAAACTTCTGTTTGTCTTTTAAAACCTTAACATTAAAACTTTACATTTTTAGCCACAGTTATTGAAAGTCATTTTTTAAGGTCCAAAGAGCAGCCCTCAAAGCTGGAGTATTATTTATTTAAGTCTTTCTTCATGTGCTTCTAAAATGTGAGACATGTATGTAATCTTATGATGGGGTCTTTAGTATTTGGGGTTCTCATTTTAAAACCTGTTCTCATAGGTGCCTTAGTGATGCCTCGCCCCTCTTCCAATCATCAGTGGCTTCATAACAAGTCAGGCCTTCCTGTGGTCGACGTCGTCGTTGACCCACACCTGACCATGCACCTGCGACCCCACCAGAGGGAGGGCATCGTCTTCCTCTACGAGTGTGTTATGGGCATGAGGTAGGAGCAATACCTAAGAAATCTCTTCCTGAAATCTGGAGAAGGGTCCTTTTATACAAAATTTTGATTTTGCACATTTCTTATAATTCCATTTTGGGTTTTGATTGCTTCTAGTTGCAGTGGAAGCTTTTAGAAACCCACCCAGCTGTTTTTTGGCAATACGTTCATGTGTTTTGGCGTCTGGGGAATGAGCTGTTTCAAAAACCTTCCGATTGCCTAGTCACTGTGCCGTTACCTAGCAACCTCCTATTAGAGCTCCGCCCCTCACCTAGCACCCCAAGTGGAGCTCCAGCACGGTCAGCTGGTTCTACTGCTGTACAATGACTACTGGAAAAGTCGAGTGTTTCGTTGTTGACTTACCATCCAAAAACCACTTGCTGAATCCTTGTTGGTTGTGCAGGAGGCTTTACTTCTGCTTTTCAAAGATCTATAATTGTGCACCTGTTTGCAGCCATTTTTTTTTTTTTTTTATCATTTAACTTTTTATTAGTTTTTTCCATTTTTGCTTACATATACAATATACATGAACACTTTACAATCAACATAACATAACATAAAACTTTGGCTTGGGAGCTGTTCCTCTATTTGACCTTAGTTCCATCTAGTTTGTCTAGTTCTTTATTTCTTGTCGCTGACTTTTGTCTTGAATGTTGTCCATTTCTTCCACTTCTCTTCCATTTGTGTTTGCTGTAGTCTCAAACGATGTGTCAGTTTTTCCATAATGTAGATTTCTTCTATTATTCCAGTCCATTGTTCTTGACAAGGGGGATCCGCCTTTCCCCATTTCCTCGTAATAGCTTTCTTGCTAGCTATTAATAGTATCTTAATCAGATACCTGTCTTTTGCCCTTACTTTGATATTATTAAAATTGCAAAGATATAGTACCACACTACTCATAGGGATATCATATCCCAGAACCTTCTCCACTGTTACATGAACATTTTTCCAGAATTGGACAATGACAGGACAGTTCCAGAATATGTGAGAATGATCAGCATTCACTGATCCACAGTTCCTCCAACACCCCATGTTTGTGCCCTTGTACCTATTCTGGACTTTAGGCGTGATGAAAAATCGTATTAGATTTTTCCATGAGAATTCCCTCCATATCCGTGAATTAGTGGACGTCTGATGTGTTTCCCACATATCCAACCAGTCTTCATCTGTAATTGTCGTGTTAAGCTCTGACTCCCACTTTTCTTTTATATATTTAGTTGAATGTTTGTTCATCATCAATTTTTGATATAGAGTAGAGATTATTTTAATTTTTGTTCCACTGGATGAATTTATCACAATTTTAATCACCTCATTCACTTCCACAGAGGGATCCCACCTGATTTCTTTCTTATAATAGTCTCTCAATTGCAGGTACCTGTAAAATTCATGTTTATCCAAATTATACTTCTCCTTCATTTTTTGAAAACTCTCCAGCTCCCCATCTTTCAGAAGGGTGTACCATCCCGTGACCCCCTTATTTATCCATTGTTTGAACCCTTTATCATACATTGCTGGTTTGAAATCACTGTCATATGCTATCCACCGGAGCACCTTCATTTCTTTCTTTATCTTGTGTTTTTTTAATGTTTTGAACCACAGTTCCAGTGTAAACACTGTAATTGGGTCCATGTATTTCTTGATTTTCTCATATCTATCTTCATCTCCAATAACACTTTGAATTGGGTATCCTCCAAATTCTTTCTCCATATCTTTCCACTTAGCTATGTATTCTGGTGTGCACCAGCATATTACATGCCTGAGTTGAGCTGCACAAAAGTACTCCCTTAGTTTTGGGAGACCCATACCTCCCTTGTCTTTCGGTAGCTGGAGAGTTTCATATTTAACTCTAGGTTTTTTTCCGCCCCAAATGAATCTTGATATTATCTTATCCCAGGTCGCAAATTGTGTTTGAGGAACCTCTATTGGTAATGATTGGAACAAGTATAGGAGTTTTGCTTGCACATTCATTTTAATAGTTTCAATTCTTGAATTCAGATCTAAGGGCAGAGTAGACCACCTATCTATATCTTTTTGTATTTCTTGGCTTATTTTATCGTAATTTGCTTTGTAAAGTGTGGATAACTCTTTAGTGATGTTAACCCCTAAATACCTAATTTCCTTCATATTCCATTTGATGGGAAAAGTTTCCTGAATTTCTTTCGAAGGAATGTAATTGAGTGTTAGAATTTGTGTTTTAGTTACATTAATTTTATATCCTGAAAGATAACCATACTTTCCAAAGAGATTCATCAGCGCTGGTAGTGATTCGTTCGGCTGTTCAAGAAAAGTTATTATATCGTCTGCAAAAAGCCCTATTTTGTGTTCTTCTCCATTTACCATAACTCCCTTAACTTTATCGTCTTGTCGTACTGCCTGCGCCAGAGGCTCTATAAAGAGGGCAAACAGTGTAGGTGATAGGCAGCACCCCTGTCTAGTTGATCTTTGTATGTTGAATTTGTCAGTCAGGCTTCCGTTTATTTTAATTCTCGCTGTGGGGTGGTGATATAGTGTCTTTATACTCTGTATTGATTTATTATTGAATCCAAATCGTTCTAACGTTTTATATAAAAATTCCCAATTTACTAAGTCAAATGCTTTTTCTGCGTCTACACTTACTAGTATGGTACTTTGTTTTCCCAGTTGCGCTTGATCTACTATATGTAAAACTCTTCTAATATTATCATGTGTTTGACGTCCTCTCATAAATCCTGTGTGATCTTCCTTCATCAATTCTGTTACAAAGGTATTTAATCTATTAGAAATAATGGTTGTGTATATCTTATAGTCCACGTTTAACAGTGAAATTGGTCTGTAATTGCCACAGTGTTCCTTATCTTTTCCTTGTTTGGAGATGACTGAGATGATAGCTTCGCTCCATGATGGAGGTATTTTGTTATTTTCGAGTGTCCAATTGAAAGAAGCTGCAAGTATTGGCGTTAATTCTTCTCTAAACATCTTATACCATTCTGCCGGGTATCCATCACTGCCTGGCGACTTATTATTTTTTAATGTATTTATTGCCTGTTTCACTTCTTCTATTGTGATTGTTGCTGTCAGTGTCTCATTTTGTAGTTTGCCAATTGTTGGTAAATCTAATTCATTTAGAAAGGTTTTCATTTCCTCCTCATGTGCAAATTCTGGTTGTGTATACAGTTCCTCATAATAATCTCGAAAGATACCCTCTATTTCCTCTGGATTATCCGTTAGTTCACCTGTATGTGGGTTTCTAATTTTATATATCGCATTAAGTGTTTGTTGTTTGCGTATCCGTTTCGCTAACAGTTTAGTTGCCCTTGGACCTGCTTCGTAATAATTCTGCTTCAGAAATGCATTCCTTTTTCCAGTCTCTTCTAGTAATATGTCATTTATCTTTGTTTTAACTATCTTGGTTTCTTGGTAAACCTTTGAGTCTTTTGTTTTCTGATATTCCTGTTCTAATTCCCTAAGTCTCTCTGTATTTGCCCTGTATGTCTGTAGTTTAAGTCTTTTATCATGCGCAGTTTCAGCTATTAACTTTCCTCTGATGACTGCCTTCATGGCATCCCATAATATTGTTGGGTCTACAGTTCCGTTATTATTTTCTTCAATATATTGTTTTATTTCTGCTTTTATTTTTTCTCTCCGTTGTTCACTGTTCAATATTCCCACATTTAGTCTCCATAGTGTATTTCTTTTCCTATTACTTAGACATACTTTTAAATAAATTGGATTATGGTCAGATACGTCTGCTGCCCCTATCCTGCATTCCTTCACTCTGTGTTTGTCGTCTACCTTGATTAAAAAATAATCTATTCTCGAATGTACTCCATGAGCAGCAGAGTGATGCGTAAAATCTTTTTCTACTGGATGTAGGCTTCTCCATACGTCTGTCATTCCCATCTCTTCTAATGACACGTTTATAAATTTTGCCAAATGCCTTTTTGTTTTTTTATGACTCGTTGTGTCCATATTATGATTCAGAACTACATTTAAATCACCTCCACAAATTAGAGTTCCTTCTGTTTCTATTGCAATTAAATCGAACAAGTTTTTGAAAAAGATTTTGTTACTCTCCGGGGGTGCGTATACATTTACCAGGGTTATTAATTCATTTTCTATTCTTCCTTTTAATATTATGTATCTTCCTTCTTTATCTTTTAATTCTTTTTTGTACTCAAATTGTATTGCGTTCGAAATTAGTATCGCAGCACCTCTTCTACGTCCTTCTTGATATGAACTGTGGTATAAACTTTTGTAGCCATACTTTTTTAATTTTTCATGCTCTGTTTTGGATAAATGAGTTTCTTGTAAGAATATAATTTGTACTTTTTCCTTTTTCAGTTTTGTCATCACCCTTTCTTTTTTACTCAATGCATTTAAACCATTCACGTTCAGCGATATTATATTGATATCAGTCATAACTATGATTTACTATTCCCTTTAAATATACTCCCAAGCAACACAAAACAGAACAAGCATGAACTTTTGCAACCTAAACATAAACCAAAAAACCGGCGGACTTTCAAACATGGGGTATCTTTCTTCCCCAAGTCCCAGTTGGTGGGTGGAGAGGATATCCTCACCCCTTCTGAGGGCCCCTCCCTAGATCTAGTACTACTCCCATCCTGTGGGGTACCACTCCATCTAGACATGTCCAACTTAAATCCCTTACCCTCTCCCAGTCGGTTTTAATTGAATCCTCTTTTCTCGCAGAGTCAACTTCTGAAAGCAAAACATTCTAAGATTTCCACTGGAAGCTTTGTAATTTTTCTTTCACTCGGTGTGCTGCGTCTCGCTCCCGATCTTTCCCCTTCACTCGCTGCCATCCCGCAGCTCCTCGCTGTCTCTCCCCCGCTGCCGTGGTGTCTCCTCCGGGCTCAGCAACCGTGTAGCCCCTTTCCTTCATATCCTGCGCTGCTGCCCTGGCACTGTCATATGTCTTCGTTCCGTTCTCCCAATGAATCCGAATTTTAGCAAGCGGTGTCTGAAAACGTATTCCTTTCTCCTTCAATATTTTCTTAATGGCCGTATATGCCTTTCTTTTCTGGACAATCTCGGTCGGATAATCGTGGTCGAAGTAGATTTGTTTACCCGTTACCTGGATCTTTTTCTGCCATGCTTTTTTCAAGATCATTTCTTTGGTCTCAAACTGCAGAAAGTTAACCACGACTGACCTTGGTGTTGCATTCGGGTTCGGTTTTGAGGTGAGGGCTCGGTGGGCTCGTTGAATCTGGAGTTCGGTCCCCTCCGGAAGTTCGAGTTCCTTCTTAAAAAGTTGTTCCAGAAAAGTAGTTGTGGATCTCCCTTCTACTTCTTCTGGTAAACCGAAGATTCTGATATTGTTTCTCCTTGATCTCCCTTCCAGATCGGTTAGTTTTTCCTGCATTCGCTGTACTTGTTCCACCATCTTCGTTAGCACCTCATTAGCATCCACCTTCCACTCCTCCACCTCAACTATGCGTGTCTGTGCCTCGCTAATGCTCACTTGCTGTGCCTGTAGCGCCCGGTCGCTCTCGGACAGCCTACGGTCTATTTCTTGCCGAAGACCAGTTATTTCTTCCTTCAATTCTTTCTTCAGCTCGTCTTTGAATACGACCAGCTCCCGGCACAGCTCTTGTTTAAGGGCTTTAATATCGCCTCTAATATCTGCGAGCCCATTTTGCAGCGTCTCCGTGTTAGCTTGTTCTTCCATGCTCTCTGCTGGGGCTTTTTCGTGTTCGCTAGCTTCGTGTTCGGAGATTTCTTCTGTTACAGGCAGCTTTTCAGTTCTGTCTTGCTTTTCATAGTTTTTCCGACTTCTCCTCTTGCTTATCCCACTCATGCTTTAGATTTATCTATCGAGTACCGATATTATTGTGGGCATTTTAACCCGACTTTGGAGAGCTAACTGACTACACTCCTATTCCCTCCGCCATCTTGTTTCCGGAACCTGTTTGCAGCCATTTTGATGTGAAAGTGTAAACACTGAGTTGGGGGTGGGGGGGCGTGGCCAGCAGTAGCTTATTTGGAGTTAAAGTCCCAAGAGGTCCTATAAGAGCTTGTTCTGAAAGGAGCTCAAAAGATGCAGAACTGACTGGACTAAAATCTTTTTATACAAAAAAAAATTTAACAAATGGGTTTGTATAGCCCATTAACCTGTCCTGACCTGTACAAGGAAACATGATGGGTCACCTTTAAATGATCATGTGCGTCAGAGCTGCAGGTCGTCACGGCGCCATCCTGGCTGATGAGATGGGACTTGGGAAGACGCTGCAGAGCGTGGCGCTCTGCTGGACGATGCTTAAGCAGGGACCTTACGGCGGGAAACCAGTCGCAAAGCGTGTCCTTGTGGTCACTCCTGGCAGCCTCGTGCAGAACTGGAGAGCAGAGTTCACCAAGTGGCTCGGCCGGGAACGGATCAGTGTCTTCACTGTGGATCAGGTGCATTTACTTTAGTTTCATAATTCAGACAACACGACAGCAAAGTGACTGTGATGGCACTTTACTTCGATTAGTTTTCATATGACCATATTGTTATACTTGTGAGCTCACTCTCTGACATTTGAAGTGCACACAGCGCATAAAAGTCTTAAATGGTTTTAGAAACTGCTCGGCTCTACTAGAAAAACCCCAACTGTTTATAAAAAAACGTTTCTCAAGGCAGTACTGGATTACAAAGTAAATGGACTTTATTCTGCCTTTTATTCAAACCTGAAGTGCTGCTTCAATCAGTTTCAATCAATCAACAAATCAATCATCTATTTACACAGCACTTTACACGACCGCAGTTTAGAAAGCCGAAGTGTTTTACAAGGTGAGGAGGAACATAAAAGACACAGCATCTAGTAAATACAAGAAAAGCACCACAGAACAAACTAAATGAAAGCAGAAATGCCATCATATATTTTCATAGTAAAGTCCTGCTGGAATGACAGCTTTGATTTAAAAAGGCCAAGTTTGGTAATGGATTGAAGAGCAGATTTAGATTTTGGACTAAACCACTGACATTTGGTGGTGATGTTTTCTGTTTAGGACCACAGGATAGAGGAGTTTTTATCCTCGCCTCTCCACAACGTTCTGGTGATCAGCTATGAGATGCTGCTGCGGTGCCTGGAGCCGGTACAGTACATTCATCTCCTGTCACACTGCTAAGCATGCATCTTATAAACACATAACCTTAACAAATTTGTTGGTTCTGTTGCGTAATAAACAAGAAATGCAACTCTCTGAAACAAGCTGGAATGGTTTTCTTTAATTGTTCCATTTCTGGTCCCTTTTAATCACGAGAACGATCAAATCATGTTTTTTTTTTCTAATTTAATTTGTGTACTTTCTCGCACGCGGACAGCTGCCTTCACCTTTTATCTTTTCAGATCCAGAAGGTGGAGTTTGGTCTCATAATTTGCGATGAGGGTCACAGACTGAAGAACAGCAGCATCAAAACGTCCTCCGCCGTCAGCAGCCTCAGCTGTCATCGCAGAGTCATACTCACAGGTGCGCAGCTGCTTGAGTCGTCTTAATGAAGGCTTCCTAAAGAGACGAACTTCTGGGTTAGTGATCTGAATTATGATTTTTGTCATTTTTAAGGGACCCCAGTCCAAAACGACCTGCAGGAGTTCTACGCCATCATAGAGTTTGTGAACCCGGGGATTCTTGGTTCGACCACTGCTTATAGAAAAGTTTATGAAGAACCAATTCTACGCTCCAGACAGCCATCCTGCTCTGAGGTAATGCAGAAAGTCCTTTCTGCTCCAAACTGTGGGATTTTCATTTAGAGGATCAATGTGGCGTTAAGTCACCGCATCAGGCCTGCAGGTTTCTGAAATCTTTAGAAGCTTTAAGTTGTGTCTTCCGTCTGCCTCTGCAGGACGAAAGAGTTTTGGGGGAAGAGCGCGCCGCCGAACTCTCTCGTCTCACCGGCATGTTCATCCTGCGGCGGACGCAGGAGATCATCAACCGCTACTTGCCGCCTCGTCTGGACTGGACCTTGTTCTGCATGCCGTCGCTGCTGCAGCAGAAGCTGTACAAACACCTCCTCTGCCACCGCGTCTTCAAAGCCTGCCTGCAGGGCTTCACACAAGGCAGCGCACACCTGGCCTGCATCACTGCGCTGAAGAAGCTGTGCAACCATCCTGGCTTGCTCCACGACACCGTCAAGGTTTCATTTGAACTCTCAGCTCTGTGTGTTTCATATCAGGAGATTTGGCTGAGTAGCGTTGCTGTTCTTGCAGGAGAGAACAGAGCGCGGATCTGTGGAGAGCTCGTTGTACGAGGGACTCGCAGATCTCTTCCCAGAATCCTATTGTTCAGCAGGATTCGACGCCGCTGACTCCGGGAAACTTTTAGTTCTGTCCGACCTGCTGAGTGCCATCAGACAGCTCAGCCCTTCAGACCGGTGTGTGTAGGTTTATCTTATGGCTGGGCGATAAACTAATTTTTATCAATTAATCAAAGTTTTGGAAAATCTGTTGTTTTTAGCCTCTCTTGAGTTTCCACGGTTCAGTAAGGCGTCAGCATGCCCAAGGCAGCCATCTTGATTGACAAGCGTTTTTTTCCCCAGCTTCTTTTTATTTTTACTTTGAATTAAAATCAAGTTTCTTTTTTATAAATTGTGGTTGTAGGGTCGTAGTATTACAGCAATAAAGTCGTGCTACAAATAGAGTCAAAATAATTTGAGAAAAAAAGTCATAAAATTACCAGAATTTAGTTGTAATGTTATGAGAATGAAGTGGAAATGTTATGAGAACCACTTCCCCAAACCAACAATGAAAATGAGAAATGTTGAGCATCTTCTGCAGTCATGCTTGTGCATAAGTTCAACAGATCAGGAAATACTCAATGTTTTAATGCGTGATCATGAAATGATGCAAATGACTGAAGCATTTTTCTCATTAAAAGCAAATTTTTTCACAGAATTTTAACATGTTCTGTTAAAATTTCATCCTTTTCTGATAATAATAATAATATGTGAAATATCTCAGCCTGGCACTAATACTCTGTGGTGCAACAGTACAGAAGAAATAGTTGAAACAAAACCACTTTTTGAAAATTCTTTTTGTCATTTGTAATTTTTTTTAAGAAAAAGAAGTGAGAAAAATCTAACCGTGCTCAATAGGATCTGGTATGAAAAAAAGAGAAAAAAAAATCCCGTTTTATTTTTAGGTCGTATCGCCCAGCCGTCGTTTATCTGTTACCCGAACGTCTGCACTGTTTCCTAAATCAGCTTGTGCCTGCAGGGTGGTCCTGGTGTCAAACTACACCCAGACTTTGGACTTGCTTCAGGACCTGTGCGTTCGTTCCGGCTTCACGTTCTGCCGGCTCGATGGTCAGACGCCCACGGGCCAGCGGCAGCGGCTGGTCGACGCCTTCAACAGCCCCTACTCTCAGAGCTTCCTGTTCCTGCTGAGCTCCAAAGCCGGCGGCGTGGGACTGAATCTGATTGGAGCGTCGCACCTGGTGCTGTACGACATTGACTGGAACCCGGCCAATGACATTCAGGTGAGATTCAGTCATAGAGGCGCAAAAAACTCCAACAGTTTAACTCTGATTTTAGTGTTTTGTATCCAGTTTTATAATAATAATAATAATAATAATAAAGGATTTTGCTTGTTTTATTAAAGTATTTCTGAAAGCTGACAGTAAGTCAGTTTGTAAAAACAGCAAGATTCTCTGGCCTTACATTAGAGCAGAGCAAATGACAATTATTTTAGTTATTGATTAATCTACCAGTTATTCCGACAATTAAGCAATTAATCATATAAAAATGGTATATTCAGCATATTTTATCATTTAAATGAGAAAATAAACATTTTACTGCCTAATATGCAACAATAAAGCTTTCCTTTAGTGAATTCTTGGTAATTTGTAGTAAATGATGCATCTGTGGTGGAAAAGAAACGCCTCTAACATGAGCAGGTGAAAAGCTCTGCTCTTTCTGCTTGACTATCAATACAGTGTAGGGCTGATCTGTTGATTACTTTCTAGATAAATTGATTAATAACTGTACAGAAAAGGTGCTTACTAGATTTTTTTTTTTTTTTACAGAATTTTAACCAAGTGAAGCTAAAACTCTGCCACTTGAGGAGTTTTGTGTAGAAAATATTTACAAACAAGATTTGTTTTCATCTTAATGTAAATATTCATTGTACATTTTTGACTTAATTACTCCTGTGAGTAGGCCAGTGCCTTTTTTTAGAGTTTGTATTCTCTAATTAACAATTAATTGATTGCTAAATGAGTTGATGGTTATTTCAATAATTGTTTCAACGCTTCATAAGCGCTCTTATTTAAATACACTTTGCTTTTAATACCGCCAAAGTCAGAGCGCAGGTAAAGTTTAATTTAAGTTCTCCCTTATGCATAAGTGTCTGTGTGGTTTTGTTATCTTAGTTTCGGGATTTCTTAATAACTTGGAGAATTCACAGCGAACAGTGAGGCATATTTACATCCACCAGGTGGCGCTCTGCTCTCAGTTGTAACTTCTGTAATTTTTACCTCTGTAGGCCATGGCTCGGGTATGGAGAGATGGACAGAAAAAGACGGTGCACATTTACCGTCTCCTCACTGCAGGCAAGGAAATAAAACAATGCTTCTAATCAGGCAGAATATTTGTTAAAACAAACTTCACTGATGTGAAGTTTCACATGCAAGTCTGTCTCCTTTCCTCCCAGGCACTATTGAGGAGCGTATATTTCAGAGACAGGTGTCCAAGCAGGGGCTGTCGGGGACTGTGGTCGACTTGGGGAAAGCAGCAGAACACACAAGCTTCTCCACCAGTGAGCTGCGAGATCTTTTCAGCCTGACGGACACGCCGTGTTTGACCCATGACCTGCTGAGCTGCAGCTGCAGCATGGACGGCTCGGTCAACGGTTCGCCCAACTTAAATCCATTCATGACAGCAGTTACAGTCCTGAGCAAAAATGTTCATAAACTTTTAATGTTACGGCTATGAAATTCCAAGTATTTCATTCAGATTTGATGCAAAGTAGCTCATAACTAAGACGTGAAAGGAAGATATGTGGCTTTTAATTTAGAAACCGATTTTGTCCATTCAAACGATCTGGAGATTCTGTTTAACATGACTGACAAGAGAAAAAGAAGCACATGAAATATTTATTTATTATAAGATCATTTCTATCAGTTTATATCTAAACAAAAATCAGTAAACTGTGTTACTTAAATTCCCAATATTAGGTCTGCTTAGCTGCCTGTCTTTTTTAAAAATGATAAAATATCTTGTCGCCAGAGAGGCCTCAGAAAGCTGGAGGGAAAAGTTTAATATAATAAGTTTTTATTTATTTATTTTTTTTAATAATTAAATCACAAAATCCAGTCTGTTTTCTAATCATTGTCACAAAAAAGAAGTTGAAATAATTTATTGAGACGTCATATGCCGTGCTCATCTTTCTAAACGGCTGCCAGTCAAATTCAAGTTGCTTTGCTCCTAGAGCTAGCATAGCGAATGGAAATCGGACAAGTTTCTGACAAGAAAACCGGCAAAAGAACCGTCCAGCCGCCCTGCTCATCACCAACTAAACTCAGGACATGTGAGGCAGAGTAAGAATTATTGAATAGTGACTAAGAGTTAGGAAAAAACATCCTAATATTTATGTTTCTTTAAATATTTTGTCCCTGCTTTAGATCACAGCATACTCAAACGTCAGAATGACCCTGTCAAAGTTAGACTTAGACTGAAATGCATGCCACACTTTTAAGATCTTTATCTCTGAATTCCCGCTCCATCCTTTACTACATTGTATTGGTTTATACCACAGAATCCAAATGGAACCCCTTGAACTTTGTGATTGTAACAAAACGTGGAATCGTTCCCGGGGTATGAATACTTCTGGGCTCTGTAAGCTCCCAGCTCTCTCAACGCGTTCCCTCACTTCTCTCTCCTTCCTCAGATGTGGAGGTGGAGGAGGTGGAGCTTGTTCCTGACAGGCCGTGCCAGCTCGGTCGTCAGGGCGACCGCAGGGGGGCGGCGCAGAAGCATCTCAGCATGTCGGAGCTCATGCAGTGGAGACACTTCTCCGGTGACACACACACCTTCTCTGACCCTTACCTGGATCACGCACGAAGCCACATCACCTTCGCCTTCCAGACCACCATCTCCCACACACCCAGCGAACAGTGACCTGTCCACACACACATTTACACACACACCGTATCTGTGTTACAGTGTTTTATTTACAGTATAGACTTCTAATGTGCCTTAAATGGCCTTAACTGACTGTAATAATTTGCAAAATAAATGAAATTCCATAAAAATAGTTCATGAGAGAACATTTCTTTCTTAGGACAAAGAATAATAAAAGGGTGTGTCTGGTTTGTGTGCAAGGCAAGTTTTATATTGCATCTTAAGATAAGATGCAAGCGACATTTCCTTCTCTCCATCTAGAGGAATATTTACAGCTTCTCTGCTAAGGTTTATGGTTCACATATCTGCAGGTGGTGTAGAGAGCTAGTTTATGTTTCTGAAGTGTGTCATCTGGAAACCAAGGGCAGTGAACTCCACTTGAATTGTTTTTCTCCTCGTTATGCAACGATCACACACATTAGCATGGAGTGAATCTGCTGTGCTTTAAATGTGTGCCATCATGCATTCTGTTCAGTCTGTTATTTTGGATAACGCTGCTCTGTTCATGCCCTTCAACACAGAGCTGCTGCGTGGGAGTTACAGCACGCAGTGGGTCGGTGTGCACGCGCCGTGGAGACGCGTACGCCATTATGTATATTGGGGTATGTCAAATTGAACTATCTGCGGGACAATAAACGTCTCCACGCAAAGGTGCTAGTTGTCATTTACATGACGGTCAACTGTGTGTGTGTTCAGTTAGGCAACAGGTTTTATAATAAACGGGTCTCTGGGATGTTTTCCTTTATGGATATGACACTTTATGTGCGACCTGTCAGGGATTTGTTGAGGTTTTCTCTGCTTCTTTGCGGCAACCTGGCAAGAAGTTTCCTGTGTGACTTAGACATGACTGCATTTTATTGTTTCCTGTGCAAAAGCAGTAAAGAGAGCTGGCAATGTTTTGATGAGGGTTATTATCAGAGATCCACCAATAAGTCTGACAAGCCTAATCTAGGACTGGACTTCAGGTTTTGTCATGATATTTTGTGGCATTCTGATGAAAAATAATTATTCTATTTTAATTTTTTTTTATTTTGGGTAATAAGTCCGGAGAAAATGACATGCTAACTAAATGAAATGTATTAGAAATAAATAAACAAGCACATTGTGATAATGTTTTAAAAAAACAATTATAGATTTTGTTTTTAAAGTCTATAATTAACAGTCAAATTAGCCTCACTCAGACGCGCAAAAACAGTTGTCAAATGTTCAATGTGGAAAAAGCTTTCTTTAAAATGTCAGTGTAGACTCAAGAGTTGCGTTCTCAATTAGTTTTAGCGTTTCAGGCCTTTGTGGTTTCAGTTCATCATTAAAGTCGTTTAAATGGATTGTATTTCAGCTGTGATAGTTGACCTGCGATGCTCAACTGAGTGAGGTTTAAATCTAAAACGTCTCGTCAGGAAAGTGGTTGGAAGTGTAAATGTGAAGCACGTTCTGCTGCCACATGAAATCTCAAAAGGATTCAAGTTTTTCTCCAAGTTTCCATATAAATCCGAACAAAAGTTACTAATTGATTGGATTCAAGGCTTTCAGATCAACGCACCTACTTGAGACAGAAATGTTTGGCTGCCTAGCAACCATCGCCAAGCAACTTCCTCTAAGCTGCTGCTGGCCTTGCTCGGCTTTACTAGCACAAGATGCCGCTTGCTGCCGGAGGACGGCTGCTTTTTGGCGGCATTGTTATCGGACACGTGCCCAATAGATGATCGTCCCTCGCCGAAGCAGGATATTGATCTGCATCTGCGTCTCTGGCGGGCACAGAGGTCATATTCTGCTGGGCGCATGTATCCGTGAAAAGCCCCGGATACACGCACGTTGTGCTGCCGATCTCTCCACCCCTCACCGTAATCCAGATTGCAGCTCGACGGATCGGAGAGCGGCAGCACGGAGGGAACGAATGAATGAATGTCCTACATCTGGATGTGTGGAGAGGCTCTCAGCTGCTGATGGCGGCGGACTGGAAGTTTACTCCATGTGGGATCTGTGAAAATTTCACTGATGCCAGGTTATTCTAAAAAGATACAATTAAAATCTTACAATGGAAAATGTAATAAAGTGTTCATCCAGGTTTTTACTTTAAATTTGTTTAGATTAATTATCGGTTTTACTAAAAAGGCAGACGTGGGCATAACACGTGAAAATAAAGTGAGTGAGCCATATCCTGCTCTTGTTGATAAAAAGACAAAAAAAAGAAGAAAATTTAGGATGTGGTTTGCTGTTTTTTCTTTTTTTTTTTTTATCTGGCAAACCTGTAACTAAGTCTGTCGCACTAAGCAAGTAAGCGCATCATAAATTAAAATTGGCTCAATAGTTTCCATTCTGATGATTAATATTTCTTGAACGGCAGTTCTGTTGTGTGATTTTAATTTTAATTTTATATGTTATCTTTGTTTTATTTTGGATGTTTAAAATATTGCACTAGGTGTTCTTTTAAGAAAATTAGAGTTTATTGGTCTATGATAGCTCTTTTAATTTGCACTATAATTCCACTGTCAATATAAAAATGGTCTCAAAGCAACAATATTATCGCTCATCACAGTAATTACTGGGACAATTTATCGTCCAGCACATATTTATCATGACATGTCCATTTTTGTTTTAAATGTAGACATCTACAGAAATCTGACTGCTTTGCTTATTTCATTAAACTATTGTGTATTCAGTATGTTTTTTTTAGCTGGTAAAAATAAGAAAAAATAGTTTTTGATCTTATAATTAGAAAAAAATATTTGGACACAACTGTCGCACTTGGTATTGATTATTAATCCAGGAATAGGCAGCGTGAATGTGAACTCCAGGTTTGGTGGCTTTTAAACGAGACACTCTGCAACTGCTGGGGAATAATTTGTTGATTGTTGACCAAGAACCCAGTTTTTCCTGGACAGTCCACTGGGATTAATATCTAATATTTCACCCTGGTAATAAAAGCAGACTGTCCTCTGTGATTGAGATTGGAATCCAATCGATATTGATTACCCTTCTGTCACCCATTAATAATTATTTGCTCTTCGCTGATCTGAACCGAGATAGTTTAAAGCTTTGAAGAGAGAAGTAATAAAATCTGAAGTTAAAGTAACGTTTTGAACTTAAATGTTCTTAAATTAGAGGATCCTGTTTGTTCTTGTTTAAAATCAAAACAAGAAGACAGAAAATATTATGAAATTAATTAGAGGTTTGATTTGAAAAGATAATTTTCAGCTAAATAAGGAAGTATTCCAGCTAATTTTGGAAAAATATAGGCTTTGATTACAGTATTCTCCATTTTTGGATGAATATAGACAAAAAAACATTGTGGGTGGAGGATATTTGTGTTTTCAGACTTCTCTCCTTTTGTCCATCCCACAAATTGTTCCTCCATCCACTCAACTATTCATTCTGCCCCTATTTAATGTTGAGATATCTTCCATAAATACGTGTTTAAATTAAAAAATTAACTTGGAGTCTGGATGAGCATGAACTGGACAAATGTCTGAGGTGATTAAGTCCACACCACAAAGTATTGATTTAATCACACAGCGGCATAAATCACAAAAAAACAAACCTCGAGACGAACACTGCAGCTTCTAGCATATTCACATTGTGTGTTAGAGCTCTGTATTAAAACATACTGTCTTAAAATAAAAAGTTTTGGTTGAATAATCACCACAGTTTGCACCTGAACAGAGAGCAATGTAAAAAAAAAAAAAAAAAAAAAAAAAGGGTTTTAGGGTCAAACTAGAGGAAAAAAACGTGACCTTACTAATCAGGAAGTGCAGACTGAACCAGACGTTTGTAACTTTGGCAGCAAGAGGCGGACTATTGGTTGATCATAAATTAACCAGTTCTGAGAAAAACAGGCTTATGACAGAAGGAAAAGTCACATTTCAATGAACAATTATTCACCTTTAAGTCTGGATGCAGAAAATCAAAATTAAAAAGACAAGCTTTTTTTTTTTTTTAGTTTGTTCTATGTAAAACACACAGACACAAAATAACTGCGAAACAAAGTCAAATAGAAATGTTCATAAGTGTTGTATAGATCGAAAAGGTACAAACTGAAGCTTCACACATCCTCACCCTTACATGTTTATTAGAAATAAATAATCTCCTCTCTTTGTAGCTTTAGTGTTACAAAACTAAACAGAATACACAGGATCAACAATTGAGTCCAAACAAGGGAAGGTTAAAAACTACGTAAATCACCATTATGAAGGTTTCAGTCAGATTTCAAATATTCATGTCACTGTGTAGCTTTCAATCATTTAATTCCCTTTATTAATTAAGATGTTCTGGCAAACTATTTCACAGAGATACACAACTTTTTATTGCTTTGCTTTGTATATTATTTGTGCAGTCTTAAATTTGACTAGATCAGCAAACTTTAATACTTCAAAACAAAGCGTTGGTGTGGTTGTTATACATGTAATTTACATCTATCTAAATGTAGAGAGGTGAGGCTGTTTGTTCGTGGTGGAGACTGTGGCCTCATGCGTTTCTGGGAGAGCAGAAAGAAAGAGGTCAACTCTCTCAGCATGCGTCCATCAACATCCCCCTGCTGTCTGCAGCCGGCCTGAGCGTCCCGCCCTCCCTGGTTCCCCTCCAGCACTTAACGGGGATTTTAATGTAGTCTGGTCATCTGTCAGGCGGATCAGATCAGAGCCGTAATACACAGCAGCAGGTCACACAGACGAGGCCGCAGCCCCGTCCATAAGTCTCAGAAAAACAGTGAAAAAAAATAAAATAATAATGATAATGATAATTCGACAATTTCTGCAACAACCCTCCCCTTCAACAGATTGCTGCTGCTTTTCTCGTGCGTTTTTGAAAATGAGGCTCACATGTTTATAAGCTGATGTTTACATCATTCACAAAATACTGACTGGTTGATTCAAAAGCAGCTTATTGTTGCAATAATGCGACAGCCAGTAGATCTGAGTGAAATGTTCCCTCTGCAAAGATAGTATCGAACGAGGACAAGCTGCAGCAAAATGGTTCCCCACATAATAAATCAGCTGCTGTGTTTGAAGCCTGACTTTTGATATCAAACTCTGTTATCAGTTTGGAGCCACACCTGGTGTCTTTCACCATCGGGCCTCGTCGTTCCTCACCGCTCACTGTAGAACCGGTGCCGCTCAGGCGGAAAAAAAATCATCTTTAACTAGGAGCTACTCTGTGATGTTGGGTTTGCATTTATTCTGAATGATTCCTAATTATTTTTTTTAAAGCCAGTAATAAGTAAAAATAATTAAAATGTGAATTCTCCTACAAATTTGTTAAAAAACAAACTTTTGATTCTGTAAACAAACTTTTTAAAATTGTAAAACATCTCAGCTTTATGCCTGAGTGAAGAGAACGGTAAGAAAAAAGTAGGATTTGCAAATAATTTATTGTTCCTTTGTTAGTCTGTGTTGTAATATCTGTTAATTATCTGCCAGGAGTTGGAAGCTGAGCAGCGATGTGCACTTTCTGATCTGTAAGTGATCCTGTAATTATTAAGTTATCTCAGCACAAGCATTTCAGAAGATATCAGCATAACTAGTTGAAGTTCATTAGTTTTATTTGTTAAATAGCAGCAGGAGATTCAGATTTTAATATCCGAGTTAGGATTCTCTCGGCTCATTTCCATTTTTTTTTTTTTTACTGGTGAATTAATCCAAATCAAAAATAATTGCAGTATTTTTATTTAAAGACAGCTTCATTTTATAATTCTTTACTGCATTACATCTGAATGAGTAAATTTAATTAGAAAAATTACTTAACAGCAACATGGTGAGCTTGCTAAAAAACATATGCTTTAGGTTTCTGGACCCTTTCCAAAAATAAGTGGAAATCCTTAAAATAAATTTTTATTGCTACTAATTTCAGACTGGAATTAGCATTTAATGTGAAGGGAAATAAATCATCAACAACTGTTGACGCCCCAGTCTCTGCAAACTGTGGAGGGTCTTTGTGCAGGAACTCTACAGCACACTTAGTTACTTCTCTAACATCTCTGGGTTGTTCAGCGCATGGATTTTTTGTGCTAAAGATTTTAATGATCGATAATCTGTTCATCCACTTTGCTGTATTTATTTATTTTTCCCCTCCAAGGCAGGTAATCCTCTGCTTGTCGACCTCTTCCCGACACGTGCTGCCTGCAGTCAGATGGCCGCTGAGCTGCTGTACAGAACAGAGCTCAAGATTTTACTGCCCACCTCCGCTTCACAGATGCTCAGAGAATATTCTTTTACTTCTGTCACAGTAGCTGTCAAAATGTCTGCAGGGTAAACAAAGTGTAGGAAACGACTAGAAGAGAACAGCCTAATGTTTTGGTTTTTTTTGTTTGCTTGACATTTTTATTCAATCATGCAGAGAAAGAAGACAATTTATAATAGCGATGCTTGACAAGATGTCGACTGTTTTTCAGAGAAGAGGAGAACAGATGAGTAACGCAAGGACTTTTCTTTGTCTGCCTCCTTTCTGCTTTTAACAAGGACATTCATACAAATCACAGCAGCGGAGAAAATAACTTAGTTTGTGCCGCACAACTTTCTATAGCCAGCCTGTAATTAAGTGAGAAAGACTCAATATGTGTAAAAAATTAACCAATTCCCAACTTATTTTTGTAATGTGCATGGCATTTAGTAAAACATTTTTCATGACCATCTGTTTTACTATGATTTCAGGCGTAACAGTGTAGTAAAAGTAAATTTTTTTAGTGACAATTCAAGTGAAACTGTGGCCTACTAACCCATAGTCACAACCCTGTGCAGCTGTAGCAACTAAAGGTTTTTCCATCAAATAAAATCAAGCTTCATTGCTATTCTGCTGTGCACACAATCATAAAGCAGAAAGATGAAAGATTGTTTCTCCGGGGTCAGAATAGGAAATTAAAAACTATTTAAAAGGTCTAGTCCTCTAGGACCTCCCAGAAAAAACATTAATATCTTACAGATATAATATTTATGCCTTCTCTCTTATAAAATTTGACATTTCAAAAGGTGTATGCCCAAAATTGAAATTGAATTCTTAATAGAGAGCTGATTCTTTTATCAGCGTTAACTGATTTATACATACAATTTATACATCCAGTCAATATTGCCGCGTATCCATCCATCAATTGTGCATTAACTCATGCATCCATCATTCTGGCAATCCATCTGTCCATTCTTCCATCCATCCATCCATCTCTCCATTGCATTGTTCATCAATCTATTCATGTTTTGCCATCTAACAAACCATCCATACATCCAAAAATCCATCTCTTTGTTCATCTTTCAGGTTGTTTACCATCCATCCCTCCTTTAATCTTTTTCCATCCAAATGGTTTCCATATCTAAAACCTGACCAAGTAGAGATATTTGCATAAGTAGAAATTTAGTGGACTATTAGAGAATCCATGAAATAAGAGCTTAGTTTTTCCTGATGTGGATCCAGAAGTTGTGATCTAATACAGTATTACTTTTTAGTTCTTAACATTGTATAACAGGGCTGCACAGTGGCGCAGTTGGTAGAGCTGTTGCCTTGCAGCAAGAAGGTCCTGGGTTCAATTCCCGGCCCGGGGTCTTTCTGCATGGAGTTTGCATGTTCTCCCTGTGCATGTGTGGGTTCTCTCTGGGTTCTCCGGCTTGACTGTTGGGTTAATTGGTTTCTCTAAATTCTCCCTAGGTGTGAGTGTGTGTGTGAATGGTTGTTTGTCTTGTTTGTTTTCTGTGTTGCCCTGCGACAGACTGGCGACCTGTCCAGGGTGAACCCCGCCTCTCAACCGGAATGTAGCTAGAGATAGAAACCAGCGACCCTCCAGACCCCATTAGGGACGAAGGGTGATTAGAAAATGGATGGATGGATGGAACATTGTATAACAGCCAATTAAACAAAAAATGTGTTCTTTCTGAATGTGAAAAAGTACATTTTAACAGTAAAATCTGCACTTACAATTGAATAATCTTTAAACGTGAAATAGTTGTAATCTTTGCAGAATTGGATTGTTGAAGGCTTAGATTCCTCAATCTCTTTTTGGGAAGGAAAACTAACACAGATGAAGCTCCTCTCTGCCATGTGGACGTGAATCAAAACAGTACGCCCCCTATATAAAGCCTGCAGGGAAACCCCAGCAGAGCACAGAGCCGCAGATTACTGAAACAGGAGGCAGAGGACACAGAAACGACACACCAGCTGGATAAGTGCTCCGGGATTTTCCAATCTTTGGCGATGCACAACTTACTTCACCGCAGTCGAAGAAACCTGATGAAGAAACACTGCTAATGTCATACCCAGTAAAGCAGATTTCTTAAAAAAAAAAAAAAGACTTACTTTTGGGTGAAAAAATTAGTTTAAACACCATTCAGAGGTTTCACCGCTTCACCCTAAACCACCACAATGCTCTCCAGTGTGCGGCGGCACAGCCTCCGGCTCCAGACGGAGCTCCACCGCTGGAGCATCTGCGACCCGGGCAGCCACCTCCTCCCGGACGGCCTCCTTGCACGGGTCCCTGCGTGCATCTCCCGCTCCAAGTCCTGCGCCAGTTCCGCTGGCGAGTCGGACGGAAGCCGCGGGAGCTGGTCGTCATCGGACTCGGTTATCTCCGTTGACTCCGCCGGGGGCTCGGTGGAGCCCGGGAGCCCGTACAGGGTGGTGCTGCTTGGGGCCAGCGGCGTCGGGAAGACGGCGTTCGCCAGCATCTTCGCCGGCGCAGCGGACAGCATGGACAGCGACGACTGCGAGCTGTGTGGGGGTATGACATGTTTAAATTACTACAACAATTCAAACTTTTAAAAGATATTAATAATTGAATTACTAACAGGGTACCTTTATTATTAGAATAAAACTTAAAATTCATGTTTATTTCCAGATGAAGTGTCTGAGAGGGAAATTGAAGTTGATGGAGAGACTGCAACTATACTCCTGTTGGATACCTGGGACGCAGAGGTGAGATTTGTTGGCCACATTTCAGCCTGGATCCCTCACTGCACTCACTACCTTTTATGTAATCCGTCAAGTTTATTTGTACAGCACATATCAGCAACAAGGCAGTTCAAAGTGCTTTAAAATCATCACACAGTTACCAACTTGAGAACAAACATTACAATTTATTGAGATCCATCGTCAAAAACAGCAATATACATGTTGGTCAATGTTCCATTGATTATGGTTTAAAGGAAACTCTATCAGATGCTATTTTAGTGTTTCAGATTTGATCTCTTTGTAATCTTTGCAGAAAGGTGATGAGTGGACACAGGAGCGCTTCATGCAGATAGGTGACGCCTACCTGCTGTTGTACTCCATCACTGACCGGGCATCCTTCCGGCGAGCTTCAGAGCTCCGGATAACCCTACGTCGCTTTCGTCCTGCCCGGCACACACCCATAATCCTGGTGGGGAACAAGTGCGACCTGGTGAGGCGGAGAGAAGTGTCGACAAGCGGTAAGAAGACACTGGAAAAGTGATCTTGACTCTTGAAATGTTTTAGTATCTGTTGCACATTTCTAAGTATTTGTGATGGGATTTTGTGTGATGGACTGGCAAAATGTTGCACATTAGTGTGAGGTGAGTGGAAATTATTTCCAAATGTCGACTATTAGCCTATTAGTCACTCACTTTACAAATTTGGCTTAATGAAAGATAAGGAAGTAAGAAAGCCATGAGAAGACCTGTCTGCAGGGCCGGCTTTACAAGGATGTGGGGCCCCTGGGCTGGAGACAGTTTTGGTACCCTAACCACCACAAAAACATTATTCTACCAATTCAAATGACAATATAATAGGTAACAACAGGTAGTTCTATACATTAATTGATGCCTGGTAGGTTTAATACATCCATAGAGCAATAGCTCTATGTTGTTCCCAAAATAATTAATAAAATTTCTTAATTTTCAAATACTTGAGTATTGATTGTATTTGTAAAAATCCCCAAACTTTAATACAATTTGTTTGGGCCTATATAAAGTATTTATTTTGTACAAAGTGCAACGTCTGGCCCAGGCCGTGTGCCATTTTGGTGGCTGTCGTTTTGCCCAGGGGCGCTGCTGCGCTTCAGGGGTCGCCAAAACAATGGCATAAAATTTGTTTCCAGTCAGCATTTTCCATATTTAAAAACTTTTTTTTCATGTGTAAACCATGTGGTCTATAACAAAGGCATAATGTGTCTGCACACAACTCAGAAAGCACAAAGTGTGTCGTTTCCCTCAAGCTGTGGAGTTAAAACATCTTGGGAAAAGGTGCATGACAGATTGTTCTTTACTTGCGTGGTGAGTTGATTGAGATAAGTATGGGGGTCAGAAAACATGTTGAAGGCACCAAAAAGGCAGGATACTGAGTCAGAGTCAAACATGACTCTGTAAAGCCAGAGTTACAATTTTTACACTTGACAATTTTTGCTCATCTACCAGATAAGATACGTCAACATTTGTGTGGTTGTGGTTTCTACAAGTTCAAAGCCATCTGAAGGTTTTTGAGTGAATAATTTTGTTGTTTTCCCAGAGGCCCGTGCTTCTGCCGTGGTGTTTGACTGCAAGTTCATCGAGACCTCGGCGGCCATGCAGCACAACGTCTGGGAGGCTTTCCGCGGCATCGTGAGACAGCTGCGCCTGCGGCGAGACTCCAAAGACGACAGCAGACGTCGCAGGCGCGTTCACTGCGACAAACGCAGAGAGAGCCTTCCAGTCAGGGCCAAGCGTTTCCTCGACAAGGTGGTGGCGAAGAACAATCCCAGCATGGCGTTCTGGCTCAAATCCAAGTCCTGCCACAATCTGTCAGTGCTGTAGACCAAACCTGAATGCAGGTGGGGAAACACCTGAGCAAATGAGATGGGTTAAAGGCTGCAGAAAAGCAGCCGTGGACGGAGCGGGAGGGACGTTTCCTGCCCCTGACGAGCTCAGAGTTGGCGTTCACCTTCCACTCTCTGTTCAGATGGAGGTGGAGGTGAAGGTCTGCATCAAGCTGTTGACACTCTGAATGGACTGCAGTTCACAGTAATGTCACAAGACGTGGGACATGAGTATGACATTTAGAACAAACTAAGAAAATGAAGTTATTTTTATTGTTTTTTTTCTTAGTTCTTTCCACTTCTTGCTTTTTGTCATTTACAAATGCGTAAATAACTAAAAATTTCCCTTCGTGTGTTTTTTAAGACCTGTGTGATACCTAAACGTTTAGTTTTTATTTATGCTGCAATGTTTTATGCACTAATTGTAAGAGCAAGTCGATGCTGTATTGTCTTTTGCTACTTTGAATCACTGTTTGAAGAAATAAAGTGACGTTTTTTTGCTTTGAAGAAAGCACAGCAGGCCCCCTTTTGTTTGTCTTTTCAACGTTGTTGATGAGAAATCAAAATGGATGACTCATCTTCAGCACACAAAAGATTCACACTAGTAGGATTTAACCGCGACACAACTGAGCCGATAAAGGATGAGTCAGATGGTGACGGTGAGGCTGAGAAACAGAACCAGCTCCCTCAGTGGGTGTCATTTCTAGGAGGGAAAAAGTTCACGAACCAGTCAGGATTCGGGTCACAGAGCGACGCTGAACTTCGACCTCAGACTTTAAACTTGAACTTTGTCTCAAAGGTGGAAAATAATTGGAAGAATCTGTTGCCAAGGTAGCGTTTTGCTGTGCGATCCGTACGAGGACTTCAGGGAAAGCAAGCAGATGGCTGTGAGCATGCTGGCGTTCATGCAGTCCAATCCTTTACATAACAGAGTCCCTTCCATCTGAATCCATGGCTTCATCTGCTGAACCTTCAACGCTGCAGTTTGAATATTGAGCCAATCAAACAGGGATTCACTCACAGCCTGACTCCGTGGATTCGCACCGTTTTATTAGCTTAGCTTGCAAAGCTCTCGGCTCAGGATGGGATCAGGCTGCATGCAACATAACTACTTCCACTCTTCTTGGCAAAATGGTTTCCAGATTTTAACCAGAGGCCGCATCATTCCCACTAGATTTGATCTTTGGTAAATTGATGTTAGCCTGCTTTGTTCGTCCAAGAACAGATTTTTACCATCAGAAAGCAAGACTGTGTCAAAGTTGAACTGTTCAGCCGAGTGCTTATTCCTTTTCTCATTATTCAATTCTCAAACATCGGAGCATAATGCTGCCACTGCTGTGCTTGACAGTTCATCTCATGTTTTAGGTGATGGAGCCTAAGCTTGAATTCTCCAAACAGCTCAGTGTTTTCATGTCTGACCATGAAGATGACTCCAGAAGGGAAATTATTTGTTCATAAGAGTAGCTGCAAATTTTTTTATCAAGCCTCCAGGTGTTTGTTTTGCTGGGTTTAAAAGAAAGCACTTTGAGTGTGAAAAAAAGAAATAAAATAGAGTATAAAAATTGCATTTTCAGACTTTTTAATCCATGCTTCATTGTTAAAGATAATACATATCTGAATTGTTTTAATAATTCGCTTTGGTCAGGTGAGTTTAACTGAAAGGGGGGTTCTTAACCAAATATTTATTGAGGTATTTGTATATATTTTTGACTGTTTCTATAAATACAAGTTGAGAAAACCTGCAATAATATTTTCCACTCACTTTCTTCCTGTAAATTTGCAGAAATTTGTTAAAATTTAATCCAACCAACAGTTCAGATGAATCTTTCTGTTGTGATGCCAAACATAAAGCTTTCATTCCCACGATGATTAAAGTCAAACTTCCCATTGGAGCTGCAAGACGCAAAATAAAGATTTCCACACAACTGCAAGATGTTTCAGATATTTTATGCTTCCGGTAAGCAGGAAGACTTGGAGCAGCTGATGTTGAGAGCTTGAGGTCAAACTTTCTAATAGTTTCATGCGTGCCGTGACCTTCTGTGCCTTGCAGATGACTTCTTAGAGTCTTATGAAGCAACAGACTGTCAGAGTAATCTGTCCGTCCCTCCGTCTCAGCGCACGGCTCCTTATCAGCTGTGCCTCCAATAGAAAATCTCCCAAGAAAAAGGACCGAGGTCCAGAGGGCAAAGTCTGAGGGGAAATTAGAAAGATAAACACAGATCTCTGAGCTGCTTAGGAAATTCCTGTATTTCATACATTGTTTTGTCCTGTTTAAAACTTTTGTTCACAATCAAACTATGTGATGATTAAAAATGACCAATCCTTCAAAGAATTAGCCTGCGACTTGGTTGCTTTTGTTTCCCGTTGACTAAAACAGAAGAAATCTTCCTGTGTTTGAGTCAAACGGTGAAGTTTACAGCTAATATCAGGTGATAATGGGTTTGTCTTCTGTATGTGTCAGTGTCCTGCTCTTCCTGTCTCTGTCAGGCAGGTGAGCTCCCCCATCGTTGGCCGGCTCCGTATACAGGCAGGCTGATTAGACAATCATTAGATCCAATAAAACATGATGGTTAACACTCGGGTTAACGTTTGACCAGAGGGATGAAGCTGTTCAGATCGCTCAGAGGTTTGACTCATTTGGTCGCCACTGTGAGGTAAGTCACTTCTGTCTCCTCTGTCCTCGCTCTCTGGGTCAGGGTTCGGCCTGCTGAAGCTGGACTTCTTCAGGATGTAAATAGAGGCAAACAGAGCTGCTTGATTTGACTTTGGTAGATTATTTGGAACATTTGTCAAGCGTTTTCAGATAATTGCCAGATTACTGTGATCTTGACTTGACTTTGGCGAGGACAAGAACAAGGCGTTGGCATATATGAACTTCTGCTAATTTGCTTTCGAGTTTGCTTCTTATATGTGCAACTGCATGCATAAAAATGTTGTATTTATCATAATAAAAGGTGAATTTTGCGCTGACAGAAACTGTTTAATCATTGTGCTTAAGGTTTAAGAGATAATCTGAAATCCTTGTATTGTGCTGCCATTATAAGCTTCAGTTTCAGAGTGTTAAATCTTCACAGCAAATCACTTCCTTATTTGATTTTTAGGAAACTGACCCAGATATGTATATGTAGACAGATAGCGTGTGACCAGTGAGGTAAAATTGAACCAATAAACAAACTGATTATTTTATTAAATCTGATGTTCAATAGCAGAAAAATGTTCAACAACAAAGATTTTTGTATTTAGGAGTCTCTGTGCTGATACTAAATGAGTTGTGAAAGGAAAAGGTCATCAGCCAAGAGTCAATGTCACCTTCACTAAATGGGTCGACTTCACTTGACTCCTTCACCTGCAAGTCCCAGACCAGGGGCTTTACCATCATAATCATATTAAAAAAAAACATTCTAGTAATTATTTTTATTTTGTTCAGGTTTCTCTGTGTTTCTGTAGTCATATATGTTTCTGTTTGCATTTATTCAAACTGGAATCTACCACAATAAGTGATCTTAACTGGACTTTTATGCTGTAAATCTGCCAAAGTTCATGTCAAACTGGGTTGTTTTTAATCAAATGAATCCCACATGAATCATTCCTCGTCACACTGGTCCAAAAACATACAAATTTAAGCTTTATTTTAGCCACTGAAGCAGTATTAAAATAGAAGGACTGCAGACTCTGTAGGGATCATAAAACAGCCTGTCACAGTTCAACCCTGCAGGATCTGATTTACAGGACAGAAAACCAGCTGGCTTTCAGTTTCTCCTGCAGGGCAGGTCGCTGATTCACCAGGAAGGTGAAGTCTCTGTGAACTTAAAGCTCCCATTCAGCTCAGAGTGTGCACACGTGCAGACTCAAGGACAAACTTCCTTTTGGTGCAGCCGATGTCTTTGTGAATCAGTGACTCATTGTGCTCAAGATAGAAGATAAAATGTGTTTCTTCAGTCTTACCCTTAAATGTTTAAGTATGGCCAGACATATCAGTAATATGATACATTTAGTTCTTAATTCACTGCTTCTTCTGTCCACATTTTTAAATATAAATGCATAGAATGATGTTAATTCACTGTTAATTCACTCAGTAACTTGTTTCTGTGAATGAGGTGATGAACAAAACTGCAAGACCCATGATGCAGCACAATAAACATCATATTTACACCTAAGAATATTTTGTCCCTATAAAGTTGATTAATTCAGTTTCTCTAAATTTAAATCAAAGCGCTCTTGTTAAAAGCCCAGATTGTCTCCTGCATCATGGAAACCCTTTATTCGAAAAGATTTGACTCTTAAATTTGGATTTCAACAGTTTATCAGGCCTTAAATGAAGTATCAGTAACTATAACAAAGTTTTCCGTAAACATGTAAAAAGATGCTGAACTTTGGCAACCTTGGTGTAAAATCCCCAAAGCTGAAAATAGCAACTTCAGTTGTACTAAAGTCATGTGTAACTTGTTTCTGAGTTCAAAATAAGTGATTTAAATTCAGCCATTTACACAGATTGAAGTATTTTTAAACAACAACCATGCAGAAACCTGGTAAAGCACTGAGGTACAAGAGATTAGACGCTTTTAGTTGTTTGAAATCCGTTCTGATTTTGTCACTTTTGTTTTTCTTGCTTCTTTCTCCCACCTCGCCTCCTCTTCCTCCTCCTTCGCAGCCTGTGGTAATGACACCCATGGTGCATCTGTTGTTGCTCCCATTCCTGCTCAGCATTGTGAGTACATCGCACCGCCAACTGCTGCCTCAGCCGGCCTTTGATACATATTCATCTCCACCATGAAGCTGTTAAGGTGTCTGCAAGCCACTCGATGTGTGTTAATGCTTACATCTGGAGCGTCAGAGGAGTGTTTTAATGTGCTCTGGCTGTTCTCTGTGAGATGATACACCTTTAAAGGAACCTTTAATCTGCAGTTTCCCTTCAGACTTTGCTCTTCTGCGCTCAACAGGAATGTGGAAATATATCTGCCGCAGAGCATTTTTGGCTCAATAAATAACTGCCCTCAATGTTTGACCAGATTAATGTCGACTCTGTGTGACTTTTAGTTGTACTTCCAGCGCTGCTGTACTTGAGAATGATTGACCCGTCTCTTCATGCTTCGACAGGCTGCAGGGATGGACCTGGAGGAGCTGAAGGGCCCGTTTGTGGACATTTCATTAGATGTGAACGAGGCAACGGCAGTGCCCCATCCGGTGCATCAGGTAAAATACACAACGAAGAAGATCAGGGAGGTTTGGATTGTCCAGAACGTCTTTTTGTAGGAAACCAGAGTTATATAAACTTGAAAAGAAGGCAAAATACCAAATACTGAAACTGAGAGCTTCTGTTTTTTTATTGTAATTATTATTCACAAAAGTCTCAAGTTGCTTTTCTTTTTAAATAGTTGGGACATGTAAAGATGTGGTGGATTGATAAACAGGTCAGCAACATGACTGGTTATGAAAAGTGAATAGAAAAAAACAAATAGTTAAAGAACAACGTTTGTAAAACATTGAACAAAACCATTTTGTTTTTTGTCAGTAACAATGCATTGGAAATGTTTTCCTTTTTTTATATTTTACTCCCATCACAGCTACATGCTTTGATGTATTTCAGTGGAACGTTGTGTGACAGACCAACAGAAATAGTGGCAAATAATTTTGAAGTGGAAGAAAAACAATCTGTGTTTTTTATTTTATTTTATTTAGACAAACAAGATCTGCAAATCGTGATGTGCATTTGTATTAAGGCTTCTTTACTCTGAAAACGGCCAAATCCAGTGAAACAAAATCCTTTCTTAAATAATTTCTCTGACTGCGTGGAATAAGATCCCTCTATAAACCCATCTGGTCTGTGAAGTTCCCAGAGAATATTAATGAACAGACAGCATCATGAAGACCAAGAAACACTGCAGGCGAGTCAGGGAGAAAGTTATGGAGGAATTTGATGTAAGATAATATAAGGATGTTCAGGAAAACTTTAATATATTTTCAGTTTGTCTTTTCAATATGAAGAGAAGCCCGAGTACCAAGAGTCGTTGAGTTATTCTGGTGAATGAACTCTATTTTGGTTGTTTTTACAGTTGAGGGCCAACTTAGCATTGAGTCAAGCCCTTTTTTTTTTTTTTTTTTTTTTTTTTACCTATCACCATGTTTCTCCATATTTAGTCCTTCCCCAATTTGTCTCCAACCACTTTCAACTTGTAAACATGCTGCATTCAAAGCACCTCTTCAGTGGAAGCTCTTCAGGTTGAACTTTTTTGCTTTTTTTTTAACCTACTTCTTAGAAGTGATGTGCTAAATTTAGAAAGTGAAAGGAAACATGTTTTTCTGTTTTTTAATGTCTTCCATGGTAGAAATAGATTTTCAGATGTAGAAAGTGTAATTTTTTTTGCTCTACTACAGATGTTTTAGTGAAAACACATTTAATTGCACCCACGGTAAAAACGTTTTAGACGACCAACATGGAGTCTTGGGGATTTGTTTTTACGTTATTTACCATCTCTGTTTGTCGTGACAAGATAAACTTTGATCATTATCCAAATAGCTTTTTTTATTGTCATTTTCCAACTTGTAAAATTCAGCACATATTTACCTTAACTTTCAAATTGTTCAATTTTTTAAGCGTTCCTATGAGAAAGGAGCCTCTCTTTTGACACATATTTATACCCCAGAACAAGAAAGCAGAAAGTTGTGTATTAGTAATGAAAGGTTTTCCTATAACCTCTGATTTTATTTAAACTCCTGTAACATGGGATTGTTTTTTTTGTTCCTCTAAATAAATGTAATCAAATTAAAGGTTGGGTTTAAAAAGATTGTTTCAGTCACTTTATGCCGCTCCAATAAAAAAAGTTTTGCACAGCTTTTTTAGTGGTGAATAAAACGAGACAGGGAGCAAAAAGAACTGTAAGCCTCTTAAAATCACAAGCTTTTTTTTGTGATTTATAAAAAAAAATCACTTTTAACTTTCCAACACAGACAGTTGTAAGGCCTTAACTGGGAGGAGAATTACAGATGGTGATAAAATTAATCATAATTTAAGTTTTCTTGTAACCTTTTGACTCAGCTGAAAAAAAATCACCCTGTGGTTTAATCTCTCTGTAGTACGTTTTTAAAATTTAGGAAAAGAGAGAAATCTATCTTTGTATTAAGTCTAATCTTTGTTCTCCTGTCTTTCCCATTTTCCACGGCAT